>NW_028270182.1:60653358-60967864 GCF_037043375.1 Chiloscyllium plagiosum
ACCACAGTCAGTGACAGGAATTGAATCTCAGTCAGTGACAGGGAATGAACCTCAGTCAGTGACAGGGACTGAGCCTCATTTAGTGACAGGGATTGAATCTCAGTCAGTGACAGGGATTGAATCACAGTCAGTGACAGGAATTGAGCCTCAGTCAGTGACAGGGATTGATTCTCAGCCAGTGACACTGTTTGAAACTGAGAGAGGGACAGGGATTGAACCTCAGAGAGTGACAGGGATTCAACCTCAGTCAGTGACAGGGATTGAACCTCAGACAGTGACAGGGATTGAATCTCAGACACTGACAGGGATTTAATCTCAGTCAGTGACAGGGATTGAACCTCAGTCAGTGACAGGGATTGAATCTCAGTCAGTGACAGGGATTGAACGTCAGTCAGTGACAGGAATTGAATCTCAGTCAGTGACAGTGATTGAATCTTAGAAACTGACAGGGATTTAACCTCAGGCAGTGACAGGGATTGAACCTCACTCAGTGACAGGGATTGAATCTCAGACACTGACAGGGATTTAGTCTCACTCAGTGACAGGGATTGAACCTCAGTCAGTGACAGGAATTGAGCCTTAGTCAGTGACAGGGAATGAATCGAAGTCAGTGACAGAGATTGAGCCTCATTTAGTGCCAGGGATTGAATCTCAGTCAGTGACAGGGACTGAATCACAGTCAGTGACAGGGATTGAACCTCATTCAGTGACAGGGATTGAACCTCAGTCAGTGACAGGGATTGAGCCTCATTTAGTGTCAGGGATTGAATCTCAGTCAGTGACAGGGATTGAATCACAGTCAGTGACAGGGATTGAGCCTCAATCAGTGACAGGGATTGAGCCTTAGTCAGTGACAGGGATTGAATCTCAGCCAGTGACAGGGATTGAAACTCAGAGAGTGACAGGGATTGAGCCTCAGAGAGTCACAGGGTTTGAATATCAGTCAGTGTCAGGGATTGGACCTCAGTCAGTGAAAGGTATTGAACATCAGTCAGTGACAGGGATTGAACCTCAGTCAGTGACAGGGATTGAATCTCTGTCAGTGACAGGGATTTAACCTTAGTCAGTGACAGGGATTGGAACTCAGTCAGTGACAGGGAATGAATCTCAGTTAGTGACAGGTGTTGAATCTCAGTCAGTGACAGGGATTGAACCTTAGTCAGTGACAGGGATTGAATCTCAGTCAGTGACAGTGATTGAATCTCTGTCAGTGACAGGGATTGAGCCTCAGTCAGTGTCAGGGATTGAATCTCAGTCAGTGACAGGGATTGAATCTCTGTCAGTGACGGGGATTGACCCTCAGTCAGTGACAGGGATTGAACCTCAGTCAGTAACAGGGATTGAATCTCAGTCAGTGACAGGGATTGAACCTCATTCAGTGACAGGGATTGGAACTCAGTCAGTGACAGGGATTGAATCTCAGTCAGTGACAGGGATTGAATCTCAGTCAGTGACTGGGATTGAGCTTCAGTCAGTTACAGGGATTGACCCTCAGTCTGTGACAGGGATTGAATCTCAGTCAGTGACTGGGATTGAGCTTCAGTCAGTTACAGGGATTGACCCTCAGTCAGTGACAGGGATTGAACCTCAGTCAGTAACAGGGATTGAATCTCAGTCAGTGACAGGGATTGAACCTCATTCAGTGACAGGGATTGGAACTCAGTCAGTGACAGGGATTGAATCTCAGTCAGTGACAGGGATTGAATCTCAGTCAGTGACTGGGATTGATCTTCTGTCAGTGACAGGGATTGACCCTCAGTCTGTGACAGGGATTGAATCTCAGTCAGTGACAGGGATTGATCTTCAGTCAGTGGCAGGGATCGAACCTCAGTCAGTGACATGGATTGATTATCAGTCAGTGACACGGAGAGAATCTCAGTCAGTGACAGGGAATGAATCGAAGTCAGTGACAGGGAATGAACCACAGTCAGTGACAGGAATTGAATTTCAGTCAGTGACTGGGAATGAACCTCTGTCAGTGACAGAGACTGAGCCTCATTTAGTGACAGGGATTGAATCTCAGTCAGTGACAGTGATTGAATCGCAGTCGGTGACAGGAATTGAGCCTCAGTCAGTGACAGAGATTGATTCTCAGCCAGTGACAGGGATCGAAACTGAGAGAGGGACAGGGATTGAACCTCAGAGAGTGACAGGGATTGAACCTCAGTCAGTGACAGGGATTGAACCTTAGACAGTGACAGGGATTGAATCTCAGACACTGACAGGGATTTAATCTCAGTCAGTGACAGGGATTGAACCTCAGTCAGTGACAGGGAATGAATCGAAGTCAGTGACAGGGATTGAACCACAGTCAGTGACAGGAATTGAATCTCAGTCAGTGACAGGGAATGAACCTCAGTCAGTGACAGGGTCTGAGCTTCATTTAGTGACAGGGATTGAATCTCAGTCAGTGACAGGGATTGAATCACAGTCAGTGACAGGAATTGAGCCTCAGTCAGTGACAGGGATTGATTCTCAGCCAGTGACACTGTTTGAAACTGAGAGAGGGACAGGGATTGAACCTCAGAGAGTGACAGGGATTGAACCTCAGTCAGTGACAGGGATTGAACCTCAGACAGTGACAGGGATTGAATCTCAGACACTGACAGGGATTTAATCTCAGTCAGTGACAGGGATTGAACCTCAGTCAGTGACAGGGATTGAATCTCAGTCAGTGACAGGGATTGAACGTCAGTCAGTGACAGGAATTGTTCTCAGTCAGTGACAGTGATTGAATCTTAGAAACTGACAGGGATTTAACCTCAGGCAGTGACAGGGATTGAACCTCACTCAGTGACAGGGATTGAATCTCAGACACTGACAGGGATTTAATCTCAGTCAGTGACAGGGATTGAACCTCAGTCAGTGACAGGGATTGAATCTCAGTCAGTGACAGGGATTGAACGTCAGTCAGTGACAGGAATTGAATCTCAGTCAGTGACAGTGATTGAATCTTAGAAACTGACAGGGATTGAACCTCAGTCAGTGACAGGGGTTGAATCTTAGTCAGTGACAGCGCTTGAGCCTCATTTAGTGACAGGGATTGAATCTCCGTCAGTGACAGGGATTGAGCCTCATTTAATGTCAGGGATTGAATCTCTGTCAGTGACAGGGATTAAATCACAGTCAGTGACAGGGATTGAACCTCATTCAGTGACAGGGATTGAATCTCAGCCAGTGACAGGATTGAACCTCATTCAGTGACAGGGATTGAATCTCAGTCAGTGACAGGGATTGACCCTCAGTCTGTGACAGGGCTTGAATCTCAGTCAGTGACAGGGATTGATCTTCAGTCAGTGGCAGGGATCGAACCTCAGTCAGTGACATGGATTGATTATCAGTCAGTGACACGGAGAGAATCTCAGTCAGTGACAGGGAATGAATCGAAGTCAGTGACAGGGATTGAACCACAGTCAGTGACAGGAATTGAATTTCAGTCAGTGACTGGGAATGAACCTCTGTCAGTGACAGAGACTGAGCCTCATTTAGTGACAGGGATTGAATCTCAGTCAGTGACAGTGATTGAATCACAGTCGGTGACAGGAATTGAGCCTCAGTCAGTGACAGAGATTGATTCTCAGCCAGTGACAGGGATTGAAACTGAGAGAGGGACAGGGATTGAACCTCAGAGAGTGACAGGGATTGAACCTCAGTCAGTGACAGGGATTGAACCTTAGACAGTGACAGGGATTGAATCTCAGACACTGACAGGGATTTAATCTCAGTCAGTGACAGGGATTGAACCTCAGTCAGTGACAGGGAATGAATCGAAGTCAGTGACAGGGATTGAACCACAGTCAGTGACAGGAATTGAACCTCAGTCAGTGACAGGGAATGAACCTCAGTCAGTGACAGGGACTGAGCCTCATTTAGTGACAGGGATTGAATCTCAGTCAGTGACAGGGATTGAATCACAGTCAGTGACAGGAATTGAGCCTCAGTCAGTGACAGGGATTGATTCTCAGCCAGTGACACTGTTTGAAACTGAGAGAGGGACAGGGATTGAACCTCAGAGAGTGACAGGGATTGAACCTCAGTCAGTGACAGGGATTGAACCTCAGACAGTGACAGGGATTGAATCTCAGACACTGACAGGGATTTAATCTCAGTCAGTGACAGGGATTGAACCTCAGTCAGTGACAGGGATTGAATCTCAGTCAGTGACAGGGATTGAACGTCAGTCAGTGACAGGAATTGAATCTCAGTCAGTGACAGTGATTGAATCTTAGAAACTGACAGGGATTTAACCTCAGGCAGTGACAGGGATTGAACCTCACTCAGTGACAGGGATTGAATCTCAGACACTGACAGGGATTTAGTCTCACTCAGTGACAGGGATTGAACCTCAGTCAGTGACAGGGGTTGAATCTTAGTCAGTGACAGGGCTTGAGCCTCATTTAGTGACAGGGATTGAATCTCCGTCAGTGACAGGGATTGAGCCTCATTTAATGTCAGGGATTGAATCTCTGTCAGTGACAGTGATTGAATCACAGTCAGTGACAGGGATTGAACCTCATTCAGTGACAGGGATTGAATCTCAGCCAGTGACAGGATTGAACCTCATTCAGTGACAGGGATTGAATCACAGTCAGTGACAAGGATTGAGCCTCAATCAGTGACAGGGATTGAGCCTTAGTCAGTGGCAGGGAATGAATCGAAGTCAGTGACAGAGATTGAGCCTCATTTAGTGTCAGGGATTGAATCTCAGTCAGTGACAGGGACTGAATCACAGTCAGTGACAGGGATTGAACCTCATTCAGTGACAGGGATTGAACCTCAGTCAGTGACAGGGATTGAGCCTCATTTAGTGTCAGGGATTTAATCTCAGTCAGTGACAGGGATTGAATCACAGTCAGTGACAGGGATTGAACCTCATTCAGTGACAGGGATTGAATCTCAGCCAGTGACAGGATTGAACCTCATTCAGTGACAAGGATTGAATCTCAGTCAGTGACAGGGATTGAGCCTCAATCAGTGACAGGGATTGAGCCTTAGTCAGTGTCAGGGATTGAATCTCAGCCAGTGACAGGGATTGAAACTCAAAGAGTGACAGGGATTGAGCCTCAGAGAGTCACAGGGTTTGAATATCAGTCAGTGTCAGGGATTGGACCTCAGTCAGTGAAAGGTATTGAACATCAGTCAGTGACAGGGATTGAATCACAGTCGGTGACAGGAATTGAGCCTCAGTCAGTGACAGAGATTGATTCTCAGCCAGTGACAGGGATTGAAACTGAGAGAGGGACAGGGATTGAACCTCAGAGAGTGACAGGGATTGAACCTCAGTCAGTGACAGGGATTGAACCTTAGACAGTGACAGGGATTGAATCTCAGACACTGACAGGGATTTAATCTCAGTCAGTGACAGGGATTGAACCTCAGTCAGTGACAGTAAATGAATCGAAGTCAGTGACAGGGATTGAACCACAGTCAGTGACAGGAATTGAATCTCAGTCAGTGACAGGGAAAGAACCTCAGTCAGTGACAGGGACTGAGCCTCATTTAGTGACAGGGATTGAATCTCAGTCAGTGACAGGGATTGAATCACAGTCAGTGACAGGAATTGAGCCTCAGTCAGTGACAGGGATTGATTCTCAGCCAGTGACACTGTTTGAAACTGAGAGAGGGACAGGGATTGAACCTCAGAGAGTGACAGGGATTGAACCTCAGTCAGTGACAGGGATTGAACCTCAGACAGTGACAGGGATTGAATCTCAGACACTGACAGGGATTTAATCTCAGTCAGTGACAGGGATTGAATCTCAGTCAGTGACAGGGATTGAACGTCAGTCAGTGACAGGAATTGAATCTCAGTCAGTGACAGTGATTGAATCTTAGAAACTGACAGGGATTTAACCTCAGGCAGTGACAGGGATTGAACCTCACTCAGTGACAGGGATTGAATCTCAGACACTGACAGGGATTTAGTCTCACTCAGTGACAGGGATTGAACCTCAGTCAGTGACATGGGTTGAATCTTAGTCAGTGACAGGGCTTGAGCCTCATTTAGTGACAGGGATTGAATCTCCGTCAGTGACAGGGATTGAGCCTCATTTAATGTCAGGGATTGAATCTCTGTCAGTGACAGTGATTGCATCACAGTCAGTGACAGGGATTGAACCTCATTCAGTGACAGGGATTGAATCTCAGCCAGTAGCAGGATTGAACCTCATTCAGTGACAGGGATTGAATCTCAGTCAGTGACAGGGATTGAGCCTCAATCAGTGACAGGGATTGAGCCTTAGTCAGTGGCAGGGAATGAATCGAAGTCAGTGACAGGGACTGAATCACAGTCAGTGACAGGGATTGAACCTCATTCAGTGACAGGGATTGAACCTCAGTCAGTGACAGGGATTGAGCCTCATTTAGTGTCAGGGATTGAATCTCAGTCAGTGACAGGGATTGAATCACAGTCAGTGACAGGGATTGAACCTCATTCAGTGACAGGGATTGAATCTCAGCCAGTGACAGGATTGAACCTCATTCAGTGACAAGGATTGAATCTCAGTCAGTGACAGGGATTGAGCCTCAATCAGTGACAGGGATTGAGCCTTAGTCAGTGTCAGGGATTGAATCTCAGCCAGTGACAGGGATTGAAACTCAAAGAGTGACAGGGATTGAGCCACAGAGAGTCACAGAGTTTGAATATCAGTCAGTGTCAGGGATTGGACCTCAGTCAGTGAAAGGTATTGAACATCAGTCAGTGACAGGGATTGAACCTCAGTCAGTAACAGGGATTGAATCTCAGTCAGTGACAGGGATTGAACCTCATTCAGTGACAGGGATTGGAACTCAGTCAGTGACAGGGAATGAATCTCAGTCAGTGACAGGGATTGAATCTCAGTCAGTGACTGGGATTGAGCTTCAGTCAGTTACAGGGATTGACCCTCAGTCTGTGACAGGGATTGAATCTCAGTCAGTGACTGGGATTGAGCTTCAGTCAGTGACGGGGATTGAACATCAGTCAGTTATAGGAATTGAATCTCGGTCAGTGACAGGGATTGAGACTCAGTCAGTGACAGGAATTGAATCTCAGTCAGTGACAGGGATGGAGCTTCAGTCAGTGACAGGGATTGAATCATAGTCAGTGACAGGGATTGAATCTCAGTCAGCGACACGGATTGAATCTCAGCCAGTGACAGGGATTGAGCCTCATTTAGTGTCAGGGATTGAATCTCAGTCAGTGACAGAGATTGAAACACAGTCAGTGACAGGGATTGAACCTCATTCAGTGACAGGGATTGAATCTCAGTCAGTGACAGGGATTGAGCCTCAGTCAGTGACAGGGATTGAGCCTCATTTAGTGTCAGGGATTGAATCTCAGTCAGTGACAGGGACTGAATCGCAGTCAGAGACAGGGATTGAACCTCATTCAGTGACAGGGATTGAACCTCAGTCAGTGACAGGGATTGAGCCTCATTTAGTGTCAGGGATTGAATCTCAGTCAGTGACAGGGATTGAATCACAGTCAGTGACAGGGATTGAACCTCATTCAATGACAGGGATTGAATCTCAGTCAGTGTTAGGGATTGAGCCTTAGTCAGTGACAGGCATTGAATCTCAGTCAGTGACAGGCATTGAATCTCAGTATGTGACAGGGATTGACCCTCAGTCTGTGACAGGGATTGAATCTAATTCAGTGACTGGGATCGAGCTTCAGTCAGTGACAGGGATTGAACATCAGTCAGTGACAGGGATTGAATCTCAGTCAGTGACAGGGATTGATCGTCAGTCAGTGACAGGAATTGAATCTCAGTCAGTGACAGGGATTGAATCTAAGATACTGACAGGGATTTATCGTCAGGCAGTGACAGGGATTGAATCTCAGTCAGTGACAGGGATTGAATCCAGACACTGACAGGGATTTAGTCTCAGTCAGTGACAGGGATTGAACCTCAGTCAGTGACATGCGTTGAATCTTTGTCAGTGACAGCGATTGAACCTCAGTCAGTGACAGGGATTGAACCTCACTCAGTGACAGGGATTGAATCTCAGACACTGACAGGGAATTAATCTCAGTCAGTGACAGGGATTGAACCTCAGTCAGTGACAGGGATTGAATCTCAGACACTGACAGGGATTTTATCTCAGTCAGTGACAGGGATTGAACCACAGTCAGTGACAGGGATTGAATCTTAGTCAGTGACAGGGAATGAATCACAGTCAGTGACAGGGATTGAATCACATTCAGTGACAGGCATTGAATCTCAGTCAGTGACAGGCATTGATCTTCAGTCAGTGACAGGGATTGACCCTCAGTCTGTGACAGGAATTGAATCTCAGTCAGTGACAGGGATTGAATCTCAGTCAGTGACAGGGATTGAACGTCAGTCAGTGACAGGAATTGAATCTCAGTCAGTGACAGGGATTGAATCTTAGAAACTGACAGGGATTTAACCTCAGGCAGTGACAGGGATTGAACCTCACTCAGTGACAGGGATTGAATCTCAGACACTGACAGGGATTTAGTCTCACTCAGTGACAGGGATTGAACCTCAGTCAGTGACAGGGATTGAATCTTAGTCAGTGACAGGGCTTGAGCCTCATTTAGTGTCAGAGATTGAATCGCTGTCAGTGACAGGGATTGAATCACAGTCAGTGACAGGGATTGAGCCTCATTTAGTGTCAGAGATTGAATCGCTGTCAGTGACAGGGATTGAATCACAGTCAGTGACAGGGATTGAACCTCATTCAGTGACAGGGATTGAGTCTCAGCCAGTGACCGGATTGAACCTCATTCAGTGACAGGGATTGAATCTCAGTCAGTGACAGGGATTGAACCTCAGTCAGTGACAGGGATTGAATCTCAGTCAGTGACAGAGATTGAACCTCAGTCAGTGACAGGAATTGAATCTTAGTCAGTGACAGGGAATGAACCTCAGTCAGTGACAGGGATTGAGCCTCATTTAGTTTCAGGCATTGAATCTCAGTCAGTGACAGGGATTGAATCACAGTCAGTGACAGGGATTGAACCTCATTCAGTGTCAGGGATTGAATCTCAGCCAGTGACAGGATTGAACCTCATTCAGTGACAGGCAGTGAATCTCAGTCAGTGACAGGCATTGATCTTCAGTCAGTGACAGGGATTGACCCTCAGTCTGTGACAGGGATTGAATCTCAGTCAGTGACAGGGATTGATCTTCAGTCAGTGGCAGGGATCGAACCTCAGTCAGTGACATGGATTGTTTATCAGTCAGTGACACGGAGAGAATCTCAGTCAGTGACAGGGAATGAATCGAAGTCAGTGACAGGGATTGAACCACAGTCAGTGGCAGGAATTGAATTTCAGTCAGTGACTGGTAATGAACCTCAGTCAGTGACAGAGACTGAGCCTCATTTAGTGACAGGGATTGAATCTCAGTCAGTGACAGGGATTGAATCACAGTCAGTGACAGGAATTGAGCCTCAGTCAGTGACAGAGATTGATTCTCAGCCAATGACAGGGATTGAAACTGAGAGAGGGACAGGGATTGAACCTCAGAGAGTGACAGGGATTGAACCTCAGTCAGTGACAGGGATTGAACCTCAGACAGTGACAGGGATTGAATCTCAGACACTGACAGGGATTTAATCTCAGTCAGTGACAGGGATTGAACCTCAGTCAGTGACAGGGATTGAATCTCAGTCAGTGACAGGGATTGAACATCAGTCAGTGACAGAAATTGAATGTCAGTCAGTGACAGGGATTGAATCTTAGAAACTGACAGGGATTTAACCTCAGGCAGTGACAGGGATTGAACCTCACTCAGTGACAGGGATTGAATCTCAGACACTGACAGGGATTTATCTCACTCAGTGACAGGGATTGAACCTCAGTCAGTGACATGGGTTGAATCTTAGTCAGTGACAGGGCTTGAGCCTCATTTAGTGACAGGGATTGAATCTCAGTCAGTGACAGGGATTGAACCTCATTTAGTGTCAGGGATTGAATCTCTGTCAGTGACAAGGATTGAATCACAGTCAGTGACAGGGATTGAACCTCATTCAGTGACAGGGATTGAATCTCAGCCAGTGACAGGATTGAACCTCATTCAGTGACAGGGATTGAATCTCAGTCAGTGACAGGGATTGAGCCTCAATCAGTGACAGGGATTGAGCCTTCGTCAGTGACAGGGAATGAATCGAAGTCAGTGACAGAGATTGAGCCTCATTTAGTGTCAGGGATTGAATCTCAGTCAGTGACAGGGACTGAATCACAGTCAGTGACAGGGATTGAACCTCATTCAGTGACAGGGATTGAACCTCATTTAGTGTCAGGGATTGAATCTCAGTCAGTGACAGGGATTGAATCACAGTCAGTGACAGGGATTGAATCTCATTCAGTGACAGGGATTGAATCTCAGCCAGTGACAGGATTGAACCTCATTCAGTGACAAGGATTGAATCTCAGTCAGTGACAGGGTTTGAGCCTCAATCAGTGACAGGGATTGAGTCTTAGTCAGTGACAGGGATTGAATCTCAGCCAGTGACAGGGATTGAAACTCAGAGAGTGACAGGCATTGAGCCTCAGAGAGTCACAGGGTTTGAATATCAGTCAGTGTCAGGGATTAGACCTCAGTCAGTGAAAGGTATTGAACATCAGTCAGTGACAGGGATTGAACCTCAGTCAGTGACAGGGATTGAATCTCAGTCAGTGACAGGGATTGAACCTCATTCAGTGACAGGGATTGGAACTCAGTCAGTGACAGGGATTGAATCTCAGTCAGTGACAGGGATAGAATCTCAGTCAGTGACTGGGATTGAGCTTCAGTCAGTTACAGGGATTGACCCTCAGTCTGTGACAGGGATTGAATCTCAGTCAGTGACTGGGATTGAGCTTCAGTCAGTGACAGGGATTGAACATCAGTCAGTGATAGGAATTGAATCTCGGTCAGTGACAGGGATGGAGACTCAGTCAGTGACAGGAATTGAATCTCAGTCAGTGACAGGGATGGAGCTTCAGTCAGTGACAGGGATTGAATCACAGTCAGTGACAGGGATTGAATCTCAGTCAGCGACAGGGATTGAATCTCAGCCAGTGACAGGGATTGAGCCTCATTTAGTGTCAGGGATTGAATCTCAGTCAGTGACATAGATTGAAACACAGTCAGTGACAGGGATTGAACCTCATTCAGTGACAGGGATTGAATCTCAGCCAGTGACAGGATTGAACCTCATTCAGTGACAGGGATTGAATCTCAGTCAGTGACAGGGATTGAGCCTCAATCAGTGACAGGAATTGAGCCTTAGTCAGTGACAGGGAATGAATCGAAGTCAGTGACAGAGATTGAGCCTCATTTAGTGCCAGGGATTGAATCTCAGTCAGTGACAGGGACTGAATCACAGTCAGTGACAGGGATTGAACCTCATTCAGTGACAGGGATTGAACCTCAGTCAGTGACAGGGATTGAGCCTCATTTAGTGTCAGGGATTGAATCTCAGTCAGTGACAGGGATTGAATCACAGTCAGTGACAGGGATTGAGCCTCAATCAGTGACAGGGATTGAGCCTTAGTCAGTGACAGGGATTGAATCTCAGCCAGTGACAGGGATTGAAACTCAGAGAGTGACAGGGATTGAGCCTCAGAGAGTCACAGGGTTTGAATATCAGTCAGTGTCAGGGATTGGACCTCAGTCAGTGAAAGGTATTGAACATCAGTCAGTGACAGGGATTGAACCTCAGTCAGTGACAGGGATTGAATCTCTGTCAGTGACAGGGATTTAACCTTAGTCAGTGACAGGGATTGGAACTCAGTCAGTGACAGGGAATGAATCTCAGTTAGTGACAGGTGTTGAATCTCAGTCAGTGACAGGGATTGAACCTTAGTCAGTGACAGGGATTGAATCTCAGTCAGTGACAGTGATTGAATCTCTGTCAGTGACAGGGATTGAGCCTCAGTCAGTGTCAGGGATTGAATCTCAGTCAGTGACAGGGATTGAATCTCTGTCAGTGACGGGGATTGACCCTCAGTCAGTGACAGGGATTGAATCTCAGTCAGTGACAGGGATTGACCCTCAATCAGGGACTGGTATTGAATTTCCAACAGTGACAGGAATTGAATCTCAGTCAGTGACAGGAATTGAGCCTCAGTCAGTGATCGGGATTAAATCTCAGTCAGTGACAGGGATTGAAACTCACTCAGTGACAGTGTTTGAACCTCATTGAGTGACAGGGATTGAGCCTCATTTATTGTCAGGGATTGAATCTCAGTCAGTGACAGGGATTGAATCTCAGTCAGTGACAGTGATTGAAACTCAGTCAGTGACAGGAATTGAATCTTAGTCAGTGACAGGGAATGAACTTCAGTCAGTGACAGGGATTGAGCCTCAATTAGTGACAGGGATTGAATCTCAGTCAGTGACAGGGTTTGAATCACAGTCAGTGTCAGGGATTGAACCTCATTCAGTGACAGGGATTGAATCTCAGCCAGTGACAGGGATTGAAACTGAGAGAGTGACAGGGATTGAATCTCAGAGAGTGACAGGGATTGAACCTCAGTCAGTGACAGGGATTGAACCTCAGACAGTGACAGGGATTAAATCTCAGACACTGACAGGGATTTAATCTCAGTCAGTGACAGGGATTGAACCTCAGTCAGTGACAGGGATTGAACCTCAGTCAGTGACAGGGATTGAACCTCAGACAGTGACAGGGATTGAATCTCAGACACTGCCAGGGATTTAAAATCAGTCAGTGACAGGAACTGAACCTCAGTCAGTGACAGGGATTGAATCTCAGACAGTGACATGGATTTAACCTCAGTCAGTGATAGGGATTGAACCTCACTCAGTGACAGGGATTGAATCTCAGACACTGACAGGGATTTAATCTCAGTCAGTGACAGGGATTGAATCTCAGTCAGTGACAGGGATTGAACGTCAGTCAGTGACAGGAATTGAATCTCAGTCAGTGACAGTGATTGAATCTTAGAAACTGACAGGGATTTAACCTCAGGCAGTGACAGGGATTGAACCTCACTCAGTGACAGGGATTGAATCTCAGACACTGACAGGGATTTAGTCTCACTCAGTGACAGGGATTGAACCTCAGTCAGTGACTGGGGTTGAATCACAGTCAGTGACAGGGCTTGAGCCTCATTTAGTGACAGGGATTGAATCTCCGTCAGTGACAGGAACTGAACCTCAGTCAGTGAAAGGTATTGAACATCAGTCAGTGACAGGGATTGAATCACAGTCGGTGACAGGAATTGAGCCTCAGTCAGTGACAGAGATTGATTCTCAGCCAGTGACAGGGATTGAAACTGAGAGAGGGACAGGGATTGAACCTCAGAGAGTGACAGGGATTGAACCTCAGTCAGTGACAGGGATTGAACCTTAGACAGTGACAGGGATTGAATCTCAGACACTGACAGGGATTTAATCTCAGTCAGTGACAGGGATTGAACCTCAGTCAGTGACAGTAAATGAATCGAAGTCAGTGACAGGGATTGAACCACAGTCAGTGACAGGAATTGAATCTCAGTCAGTGACAGGGAATGAACCTCAGTCAGTGACAGGGACTGAGCCTCATTTAGTGACAGGGATTGAATCTCAGTCAGTGACAGGGATTGAATCACAGTCAGTGACAGGAATTGAGCCTCAGTCAGTGACAGGGATTGATTCTCAGCCAGTGACACTGTTTGAAACTGAGAGAGGGACAGGGATTGAACCTCAGAGAGTGACAGGGATTCAACCTCAGTCAGTGACAGGGATTGAACCTCAGACAGTGACAGGGATTGAATCTCAGACACTGACAGGGATTTAATCTCAGTCAGTGACAGGGATTGAATCTCAGTCAGTGACAGGGATTGAACGTCAGTCAGTGACAGGAATTGAATCTCAGTCAGTGACAGTGATTGAATCTTAGAAACTGACAGGGATTTAACCTCAGGCAGTGACAGGGATTGAACCTCACTCAGTGACAGGGATTGAATCTCAGACACTGACAGGGATTTAGTCTCACTCAGTGACAGGGATTGAACCTCAGTCAGTGACTGGGGTTGAATCACAGTCAGTGACAGGGCTTGAGCCTCATTTAGTGACAGGGATTGAATCTCCGTCAGTGACAGGGATTGAGCCTCATTTAATGTCAGGGATTGAATCTCTGTCAGTGACAGTGATTGCATCACAGTCAGTGACAGGGATTGAACCTCATTCAGTGACAGGGATTGAATCTCAGCCAGTAGCAGGATTGAACCTCATTCAGTGACAGGGATTGAATCTCAGTCAGTGACAGGGATTGAGCCTCAATCAGTGACAGGGATTGAGCCTTAGTCAGTGGCAGGGAATGAATCGAAGTCAGTGACAGGGACTGAATCACAGTCAGTGACAGGGATTGAACCTCATTCAGTGACAGGGATTGAACCTCAGTCAGTGACAGGGATTGAGCCTCATTTAGTGTCAGGGATTGAATCTCAGTCAGTGACAGGGATTGAATCACAGTCAGTGACAGGGATTGAACCTCATTCAGTGACAGGGATTGAATCTCAGCCAGTGACAGGATTGAACCTCATTCAGTGACAAGGATTGAATCTCAGTCAGTGACAGGGATTGAGCCTCAATCAGTGACAGGGATTGAGCCTTAGTCAGTGTCAGGGATTGAATCTCAGCCAGTGACAGGGATTGAAACTCAGAGAGTGACAGGGATTGAGCCTCAGAGAGTCACAGGGTTTGAATATCAGTCAGTGTCAGGGATTGGACCTCAGTCAGTGAAAGGTATTGAACATCAGTCAGTGACAGGGATTGAACCTCAGTCAGTGACAGGGATTGAATCTCTGTCAGTGACAGGGATTTAACCTTAGTCAGTGACAGGGATTGGAACTCAGTCAGTGACAGGGAATGAATCTCAGTTAGTGACAGGTGTTGAATCTCAGTCAGTGACAGGGATTGAACCTTAGTCAGTGACAGGGATTGAATCTCAGTCAGTGACAGTGATTGAATCTCAGTCAGTGACAGGGATTGACCCTCAATCAGGGACTGGTATTGAATTTCCAACAGTGACAGGAATTGAATCTCAGTCAGTGACAGGAATTGAGCCTCAGTCAGTGATCGGGATTAAATCTCAGTCAGTGACAGGGATTGAAACTCACTCAGTGACAGTGTTTGAACCTCATTGAGTGACAGGGATTGAGCCTCATTTATTGTCAGGGATTGAATCTCAGTCAGTGACAGGGATTGAATCTCAGTCAGTGACAGGGATTGAAACTCAGTCAGTGACAGGAATTGAATCTTAGTCAGTGACAGGGAATGAACTTCAGTCAGTGACAGGGATTGAGCCTCAATTAGTGACAGGGATTGAATCTCAGTCAGTGACAGGGTTTGAATCACAGTCAGTGACAGGGATTGAACCTCATTCAGTGACAGGGATTGAATCTCAGCCAGTGACAGGGATTGAAACTGAGAGAGTGACAGGGATTGAATCTCAGAGAGTGACAGGGATTGAACCTCAGTCAGTGACAGGGATTGAACCTCAGACAGTGACAGGGATTAAATCTCAGACACTGACAGGGATTTAATCTCAGTCAGTGACAGGGATTGAACCTCAGTCAGTGACAGGGATTGAACCTCAGTCAGTGACAGGGATTGAACCTCAGACAGTGACAGGGATTGAATCTCAGCCAGTGACAGGGATGGAGCTTCAGTCAGTGACAGGGATTGAATCACAGTCAGTGACAGGGATTGAATCTCAGTCAGCGACAGGGATTGAATCTCAGCCAGTGACAGGGATTGAGCCTCATTTAGTGTCAGGGATTGAATCTCAGTCAGTGACATAGATTGAAACACAGTCAGTGACAGGGATTGAACCTCATTCAGTGACAGGGATTGAATCTCAGCCAGTGACAGGATTGAACCTCATTCAGTGACAGGGATTGAGCCTCAATCAGTGACAGGGATTGAATCTCAGTCAGTGACAGGGACTGAATCACAGTCAGTGACAGGGATTGAACCTCATTCAGTGACAGGGATTGAACCTCAGTCAGTGACAGGGATTGAGCCTCATTTAGTGTCAGGGATTGAATCTCAGTCAGTGACAGGGATTGAATCACAGTCAGTGTCAGGAATTGAGCCTCAATCAGTGACAGGGATTGAGCCTTAGTCAGTGACAGGGATTGAATCTCAGCCAGTGACAGGGATTGAAACTCAGAGAGTGACAGGGATTGAGCCTCAGAGAGTCACAGGGTTTGAATATCAGTCAGTGTCAGGGATTGGACCTCAGTCAGTGAAAGGTATTGAACATCAGTCAGTGACAGGGATTGAACCTCAGTCAGTGACAGGGATTGAATCTCTGTCAGTGACAGGGATTTAACCTTAGTCAGTGACAGGGATTGGAACTCAGTCAGTGACAGGGATTGAATCTCAGTTAGTGACAGGTGTTGAATCTCAGTCAGTGACAGGGATTGAACCTTAGTCAGTGACAGGGATTGAATCTCAGTCAGTGACAGTGATTGAATCTCTGTCAGTGACAGGGATTGAGCCTCAGTCAGTGTCAGGGATTGAATCTCAGTCAGTGACAGGGATTGAATCTCTGTCAGTGACGGGGATTGACCCTCAGTCAGTGACAGGGATTGAATCTCAGTCAGTGACAGGGATTGACCCTCAATCAGGGACTGGTATTGAATTTCCAACAGTGACAGGAATTGAATCTCAGTCAGTGACAGGAATTGAGCCTCAGTCAGTGATCGGGATTAAATCTCAGTCAGTGACAGGGATTGAAACTCACTCAGTGACAGTGTTTGAACCTCATTCAGTGACAGGGATTGAGCCTCATTTATTGTCAGGGATTGAATCTCAGTCAGTGACAGGGATTGAATCTCAGTCAGTGACAGGGATTGAAACTCAGTCAGTGACAGGAATTGAATCTCAGTCAGTGACAGGGATTGAGCCTCAATTAGTGACAGGGATTGAATCTCAGTCAGTGACAGGGTTTGAATCACAGTCAGTGACAGGGATTGAACCTCATTCAGTGACAGGGATTGAATCTCAGCCAGTGACAGGGATTGAAACTGAGAGAGTGACAGGGATTGAACCTCAGAGAGTGACAGGGATTGAACCTCAGTCAGTGACAGGGATTGAACCTCAGACAGTGACAGGGATTAAATCTCAGACACTGACAGGGATTTAATCTCAGTCAGTGACAGGGATTGAACCTCAATCAGTGACAGGGATTGAACCTCAGTCAGTGACAGGGATTGAACCTCAGACAGTGACAGGGATTGAATCTCAGACACTGCCAGGGATTTAAAATCAGTCAGTGACAGGAACTGAACCTCAGTCAGTGACAGGGATTGAATCTCAGACAGTGACATGGATTTAACCTCAGTCAGTGATAGGGACTGAACCAAAGTCAGTGACAGGGATTGAATCTCAGACACTGACAGGGATTTAATCTCAGTCAGTGACAGTCATTGAATCTCAGTCAGTGACAGGGATTGAGCCTCAGTCAGTGACATTGATTGAATCTCAGTCAGTGACAGGGATTGAATCTGAGTCAGTGACAGAGATTGAACCTCATTCAGTGACAGGGATTGAGCCTCATTTATTGTCAGGGATTGAATCTCAGTCAGTGACAGGGATTGAATCTCAGTCAGTGACAGGGATTGAAACTCAGTCAGTGACAGGAATTGAATCTTAGTCAGTGACAGGGAATGAACCTCAGTCAGTGACAGGGATTGAGCCTCAATTAGTGACAGGGATTGAATCTCAGTCAGTGACAGGGTTTGAATCACAGTCAGTGACAGGGATTGAACCTCATTCAGTGACAGGGATTGAATCTCAGCCAGTGACAGGGATTGAAACTGAGAGAGTGACAGGGATTGAACCTCAGAGAGTGACAGGGATTGAACCTCAGTCAGTGACAGGGATTGAACCTCAGACAGTGACAGGGATTAAATCTCAGACACTGACAGGGATTTAATCTCAGTCAGTGACAGGGATTGAACCTCAGTCAGTGACAGGGATTGAACCTCAGTCAGTGACAGGGATTGAACCTCAGACAGTGACAGGGATTGAATCTCAGACACTGCCAGGGATTTAAAATCAGTCAGTGACAGGAACTGAACCTCAGTCAGTGACAGGGATTGAATCTCAGACAGTGACATGGATTTAACCTCAGTCAGTGATAGGGACTGAACCAAAGTCAGTGACAGGGATTGAATCTCAGACACTGACAGGGATTTAATCTCAGTCAGTGACAGTCATTGAATCTCAGTCAGTGACAGGGATTGAGCCTCAGTCAGTGACATTGATTGAATCTCAGTCAGTGACAGGGATTGAATCTGAGTCAGTGACAGAGATTGAACCTCATTCAGTGACAGGGATTGAGCCTCATTTATTGTCAGGGATTGAATCTCAGTCAGTGACAGGGATTGAATCTCAGTCAGTGACAGGGATTGAAACTCAGTCAGTGACAGGAATTGAATCTTAGTCAGTGACAGGGAATGAACCTCAGTCAGTGACAGGGATTGAGCCTCAATTAGTGACAGGGATTGAATCTCAGTCAGTGACAGGGTTTGAATCACAGTCAGTGACAGGGATTGAACCTCATTCAGTGACAGGGATTGAATCTCAGCCAGTGACAGGGATTGAAACTGAGAGAGTGACAGGGATTGAACCTCAGAGAGTGACAGGGATTGAACCTCAGTCAGTGACAGGGATTGAACCTCAGACAGTGACAGGGATTAAATCTCAGACACTGACAGGGATTTAATCTCAGTCAGTGACAGGGATTGAACCTCAGTCAGTGACAGGGATTGAACCTCAGTCAGTGACAGGGATTGAACCTCAGACAGTGACAGGGATTGAATCTCAGACACTGCCAGGGATTTAAAATCAGTCAGTGACAGGAACTGAACCTCAGTCAGTGACAGGGATTGAATCTCAGACAGTGACATGGATTTAACCTGAGTCAGTGATAGGGACTGAACCAAAGTCAGTGACAGGGATTGAATCTCAGACACTGACAGGGATTTAATCTCAGTCAGTGACAGTCATTGAATCTCAGTCAGTGACAGGGATTGAGCCTCAGTCAGTGACATTGATTGAATCTCAGTCAGTGACAGGGATTGAATCTGAGTCAGTGACAGAGATTGAACCTCAGTCAGTGACAGGGATTGAATCTCAGTCTGTGACAGGGATTGAGGTTCAGTCAGTGACAGGGATTGAACCTCGGTCAATGACAGGGATTCAATCTCAGTCTGTGACAGGGATTGAACCTGTCAGTGATAGAGATTGACCCTCCTTCAGTGACAAGGATTGAACCTCAATCTGTGACAGAAATTGAACCTCAGTCAGTGACAGGGATTGACCCTCAATCATTGACAGGGATTGAATCTCAGTCAGTGACAGGGATTGAATCTCAGTCAGTTTCAGGGATTGATGTTCAGTCAGTGACAGGGATTGAGTCTCAGTCAGTTTCAGGGATTGACGTTCAGTCAGTGACAGGGATTGAATCTCAGTCCGTAACAGGGATTGAACCTCAGTCAGTGACAGCGATTGAACCCCAGTCAGTGACATGGATTGATTATCAGTCAGTGACAGGGATTGAAACTCAGTCAGTGACATGGATTGATAATCAGTCAGTGACAGGGATTGAACCTCAGTCAGTGACAGAGATTGAATCTCAGTCAGTGACAGGGATTGAATCTCAGTCAGTGACAGGAATTGAATCTCAGTCAGTGACAGGGATTGAGTTTCAGTCAGTGACAGGGAATGAATCTCAGTCATTGAAAGGGATTGAGCTTCAGTTAGTGACAGGGATTGAACCTCAGTCAGGAACAGCGATTGATCATCAGTCAGTGACAGGGATTGAGCCCCAGTCTGTGACAGGGATTGAATCTCAGTCAGTGACTGGGATTGAGCTTCAGTCAGTGACGGGGATTGAACATCAGTCAGTGATAGGAATTGAATCTCGGTCAGTGACAGGGATGGAGACTCAGTCAGTGACAGGAATTGAATCTCAGTCAGTGACAGGGATGGAGCTTCAGTCAGTGACAGGGATTGAATCACAGTCAGTGACAGGGATTGAATCTCAGTCAGCGACAGGGATTGAATCTCAGCCAGTGACAGGGATTGAGCCTCATTTAGTGTCAGGGATTGAATCTCAGTCAGTGACATAGATTGAAACACAGTCAGTGACAGGGATTGAACCTCATTCAGTGACAGGGATTGAATCTCAGCCAGTGACAGGATTGAACCTCATTCAGTGACAGGGATTGAATCTCAGTCAGTGACAGGGATTGAGCCTCAATCAGTGACAGGGATTGAATCTCAGTCAGTGACAGGGACTGAATCACAGTCAGTGACAGGGATTGAACCTCATTCAGTGACAGGGATTGAACCTCAGTCAGTGACAGGGATTGAGCCTCATTTAGTGTCAGGGATTGAATCTCAGTCAGTGACAGGGATTGAATCACAGTCAGTGACAGGGATTGAATGTCAGTCTGAGACAGGGATTGAATCTCAGTCAGTGACAGGGATTCAACCTCAGTCAGTGACAGGGATTGAGCCTCAATTAGTGACAGGGATTGAATCTCAGTCAGTGACAGGGTTTGAATCACAGTCAGTGACAGGGATTGAACCTCATTCAGTGACAGGGATTGAATCTCAGCCAGTGACAGGGATTGAAACTGAGAGAGTGACAGGGATTGAACCTCAGAGAGTGACAGGGATTGAACCTCAGTCAGTGACAGGGATTGAACCTCAGACAGTGACAGGGATTAAATCTCAGACACTGACAGGGATTTAATCTCAATCAGTGACAGGGATTGAACCTCAGTCAGTGACAGGGATTGAACCTCAGACAGTGACAGGGATTGAATCTCAGACACTGCCAGGGATTTAAAATCAGTCAGTGACAGGAACTGAACCTCAGTCAGTGACAGGGATTGAATCTCAGACAGTGACATGGATTTAACCTCAGTCAGTGATAGGGACTGAACCAAAGTCAGTGACAGGGATTGAATCTCAGACACTGACAGGGATTTAATCTCAGTCAGTGACAGTCATTGAATCTCAGTCAGTGACAGGGATTGAGCCTCAGTCAGTGACATTGATTGAATCTCAGTCAGTGACAGGGATTGAATCTGAGTCAGTGACAGAGATTGAACCTCATTCAGTGACAGGGATTGAGCCTCATTTATTGTCAGGGATTGAATCTCAGTCAGTGACAGGGATTGAATCTCAGTCAGTGACAGGGATTGAAACTCAGTCAGTGACAGGAATTGAATCTTAGTCAGTGACAGGGAATGAACCTCAGTCAGTGACAGGGATTGAGCCTCAATTAGTGACAGGGATTGAATCTCAGTCAGTGACAGGGTTTGAATCACAGTCAGTGACAGGGATTGAACCTCATTCAGTGACAGGGATTGAATCTCAGCCAGTGACAGGGATTGAAACTGAGAGAGTGACAGGGATTGAACCTCAGAGAGTGACAGGGATTGAACCTCAGTCAGTGACAGGGATTGAACCTCAGACAGTGACAGGGATTAAATCTCAGACACTGACAGGGATTTAATCTCAGTCAGTGACAGGGATTGAACCTCAGTCAGTGACAGGGATTGAACCTCAGTCAGTGACAGGGATTGAACCTCAGTCAGTGACAGGGATTGAATCTCAGACAGTGACATGGATTTAACCTCAGTCAGTGATAGGGACTGAACCAAAGTCAGTGACAGGGATTGAATCTCAGACACTGACAGGAATTTAATCTCAGTCAGTGACAGTCATTGAATCTCAGTCAGTGACAGGGATTGAGCCTCAGTCAGTGACATTGATTGAATCTCAGTCAGTGACAGGGATTGAATCTGAGTCAGTGACAGAGATTGAACCTCAGTCAGTGACAGGGATTGAATCTCAGTCTGTGACAGGGATTGAGGTTCAGTCAGTGACAGGGATTGAACCTCGGTCAATGACAGGGATTCAATCTCAGTCTGTGACAGGGATTGAACCTGTCAGTGATAGAGATTGACCCTCCTTCAGTGACAAGGATTGAACCTCAATCTGTGACAGAAATTGAACCTCAGTCAGTGACAGGGATTGACCCTCAATCACTGACAGGGATTGAATCTCAGTCAGTGACAGGGATTGAATCTCAGTCAGTTTCAGGGATTGATGTTCAGTCAGTGACAGGGATTGAGTCTCAGTCAGTTTCAGGGATTGACGTTCAGTCAGTGACAGGGATTGAATCTCAGTCCGTAACAGGGATTGAACCTCAGTCAGTGACAGCGATTGAACCCCAGTCAGTGACATGGATTGATTATCAGTCAGTGACAGGGATTGAAACTCAGTCAGTGACATGGATTGAAAATCAGTCAGTGACAGGGATTGAACCTCAGTCAGTGACAGAGATTGAATCTCAGTCAGTGACAGGGATTGAATCTCAGTCAGTGACAGGAAATGAATCTCAGTCAGTGACAGGGATTGAGTTTCAGTCAGTGACAGGGAATGAATCTCAGTCATTGAAAGGGATTGAGCTTCAGTTAGTGACAGGGATTGAACCTCAGTCAGGAACAGCGATTGATCATCAGTCAGTGACAGGGATTGAGCCCCAGTCTGTGACAGGGATTGAATCTCAGTCAGTGACTGGGATTGAGCTTCAGTCAGTGACGGGGATTGAATCACAGTCAGTGATAGGAATTGAATCTCGGTCAGTGACAGGGATGGAGAATCAGTCAGTGACAGGAATTGAATCTCAGTCAGTGACAGGGATGGAGCTTCAGTCAGTGACAGGGATTGAATCACAGTCAGTGACAGGGATTGTATCTCAGTCAGCGACAGGGATTGAATCTCAGCCAGTGACAGGGATTGAGCCTCATTTAGTGTCAGGGATTGAATCTCAGTCAGTGACATAGATTGAAACACAGTCAGTGACAGGGATTGAACCTCATTCAGTGACAGGGATTGAATCTCAGCCAGTGACAGGATTGAACCTCATTCAGTGACAGGGATTGAATCTCAGTCAGTGACAGGGATTCAGCCTCAATCAGTGACAGGGATTGAGCCTTAGTCAGTGACAGGGAATGAATCGAAGTCAGTGACAGAGATTGAGCCTCATTTAGTGTCAGGGATTGAATCTCAGTCAGTGACAGGGACTGAATCACAGTCAGTGACAGGGATTGAACCTCATTCAGTGACAGGGATTGAACCTCAGTCAGTGACAGGGATTGAGCCTCATTTAGTGTCAGGGATTGAATCTCAGTCAGTGACAGGGATTGAATCACAGTCAGTGTCAGGGATTGAGCCTCAATCAGTGACAGGGATTGAGCCTTAGTCAGTGACAGGGATTGAATTTCAGCCAGTGACAGGGATTGAAACTCAGAGAGTGACAGGGATTGAGCCTCAGAGAGTGACAGGGAATGAACCTCAGTCAGTGACAGGGATTGAATCTCAGCCAGTGACAGGGATTGAGCCTCATTTAGTGTCAGGGATTGAATCTCAGTCAGTGACATAGATTGAAACACAGTCAGTGACAGGGATTGAACCTCATTCAGTGACAGGGATTGAATCTCAGCCAGTGACAGGATTGAACCTCATTCAGTGACAGGGATTGAATCTCTGTCAGTGACAGGGATTTAACCTTAGTCAGTGACAGGGATTGGAACTCAGTCAGTGACAGGGATTGAATCTCAGTTAGTGACAGGTGTTGAATCTCAGTCAGTGCCAGGGATTGAATCTCAGCCAGTGACAGGGATTGAGCCTCATTTAGTGTCAGGGATTGAATCTCAGTCAGTGACATAGATTGAAACACAGTCAGTGACAGGGATTGAACCTCATTCAGTGACAGGGATTGAATCTCAGCCAGTGACAGGATTGAACCTCATTCAGTGACAGGGATTGAATCTCTGTCAGTGACAGGGATTTAACCTTAGTCAGTGACAGGGATTGGAACTCAGTCAGTGACAGGGATTGAATCTCAGTTAGTGACAGGTGTTGAATCTCAGTCAGTGACAGGGATTGAACCTTAGTCAGTGACAGGGATTGAATCTCAGTCAGTGACAGTGATTGAATCTCAGTCAGTGACAGGGATTGAAACTCACTCAGTGACAGGGTTTGAACCTCATTCAGTGACAGGGATTGAGCCTCATTTATTGTCAGGGATTGAATCTCAGTCAGTGACAGGGATTGAATCTCAGTCAGTGACAGGGATTGAATCTCAGTCAGTGACAGGGATTGAAACTCAGTCAGTGACAGGAATTGAATCTTAGTCAGTGACAGGGAATGAACCTCAGTCAGTGACAGGGATTGAGCCTCAATTAGTGACAGGGATTGATTATCAGTCAGTGACAGGGATTGAAACTCAGTCAGTGACATGGATTGATAATCAGTCAGTGACAGGAATTGAACCTCAGTCAGTGACAGAGATTGAATCTCAGTCAGTGACAGGGATTGAATCTCAGTCAGTGACAGGGAATGAATCTCAGTCATTGAAAGGGATTGAGCTTCAGTTAGTGACAGGGATTGAACCTCAGTCAGGAACAGCGATTGATCATCAGTCAGTGACAGGGATTGAGCCCCAGTCTGTGACAGGGATTGAATCTCAGTCAGTGACTGGGATTGAGCTTCAGTCAGTGACGGGGATGGAACATCAGTCAGTGATAGGAATTGAATCTCGGTCAGTGACAGGGATGGAGACTCAGTCAGTGACAGGAATTGAATCTCAGTCAGTGACAGGGATGGAGCTTCAGTCAGTGACGGGGATTGAATCACAGTCAGTGACAGGGATTGAATCTCAGTCAGCGACAGGGATTGAATCTCAGCCAGTGACAGGGATTGAGCCTCATTTAGTGTCAGGGATTGAATCTCAGTCAGTGACATAGATTGAAACACAGTCAGTGACAGGGATTGAACCTCATTCAGTGACAGGGATTGAATCTCAGCCAGTGACAGGATTGAACCTCATTCAGTGACAGGGATTGAATCTCTGTCAGTGACAGGGATTTAACCTTAGTCAGTGACAGGGATTGGAACTCAGTCAGTGACAGGGATTGAATCTCAGTTAGTGACAGGTGTTGAATCTCAGTCAGTGACAGGGATTGAACCTTAGTCAGTGACAGGGATTGAATCTCAGTCAGTGACAGTGATTGAATCTCTGTCAGTGACAGGGATTGAGCCTCAGTCAGTGTCAGGGATTGAATCTCAGTCAGTGACAGGGATTGAGGTTCAGTCAGTGACAGGGATGGAGACTCAGTCAGTGACAGGAATTGAATCTCAGTCAGTGACAGGGATGGAGCTTCAGTCAGTGACAGGGATTGAATCACAGTCAGTGACAGGGATTGAGTTTCAGTCAGTGACAGGGATTGAACCTCAGTCAGTGACAGAGATTGAATCTCAGTCAGTGACAGGGATTGAATCTCAGTCAGTGACAGGAATTGAATCTCAGTCAGTGACAGGGATTGAGTTTCAGTCAGTGACAGGGAATGAATCTCAGTCATTGAAAGGGATTGAGCTTCAGTTAGTGACAGGGATTGAACCTCAGTCAGGAACAGCGATTGATCATCAGTCAGTGACAGGGATTGAGCCCCAGTCAGTGACAAGCATTGAATCTCAGTCAGTGACAGGAAATGAACCTCATTTAGTGACATGGATTGAATCTCAGTCTGTGACAGGTTTTGAATAACAGTCAGTGACAGGGATTGAGCCTCAGTCAGTGACTGTCATTGAATCTCAGTCAGTGACAGGGATTGAGCCTCAGTCAGTGACAGGGATTGACCCTCAGTCAGTGACAGGGATTGAACCTCAGTCAGTGACAGTGCTTGAACCTCATTCAGTGACAGGGATTGAATCTCAGTCAGTGACACGGATTGAACCTTAGTCAGTGACAGGGATTGAATCTCAGTCTGTGACAGTGATTGAATCTCTGTCAGTGACAGGGATTGAGCCTCAGTCAGTGTCAGGGATTGAATCTCAGTCAGTGACAGGGATTGAATCTCTGTCAGTGACGGGGATTGACCCTCAGTCAGTGACAGGGATTGAATCTCAGTCAGTGACAGGGATTGACCCTCAATCAGTGACTGGTATTGAATTTCCATCAGTGACAGGAAGTGAAACTCATTCAGTGACAGGAATTGAACCTCAGTCAGTGATCGGGATTAAATCTCAGTCAGTGACAGGGATTGAAACTCACTCAGTGACAGTGTTTGAACCTCAGTCAGTGACAGAGATTGAGCCTCATTTAGTGAGAGGGATTGAACCTCAGTCAGTGACAGGGATTGAATCTCAGTCAGTGACAGGGATGGAAACTCAGTCAGTGACAGGAATTGAATCTTAGTCAGTGACAGGGAATGAACCTCAGTCAGTGACAGGGATTGAGCCTCAATTAGTGACAGGGATTGAATCTCAGACAGTGACAGGGTTTGAATCACAGTCAGTGACAGGGATTGAACCTCATTCAGTGACAGGGATTGAATCTCAGGCAGTGACAGGGATGGAAACTGAGAGAGTGACAGGGATTGAACCTCAGAGAGTGACAGGGATTGAACCTCAGTCTGTGACAGGGATTGAACCTCAGACAGTGACAGGGATTGAATCTCAGACACTGACAGGGATTTAATCTCAGTCAGTGACAGGGATTGAACCACAGTCAGTGACAGGGATTGAACCTCAGTCAGTGACAGGAATTGAATCTCAGTCAGTGACAGGTATTGAATCTTCGACACTGACAGGGATTTAACCTCAGTCAGTGACAGGGATAGAAACTCAGTCAGTGACAGGGATTGAATCTCAGACACTGACAGGGATTTAATCTCAGTCAGTGACAGGGATTGGACCTCAGTCAGTGACAGGGATTGAATCTCAGTCAGCGACAGGGATTGAACCTCAGTCAGTGACAGGGCTTGAACCTCATTCAGTGACAGGGATTGAATGTCAGTCAGTGACAGGGATTGAGCCTTTGCCAGTGACAGGGATTGAATCTCAGTCAGTGACAGGGATTAAATCTCTGTCAGTGGCAGGGAGTGACCCTCAGTCAGTGACAGGGATTGAATCTCAGTCAGTGACAGGGATTGAACTCGGGTCAGTGGCAGGAATTGAACATCAGTCAGTGACAGGGTTTGACCCTCAGTCAGTGACAGGGATTGAGACTCAGTCAGTGACAGGAATTGAATCTCAGTCAGTGACAGGGATTGAGGTTCAGTCAGTGACAGGGATTGAACCTAATTCAGTGACAGGGATTGACCTTCAGTCAGTGACAGGGATTGAACCTCAGTCAGTGACAGGGATTGAATCTCAGTCAGTGACAGGGATTAATTCTCTGTCAGTGGCAGGGAGTGACCCTCAGTCAGTGACAGGGATTGAATCTCAGTCAGTGACAGGGACTGAATCACAGTCAGTGACAGGGATTGAACCTCATTCAGTGACAGGGATTGAACCTCAGTCAGTGACAGGGATTGAGCCTCATTTAATGTCAGGGATTGAATCTCAGTCAGTGACAGGGATTGAATCACAGTCAGTGACAGGGATTGAACCTCATTCAGTGACAGGGATTGAATCTCAGCCAGTGACAGGATTGAACCTCATTCAGTGACAGGGATTGAATCTCAGTCAGTGACAGGGATTGAGCCTCAATCAGTGACAGGGATTGAGCCTTAGTCAGTGACAGGGATTGAATCTCAGCCAGTGACAGGGATTGAAACTCAGAGAGTGACAGGGATTGAGCCTCAGAGAGTCACAGGGTTTGAATATCAGTCAGTGTCAGGGATTGGACCTCAGTCAGTGAAATGTATTGAACATCAGTCAGTGACAGGGATTGAACCTCAGTCAGTGACAGGGATTGAATCTCAGTCAGTGACAGGGATTTAACCTTAGTCAGTGACAGGGATTGGAACTCAGTCAGTGACAGGGATTGAATCTCAGTCAGTGACAGGGATTGAATCTCAGTCAGAGATAGGGATTGAATCTCAGTCAGTGACAGGAATTGAATCTCAGTCAGTGACTGGGATTGAGCTTCCGTCTGTGACAGGGATTGAACATCCGTCAGTGATAGGAATTGAATCTCGGTCAGTGACAGGGATTGAGCCTCAGTCAGTGACAGGAATTGAATCTCAGTCAGTGACAGGGATGGAGCTTCTGTCAGTGACAGGGAGTGAATCACAGTCAGTGACAGGGATTGAATCTCAGTCAGCGACAGGGATTGAGGTTCAGTCAGTGACAGGGATTGAACCTCATTCAGTGACAGGGATTGAATCTCAGCCAGTGACAGGATTGAACCTCATTCAGTGACAGGGATTGAATCACAGTCAGTGACAAGGATTGAGCCTCAATCAGTGACAGGGATTGAGCCTTAGTCAGTGGCAGGGAATGAATCGAAGTCAGTGACAGAGATTGAGCCTCATTTAGTGTCAGGGATTGAATCTCAGTCAGTGACAGGGACTGAATCACAGTCAGTGACAGGGATTGAACCTCATTCAGTGACAGGGATTGAACCTCAGTCAGTGACAGGGATTGAGCCTCATTTAGTGTCAGGGATTTAATCTCAGTCAGTGACAGGGATTGAATCACAGTCAGTGACAGGGATTGAACCTCATTCAGTGACAGGGATTGAATCTCAGCCAGTGACAGGATTGAACCTCATTCAGTGACAAGGATTGAATCTCAGTCAGTGACAGGGATTGAGCCTCAATCAGTGACAGGGATTGAGCCTTAGTCAGTGTCAGGGATTGAATCTCAGTCAGTGACAGTGATTGAATCTCTGTCAGTGACAGGGATTGAGCCTCAGTCAGTGTCAGGGATTGAATCTCAGTCAGTGACAGGGATTGAGGTTCAGTCAGTGACAGGGATGGAGACTCAGTCAGTGACAGGAATTGAATCTCAGTCAGTGACAGGGATGGAGCTTCAGTCAGTGACAGGGATTGAATCACAGTCAGTGACAGGGATTGAGTTTCAGTCAGTGACAGGGATTGAACCTCAGTCAGTGACAGAGATTGAATCTCAGTCAGTGACAGGGATTGAATCTCAGTCAGTGACAGGAATTGAATCTCAGTCAGTGACAGGGATTGAGTTTCAGTCAGTGACAGGGAATGAATCTCAGTCATTGAAAGGGATTGAGCTTCAGTTAGTGACAGGGATTGAACCTCAGTCAGGAACAGCGATTGATCATCAGTCAGTGACAGGGATTGAGCCCCAGTCAGTGACAAGCATTGAATCTCAGTCAGTGACAGGAAATGAACCTCATTTAGTGACATGGATTGAATCTCAGTCTGTGACAGGTTTTGAATAACAGTCAGTGACAGGGATTGAGCCTCAGTCAGTGACTGTCATTGAATCTCAGTCAGTGACAGGGATTGAGCCTCAGTCAGTGACAGGGATTGACCCTCAGTCAGTGACAGGGATTGAACCTCAGTCAGTGACAGTGCTTGAACCTCATTCAGTGACAGGGATTGAATCTCAGTCAGTGACACGGATTGAACCTTAGTCAGTGACAGGGATTGAATCTCAGTCTGTGACAGTGATTGAATCTCTGTCAGTGACAGGGATTGAGCCTCAGTCAGTGTCAGGGATTGAATCTCAGTCAGTGACAGGGATTGAATCTCTGTCAGTGACGGGGATTGACCCTCAGTCAGTGACAGGGATTGAATCTCAGTCAGTGACAGGGATTGACCCTCAATCAGTGACTGGTATTGAATTTCCATCAGTGACAGGAAGTGAAACTCATTCAGTGACAGGAATTGAACCTCAGTCAGTGATCGGGATTAAATCTCAGTCAGTGACAGGGATTGAAACTCACTCAGTGACAGTGTTTGAACCTCAGTCAGTGACAGAGATTGAGCCTCATTTAGTGAGAGGGATTGAACCTCAGTCAGTGACAGGGATTGAATCTCAGTCAGTGACAGGGATGGAAACTCAGTCAGTGACAGGAATTGAATCTTAGTCAGTGACAGGGAATGAACCTCAGTCAGTGACAGGGATTGAGCCTCAATTAGTGACAGGGATTGAATCTCAGACAGTGACAGGGTTTGAATCACAGTCAGTGACAGGGATTGAACCTCATTCAGTGACAGGGATTGAATCTCAGGCAGTGACAGGGATGGAAACTGAGAGAGTGACAGGGATTGAACCTCAGAGAGTGACAGGGATTGAACCTCAGTCTGTGACAGGGATTGAACCTCAGACAGTGACAGGGATTGAATCTCAGACACTGACAGGGATTTAATCTCAGTCAGTGACAGGGATTGAACCACAGTCAGTGACAGGGATTGAACCTCAGTCAGTGACAGGAATTGAATCTCAGTCAGTGACAGGTATTGAATCTTCGACACTGACAGGGATTTAACCTCAGTCAGTGACAGGGATAGAAACTCAGTCAGTGACAGGGATTGAATCTCAGACACTGACAGGGATTTAATCTCAGTCAGTGACAGGGATTGGACCTCAGTCAGTGACAGGGATTGAATCTCAGTCAGCGACAGGGATTGAACCTCAGTCAGTGACAGGGCTTGAACCTCATTCAGTGACAGGGATTGAATGTCAGTCAGTGACAGGGATTGAGCCTTTGCCAGTGACAGGGATTGAATCTCAGTCAGTGACAGGGATTAAATCTCTGTCAGTGGCAGGGAGTGACCCTCAGTCAGTGACAGGGATTGAATCTCAGTCAGTGACAGGGATTGAACTCGGGTCAGTGGCAGGAATTGAACATCAGTCAGTGACAGGGTTTGACCCTCAGTCAGTGACAGGGATTGAGACTCAGTCAGTGACAGGAATTGAATCTCAGTCAGTGACAGGGATTGAGGTTCAGTCAGTGACAGGGATTGAACCTAATTCAGTGACAGGGATTGACCTTCAGTCAGTGACAGGGATTGAACCTCAGTCAGTGACAGGGATTGAATCTCAGTCAGTGACAGGGATTAATTCTCTGTCAGTGGCAGGGAGTGACCCTCAGTCAGTGACAGGGATTGAATCTCAGTCAGTGACAGGGACTGAATCACAGTCAGTGACAGGGATTGAACCTCATTCAGTGACAGGGATTGAACCTCAGTCAGTGACAGGGATTGAGCCTCATTTAATGTCAGGGATTGAATCTCAGTCAGTGACAGGGATTGAATCACAGTCAGTGACAGGGATTGAACCTCATTCAGTGACAGGGATTGAATCTCAGCCAGTGACAGGATTGAACCTCATTCAGTGACAGGGATTGAATCTCAGTCAGTGACAGGGATTGAGCCTCAATCAGTGACAGGGATTGAGCCTTAGTCAGTGACAGGGATTGAATCTCAGCCAGTGACAGGGATTGAAACTCAGAGAGTGACAGGGATTGAGCCTCAGAGAGTCACAGGGTTTGAATATCAGTCAGTGTCAGGGATTGGACCTCAGTCAGTGAAATGTATTGAACATCAGTCAGTGACAGGGATTGAACCTCAGTCAGTGACAGGGATTGAATCTCAGTCAGTGACAGGGATTTAACCTTAGTCAGTGACAGGGATTGGAACTCAGTCAGTGACAGGGATTGAATCTCAGTCAGTGACAGGGATTGAATCTCAGTCAGAGATAGGGATTGAATCTCAGTCAGTGACAGGAATTGAATCTCAGTCAGTGACTGGGATTGAGCTTCCGTCTGTGACAGGGATTGAACATCCGTCAGTGATAGGAATTGAATCTCGGTCAGTGACAGGGATTGAGCCTCAGTCAGTGACAGGAATTGAATCTCAGTCAGTGACAGGGATGGAGCTTCTGTCAGTGACAGGGAGTGAATCACAGTCAGTGACAGGGATTGAATCTCAGTCAGCGACAGGGATTGAGGTTCAGTCAGTGACAGGGATTGAACCTCATTCAGTGACAGGGATTGAATCTCAGCCAGTGACAGGATTGAACCTCATTCAGTGACAGGGATTGAATCACAGTCAGTGACAAGGATTGAGCCTCAATCAGTGACAGGGATTGAGCCTTAGTCAGTGGCAGGGAATGAATCGAAGTCAGTGACAGAGATTGAGCCTCATTTAGTGTCAGGGATTGAATCTCAGTCAGTGACAGGGACTGAATCACAGTCAGTGACAGGGATTGAACCTCATTCAGTGACAGGGATTGAACCTCAGTCAGTGACAGGGATTGAGCCTCATTTAGTGTCAGGGATTTAATCTCAGTCAGTGACAGGGATTGAATCACAGTCAGTGACAGGGATTGAACCTCATTCAGTGACAGGGATTGAATCTCAGCCAGTGACAGGATTGAACCTCATTCAGTGACAAGGATTGAATCTCAGTCAGTGACAGGGATTGAGCCTCAATCAGTGACAGGGATTGAGCCTTAGTCAGTGTCAGGGATTGAATCTCAGCCAGTGACAGGGATTGAAACTCAAAGAGTGACAGGGATTGAGCCTCAGAGAGTCACAGGGTTTGAATATCAGTCAGTGTCAGGGATTGGACCTCAGTCAGTGAAAGGTATTGAACATCAGTCAGTGACAGGGATTGAATCACAGTCGGTGACAGGAATTGAGCCTCAGTCAGTGACAGAGATTGATTCTCAGCCAGTGACAGGGATTGAAACTGAGAGAGGGACAGGGATTGAACCTCAGAGAGTGACAGGGATTGAACCTCAGTCAGTGACAGGGATTGAACCTTAGACAGTGACAGGGATTGAATCTCAGACACTGACAGGGATTTAATCTCAGTCAGTGACAGGGATTGAACCTCAGTCAGTGACAGTAAATGAATCGAAGTCAGTGACAGGGATTGAACCACAGTCAGTGACAGGAATTGAATCTCAGTCAGTGACAGGGAAAGAACCTCAGTCAGTGACAGGGACTGAGCCTCATTTAGTGACAGGGATTGAATCTCAGTCAGTGACAGGGATTGAATCACAGTCAGTGACAGGAATTGAGCCTCAGTCAGTGACAGGGATTGATTCTCAGCCAGTGACACTGTTTGAAACTGAGAGAGGGACAGGGATTGAACCTCAGAGAGTGACAGGGATTCAACCTCAGTCAGTGACAGGGATTGAACCTCAGACAGTGACAGGGATTGAATCTCAGACACTGACAGGGATTTAATCTCAGTCAGTGACAGGGATTGAATCTCAGTCAGTGACAGGGATTGAACGTCAGTCAGTGACAGGAATTGAATCTCAGTCAGTGACAGTGATTGAATCTTAGAAACTGACAGGGATTTAACCTCAGGCAGTGACAGGGATTGAACCTCACTCAGTGACAGGGATTGAATCTCAGACACTGACAGGGATTTAGTCTCACTCAGTGACAGGGATTGAACCTCAGTCAGTGACATGGGTTGAATCTTAGTCAGTGACAGGGCTTGAGCCTCATTTAGTGACAGGGATTGAATCTCCGTCAGTGACAGGGATTGAGCCTCATTTAATGTCAGGGATTGAATCTCTGTCAGTGACAGTGATTGCATCACAGTCAGTGACAGGGATTGAACCTCATTCAGTGACAGGGATTGAATCTCAGCCAGTAGCAGGATTGAACCTCATTCAGTGACAGGGATTGAATCTCAGTCAGTGACAGGGATTGAGCCTCAATCAGTGACAGGGATTGAGCCTTAGTCAGTGGCAGGGAATGAATCGAAGTCAGTGACAGGGACTGAATCACAGTCAGTGACAGGGATTGAACCTCATTCAGTGACAGGGATTGAACCTCAGTCAGTGACAGGGATTGAGCCTCATTTAGTGTCAGGGATTGAATCTCAGTCAGTGACAGGGATTGAATCACAGTCAGTGACAGGGATTGAACCTCATTCAGTGACAGGGATTGAATCTCAGCCAGTGACAGGATTGAACCTCATTCAGTGACAAGGATTGAATCTCAGTCAGTGACAGGGATTGAGCCTCAATCAGTGACAGGGATTGAGCCTTAGTCAGTGTCAGGGATTGAATCTCAGCCAGTGACAGGGATTGAAACTCAAAGAGTGACAGGGATTGAGCCACAGAGAGTCACAGAGTTTGAATATCAGTCAGTGTCAGGGATTGGACCTCAGTCAGTGAAAGGTATTGAACATCAGTCAGTGACAGGGATTGAACCTCAGTCAGTAACAGGGATTGAATCTCAGTCAGTGACAGGGATTGAACCTCATTCAGTGACAGGGATTGGAACTCAGTCAGTGACAGGGAATGAATCTCAGTCAGTGACAGGGATTGAATCTCAGTCAGTGACTGGGATTGAGCTTCAGTCAGTTACAGGGATTGACCCTCAGTCTGTGACAGGGATTGAATCTCAGTCAGTGACTGGGATTGAGCTTCAGTCAGTGACGGGGATTGAACATCAGTCAGTTATAGGAATTGAATCTCGGTCAGTGACAGGGATTGAGACTCAGTCAGTGACAGGAATTGAATCTCAGTCAGTGACAGGGATGGAGCTTCAGTCAGTGACAGGGATTGAATCATAGTCAGTGACAGGGATTGAATCTCAGTCAGCGACACGGATTGAATCTCAGCCAGTGACAGGGATTGAGCCTCATTTAGTGTCAGGGATTGAATCTCAGTCAGTGACAGAGATTGAAACACAGTCAGTGACAGGGATTGAACCTCATTCAGTGACAGGGATTGAATCTCAGTCAGTGACAGGGATTGAGCCTCAGTCAGTGACAGGGATTGAGCCTCATTTAGTGTCAGGGATTGAATCTCAGTCAGTGACAGGGACTGAATCGCAGTCAGAGACAGGGATTGAACCTCATTCAGTGACAGGGATTGAACCTCAGTCAGTGACAGGGATTGAGCCTCATTTAGTGTCAGGGATTGAATCTCAGTCAGTGACAGGGATTGAATCACAGTCAGTGACAGGGATTGAACCTCATTCAATGACAGGGATTGAATCTCAGTCAGTGTTAGGGATTGAGCCTTAGTCAGTGACAGGCATTGAATCTCAGTCAGTGACAGGCATTGAATCTCAGTATGTGACAGGGATTGACCCTCAGTCTGTGACAGGGATTGAATCTAATTCAGTGACTGGGATCGAGCTTCAGTCAGTGACAGGGATTGAACATCAGTCAGTGACAGGGATTGAATCTCAGTCAGTGACAGGGATTGATCGTCAGTCAGTGACAGGAATTGAATCTCAGTCAGTGACAGGGATTGAATCTAAGATACTGACAGGGATTTATCGTCAGGCAGTGACAGGGATTGAATCTCAGTCAGTGACAGGGATTGAATCCAGACACTGACAGGGATTTAGTCTCAGTCAGTGACAGGGATTGAACCTCAGTCAGTGACATGCGTTGAATCTTTGTCAGTGACAGCGATTGAACCTCAGTCAGTGACAGGGATTGAACCTCACTCAGTGACAGGGATTGAATCTCAGACACTGACAGGGAATTAATCTCAGTCAGTGACAGGGATTGAACCTCAGTCAGTGACAGGGATTGAATCTCAGACACTGACAGGGATTTTATCTCAGTCAGTGACAGGGATTGAACCACAGTCAGTGACAGGGATTGAATCTTAGTCAGTGACAGGGAATGAATCACAGTCAGTGACAGGGATTGAATCACATTCAGTGACAGGCATTGAATCTCAGTCAGTGACAGGCATTGATCTTCAGTCAGTGACAGGGATTGACCCTCAGTCTGTGACAGGAATTGAATCTCAGTCAGTGACAGGGATTGAATCTCAGTCAGTGACAGGGATTGAACGTCAGTCAGTGACAGGAATTGAATCTCAGTCAGTGACAGGGATTGAATCTTAGAAACTGACAGGGATTTAACCTCAGGCAGTGACAGGGATTGAACCTCACTCAGTGACAGGGATTGAATCTCAGACACTGACAGGGATTTAGTCTCACTCAGTGACAGGGATTGAACCTCAGTCAGTGACAGGGATTGAATCTTAGTCAGTGACAGGGCTTGAGCCTCATTTAGTGTCAGAGATTGAATCGCTGTCAGTGACAGGGATTGAATCACAGTCAGTGACAGGGATTGAGCCTCATTTAGTGTCAGAGATTGAATCGCTGTCAGTGACAGGGATTGAATCACAGTCAGTGACAGGGATTGAACCTCATTCAGTGACAGGGATTGAGTCTCAGCCAGTGACCGGATTGAACCTCATTCAGTGACAGGGATTGAATCTCAGTCAGTGACAGGGATTGAACCTCAGTCAGTGACAGGGATTGAATCTCAGTCAGTGACAGAGATTGAACCTCAGTCAGTGACAGGAATTGAATCTTAGTCAGTGACAGGGAATGAACCTCAGTCAGTGACAGGGATTGAGCCTCATTTAGTTTCAGGCATTGAATCTCAGTCAGTGACAGGGATTGAATCACAGTCAGTGACAGGGATTGAACCTCATTCAGTGTCAGGGATTGAATCTCAGCCAGTGACAGGATTGAACCTCATTCAGTGACAGGCAGTGAATCTCAGTCAGTGACAGGCATTGATCTTCAGTCAGTGACAGGGATTGACCCTCAGTCTGTGACAGGGATTGAATCTCAGTCAGTGACAGGGATTGATCTTCAGTCAGTGGCAGGGATCGAACCTCAGTCAGTGACATGGATTGTTTATCAGTCAGTGACACGGAGAGAATCTCAGTCAGTGACAGGGAATGAATCGAAGTCAGTGACAGGGATTGAACCACAGTCAGTGGCAGGAATTGAATTTCAGTCAGTGACTGGTAATGAACCTCAGTCAGTGACAGAGACTGAGCCTCATTTAGTGACAGGGATTGAATCTCAGTCAGTGACAGGGATTGAATCACAGTCAGTGACAGGAATTGAGCCTCAGTCAGTGACAGAGATTGATTCTCAGCCAATGACAGGGATTGAAACTGAGAGAGGGACAGGGATTGAACCTCAGAGAGTGACAGGGATTGAACCTCAGTCAGTGACAGGGATTGAACCTCAGACAGTGACAGGGATTGAATCTCAGACACTGACAGGGATTTAATCTCAGTCAGTGACAGGGATTGAACCTCAGTCAGTGACAGGGATTGAATCTCAGTCAGTGACAGGGATTGAACATCAGTCAGTGACAGAAATTGAATGTCAGTCAGTGACAGGGATTGAATCTTAGAAACTGACAGGGATTTAACCTCAGGCAGTGACAGGGATTGAACCTCACTCAGTGACAGGGATTGAATCTCAGACACTGACAGGGATTTATCTCACTCAGTGACAGGGATTGAACCTCAGTCAGTGACATGGGTTGAATCTTAGTCAGTGACAGGGCTTGAGCCTCATTTAGTGACAGGGATTGAATCTCAGTCAGTGACAGGGATTGAACCTCATTTAGTGTCAGGGATTGAATCTCTGTCAGTGACAAGGATTGAATCACAGTCAGTGACAGGGATTGAACCTCATTCAGTGACAGGGATTGAATCTCAGCCAGTGACAGGATTGAACCTCATTCAGTGACAGGGATTGAATCTCAGTCAGTGACAGGGATTGAGCCTCAATCAGTGACAGGGATTGAGCCTTCGTCAGTGACAGGGAATGAATCGAAGTCAGTGACAGAGATTGAGCCTCATTTAGTGTCAGGGATTGAATCTCAGTCAGTGACAGGGACTGAATCACAGTCAGTGACAGGGATTGAACCTCATTCAGTGACAGGGATTGAACCTCATTTAGTGTCAGGGATTGAATCTCAGTCAGTGACAGGGATTGAATCACAGTCAGTGACAGGGATTGAATCTCATTCAGTGACAGGGATTGAATCTCAGCCAGTGACAGGATTGAACCTCATTCAGTGACAAGGATTGAATCTCAGTCAGTGACAGGGTTTGAGCCTCAATCAGTGACAGGGATTGAGTCTTAGTCAGTGACAGGGATTGAATCTCAGCCAGTGACAGGGATTGAAACTCAGAGAGTGACAGGCATTGAGCCTCAGAGAGTCACAGGGTTTGAATATCAGTCAGTGTCAGGGATTAGACCTCAGTCAGTGAAAGGTATTGAACATCAGTCAGTGACAGGGATTGAACCTCAGTCAGTGACAGGGATTGAATCTCAGTCAGTGACAGGGATTGAACCTCATTCAGTGACAGGGATTGGAACTCAGTCAGTGACAGGGATTGAATCTCAGTCAGTGACAGGGATAGAATCTCAGTCAGTGACTGGGATTGAGCTTCAGTCAGTTACAGGGATTGACCCTCAGTCTGTGACAGGGATTGAATCTCAGTCAGTGACTGGGATTGAGCTTCAGTCAGTGACAGGGATTGAACATCAGTCAGTGATAGGAATTGAATCTCGGTCAGTGACAGGGATGGAGACTCAGTCAGTGACAGGAATTGAATCTCAGTCAGTGACAGGGATGGAGCTTCAGTCAGTGACAGGGATTGAATCACAGTCAGTGACAGGGATTGAATCTCAGTCAGCGACAGGGATTGAATCTCAGCCAGTGACAGGGATTGAGCCTCATTTAGTGTCAGGGATTGAATCTCAGTCAGTGACATAGATTGAAACACAGTCAGTGACAGGGATTGAACCTCATTCAGTGACAGGGATTGAATCTCAGCCAGTGACAGGATTGAACCTCATTCAGTGACAGGGATTGAATCTCAGTCAGTGACAGGGATTGAGCCTCAATCAGTGACAGGAATTGAGCCTTAGTCAGTGACAGGGAATGAATCGAAGTCAGTGACAGAGATTGAGCCTCATTTAGTGCCAGGGATTGAATCTCAGTCAGTGACAGGGACTGAATCACAGTCAGTGACAGGGATTGAACCTCATTCAGTGACAGGGATTGAACCTCAGTCAGTGACAGGGATTGAGCCTCATTTAGTGTCAGGGATTGAATCTCAGTCAGTGACAGGGATTGAATCACAGTCAGTGACAGGGATTGAGCCTCAATCAGTGACAGGGATTGAGCCTTAGTCAGTGACAGGGATTGAATCTCAGCCAGTGACAGGGATTGAAACTCAGAGAGTGACAGGGATTGAGCCTCAGAGAGTCACAGGGTTTGAATATCAGTCAGTGTCAGGGATTGGACCTCAGTCAGTGAAAGGTATTGAACATCAGTCAGTGACAGGGATTGAACCTCAGTCAGTGACAGGGATTGAATCTCTGTCAGTGACAGGGATTTAACCTTAGTCAGTGACAGGGATTGGAACTCAGTCAGTGACAGGGAATGAATCTCAGTTAGTGACAGGTGTTGAATCTCAGTCAGTGACAGGGATTGAACCTTAGTCAGTGACAGGGATTGAATCTCAGTCAGTGACAGTGATTGAATCTCTGTCAGTGACAGGGATTGAGCCTCAGTCAGTGTCAGGGATTGAATCTCAGTCAGTGACAGGGATTGAATCTCTGTCAGTGACGGGGATTGACCCTCAGTCAGTGACAGGGATTGAATCTCAGTCAGTGACAGGGATTGACCCTCAATCAGGGACTGGTATTGAATTTCCAACAGTGACAGGAATTGAATCTCAGTCAGTGACAGGAATTGAGCCTCAGTCAGTGATCGGGATTAAATCTCAGTCAGTGACAGGGATTGAAACTCACTCAGTGACAGTGTTTGAACCTCATTGAGTGACAGGGATTGAGCCTCATTTATTGTCAGGGATTGAATCTCAGTCAGTGACAGGGATTGAATCTCAGTCAGTGACAGGGATTGAAACTCAGTCAGTGACAGGAATTGAATCTTAGTCAGTGACAGGGAATGAACTTCAGTCAGTGACAGGGATTGAGCCTCAATTAGTGACAGGGATTGAATCTCAGTCAGTGACAGGGTTTGAATCACAGTCAGTGACAGGGATTGAACCTCATTCAGTGACAGGGATTGAATCTCAGCCAGTGACAGGGATTGAAACTGAGAGAGTGACAGGGATTGAATCTCAGAGAGTGACAGGGATTGAACCTCAGTCAGTGACAGGGATTGAACCTCAGACAGTGACAGGGATTAAATCTCAGACACTGACAGGGATTTAATCTCAGTCAGTGACAGGGATTGAACCTCAGTCAGTGACAGGGATTGAACCTCAGTCAGTGACAGGGATTGAACCTCAGACAGTGACAGGGATTGAATCTCAGACACTGCCAGGGATTTAAAATCAGTCAGTGACAGGAACTGAACCTCAGTCAGTGACAGGGATTGAATCTCAGACAGTGACATGGATTTAACCTCAGTCAGTGATAGGGATTGAACCTCAGTCAGTGACTGGGGTTGAATCACAGTCAGTGACAGGGCTTGAGCCTCATTTAGTGACAGGGATTGAATCTCCGTCAGTGACAGGAACTGAACCTCAGTCAGTGAAAGGTATTGAACATCAGTCAGTGACAGGGATTGAATCACAGTCGGTGACAGGAATTGAGCCTCAGTCAGTGACAGAGATTGATTCTCAGCCAGTGACAGGGATTGAAACTGAGAGAGGGACAGGGATTGAACCTCAGAGAGTGACAGGGATTGAACCTCAGTCAGTGACAGGGATTGAACCTTAGACAGTGACAGGGATTGAATCTCAGACACTGACAGGGATTTAATCTCAGTCAGTGACAGGGATTGAACCTCAGTCAGTGACAGTAAATGAATCGAAGTCAGTGACAGGGATTGAACCACAGTCAGTGACAGGAATTGAATCTCAGTCAGTGACAGGGAATGAACCTCAGTCAGTGACAGGGACTGAGCCTCATTTAGTGACAGGGATTGAATCTCAGTCAGTGACAGGGATTGAATCACAGTCAGTGACAGGAATTGAGCCTCAGTCAGTAACAGGGATTGATTCTCAGCCAGTGACACTGTTTGAAACTGAGAGAGGGACAGGGATTGAACCTCAGAGAGTGACAGGGATTCAACCTCAGTCAGTGACAGGGATTGAACCTCAGACAGTGACAGGGATTGAATCTCAGACACTGACAGGGATTTAATCTCAGTCAGTGACAGGGATTGAATCTCAGTCAGTGACAGGGATTGAACGTCAGTCAGTGACAGGAATTGAATCTCAGTCAGTGACAGTGATTGAATCTTAGAAACTGACAGGGATTTAACCTCAGGCAGTGACAGGGATTGAACCTCACTCAGTGACAGGGATTGAATCTCAGACACTGACAGGGATTTAGTCTCACTCAGTGACAGGGATTGAACCTCAGTCAGTGACTGGGGTTGAATCACAGTCAGTGACAGGGCTTGAGCCTCATTTAGTGACAGGGATTGAATCTCCGTCAGTGACAGGGATTGAGCCTCATTTAATGTCAGGGATTGAATCTCTGTCAGTGACAGTGATTGCATCACAGTCAGTGACAGGGATTGAACCTCATTCAGTGACAGGGATTGAATCTCAGCCAGTAGCAGGATTGAACCTCATTCAGTGACAGGGATTGAATCTCAGTCAGTGACAGGGATTGAGCCTCAATCAGTGACAGGGATTGAGCCTTAGTCAGTGGCAGGGAATGAATCGAAGTCAGTGACAGGGACTGAATCACAGTCAGTGACAGGGATTGAACCTCATTCAGTGACAGGGATTGAACCTCAGTCAGTGACAGGGATTGAGCCTCATTTAGTGTCAGGGATTGAATCTCAGTCAGTGACAGGGATTGAATCACAGTCAGTGACAGGGATTGAACCTCATTCAGTGACAGGGATTGAATCTCAGCCAGTGACAGGATTGAACCTCATTCAGTGACAAGGATTGAATCTCAGTCAGTGACAGGGATTGAGCCTCAATCAGTGACAGGGATTGAGCCTTAGTCAGTGTCAGGGATTGAATCTCAGCCAGTGACAGGGATTGAAACTCAGAGAGTGACAGGGATTGAGCCTCAGAGAGTCACAGGGTTTGAATATCAGTCAGTGTCAGGGATTGGACCTCAGTCAGTGAAAGGTATTGAACATCAGTCAGTGACAGGGATTGAACCTCAGTCAGTGACAGGGATTGAATCTCTGTCAGTGACAGGGATTTAACCTTAGTCAGTGACAGGGATTGGAACTCAGTCAGTGACAGGGAATGAATCTCAGTTAGTGACAGGTGTTGAATCTCAGTCAGTGACAGGGATTGAACCTTAGTCAGTGACAGGGATTGAATCTCAGTCAGTGACAGTGATTGAATCTCAGTCAGTGACAGGGATTGACCCTCAATCAGGGACTGGTATTGAATTTCCAACAGTGACAGGAATTGAATCTCAGTCAGTGACAGGAATTGAGCCTCAGTCAGTGATCGGGATTAAATCTCAGTCAGTGACAGGGATTGAAACTCACTCAGTGACAGTGTTTGAACCTCATTGAGTGACAGGGATTGAGCCTCATTTATTGTCAGGGATTGAATCTCAGTCAGTGACAGGGATTGAATCTCAGTCAGTGACAGGGATTGAAACTCAGTCAGTGACAGGAATTGAATCTTAGTCAGTGACAGGGAATGAACTTCAGTCAGTGACAGGGATTGAGCCTCAATTAGTGACAGGGATTGAATCTCAGTCAGTGACAGGGTTTGAATCACAGTCAGTGACAGGGATTGAACCTCATTCAGTGACAGGGATTGAATCTCAGCCAGTGACAGGGATTGAAACTGAGAGAGTGACAGGGATTGAATCTCAGAGAGTGACAGGGATTGAACCTCAGTCAGTGACAGGGATTGAACCTCAGACAGTGACAGGGATTAAATCTCAGACACTGACAGGGATTTAATCTCAGTCAGTGACAGGGATTGAACCTCAGTCAGTGACAGGGATTGAACCTCAGTCAGTGACAGGGATTGAACCTCAGACAGTGACAGGGATTGAATCTCAGCCAGTGACAGGGATGGAGCTTCAGTCAGTGACAGGGATTGAATCACAGTCAGTGACAGGGATTGAATCTCAGTCAGCGACAGGGATTGAATCTCAGCCAGTGACAGGGATTGAGCCTCATTTAGTGTCAGGGATTGAATCTCAGTCAGTGACATAGATTGAAACACAGTCAGTGACAGGGATTGAACCTCATTCAGTGACAGGGATTGAATCTCAGCCAGTGACAGGATTGAACCTCATTCAGTGACAGGGATTGAGCCTCAATCAGTGACAGGGATTGAATCTCAGTCAGTGACAGGGACTGAATCACAGTCAGTGACAGGGATTGAACCTCATTCAGTGACAGGGATTGAACCTCAGTCAGTGACAGGGATTGAGCCTCATTTAGTGTCAGGGATTGAATCTCAGTCAGTGACAGGGATTGAATCACAGTCAGTGTCAGGAATTGAGCCTCAATCAGTGACAGGGATTGAGCCTTAGTCAGTGACAGGGATTGAATCTCAGCCAGTGACAGGGATTGAAACTCAGAGAGTGACAGGGATTGAGCCTCAGAGAGTCACAGGGTTTGAATATCAGTCAGTGTCAGGGATTGGACCTCAGTCAGTGAAAGGTATTGAACATCAGTCAGTGACAGGGATTGAACCTCAGTCAGTGACAGGGATTGAATCTCTGTCAGTGACAGGGATTTAACCTTAGTCAGTGACAGGGATTGGAACTCAGTCAGTGACAGGGATTGAATCTCAGTTAGTGACAGGTGTTGAATCTCAGTCAGTGACAGGGATTGAACCTTAGTCAGTGACAGGGATTGAATCTCAGTCAGTGACAGTGATTGAATCTCTGTCAGTGACAGGGATTGAGCCTCAGTCAGTGTCAGGGATTGAATCTCAGTCAGTGACAGGGATTGAATCTCTGTCAGTGACGGGGATTGACCCTCAGTCAGTGACAGGGATTGAATCTCAGTCAGTGACAGGGATTGACCCTCAATCAGGGACTGGTATTGAATTTCCAACAGTGACAGGAATTGAATCTCAGTCAGTGACAGGAATTGAGCCTCAGTCAGTGATCGGGATTAAATCTCAGTCAGTGACAGGGATTGAAACTCACTCAGTGACAGTGTTTGAACCTCATTCAGTGACAGGGATTGAGCCTCATTTATTGTCAGGGATTGAATCTCAGTCAGTGACAGGGATTGAATCTCAGTCAGTGACAGGGATTGAAACTCAGTCAGTGACAGGAATTGAATCTCAGTCAGTGACAGGGATTGAGCCTCAATTAGTGACAGGGATTGAATCTCAGTCAGTGACAGGGTTTGAATCACAGTCAGTGACAGGGATTGAACCTCATTCAGTGACAGGGATTGAATCTCAGCCAGTGACAGGGATTGAAACTGAGAGAGTGACAGGGATTGAACCTCAGAGAGTGACAGGGATTGAACCTCAGTCAGTGACAGGGATTGAACCTCAGACAGTGACAGGGATTAAATCTCAGACACTGACAGGGATTTAATCTCAGTCAGTGACAGGGATTGAACCTCAATCAGTGACAGGGATTGAACCTCAGTCAGTGACAGGGATTGAACCTCAGACAGTGACAGGGATTGAATCTCAGACACTGCCAGGGATTTAAAATCAGTCAGTGACAGGAACTGAACCTCAGTCAGTGACAGGGATTGAATCTCAGACAGTGACATGGATTTAACCTCAGTCAGTGATAGGGACTGAACCAAAGTCAGTGACAGGGATTGAATCTCAGACACTGACAGGGATTTAATCTCAGTCAGTGACAGTCATTGAATCTCAGTCAGTGACAGGGATTGAGCCTCAGTCAGTGACATTGATTGAATCTCAGTCAGTGACAGGGATTGAATCTGAGTCAGTGACAGAGATTGAACCTCATTCAGTGACAGGGATTGAGCCTCATTTATTGTCAGGGATTGAATCTCAGTCAGTGACAGGGATTGAATCTCAGTCAGTGACAGGGATTGAAACTCAGTCAGTGACAGGAATTGAATCTTAGTCAGTGACAGGGAATGAACCTCAGTCAGTGACAGGGATTGAGCCTCAATTAGTGACAGGGATTGAATCTCAGTCAGTGACAGGGTTTGAATCACAGTCAGTGACAGGGATTGAACCTCATTCAGTGACAGGGATTGAATCTCAGCCAGTGACAGGGATTGAAACTGAGAGAGTGACAGGGATTGAACCTCAGAGAGTGACAGGGATTGAACCTCAGTCAGTGACAGGGATTGAACCTCAGACAGTGACAGGGATTAAATCTCAGACACTGACAGGGATTTAATCTCAGTCAGTGACAGGGATTGAACCTCAGTCAGTGACAGGGATTGAACCTCAGTCAGTGACAGGGATTGAACCTCAGACAGTGACAGGGATTGAATCTCAGACACTGCCAGGGATTTAAAATCAGTCAGTGACAGGAACTGAACCTCAGTCAGTGACAGGGATTGAATCTCAGACAGTGACATGGATTTAACCTCAGTCAGTGATAGGGACTGAACCAAAGTCAGTGACAGGGATTGAATCTCAGACACTGACAGGGATTTAATCTCAGTCAGTGACAGTCATTGAATCTCAGTCAGTGACAGGGATTGAGCCTCAGTCAGTGACATTGATTGAATCTCAGTCAGTGACAGGGATTGAATCTGAGTCAGTGACAGAGATTGAACCTCATTCAGTGACAGGGATTGAGCCTCATTTATTGTCAGGGATTGAATCTCAGTCAGTGACAGGGATTGAATCTCAGTCAGTGACAGGGATTGAAACTCAGTCAGTGACAGGAATTGAATCTTAGTCAGTGACAGGGAATGAACCTCAGTCAGTGACAGGGATTGAGCCTCAATTAGTGACAGGGATTGAATCTCAGTCAGTGACAGGGTTTGAATCACAGTCAGTGACAGGGATTGAACCTCATTCAGTGACAGGGATTGAATCTCAGCCAGTGACAGGGATTGAAACTGAGAGAGTGACAGGGATTGAACCTCAGAGAGTGACAGGGATTGAACCTCAGTCAGTGACAGGGATTGAACCTCAGACAGTGACAGGGATTAAATCTCAGACACTGACAGGGATTTAATCTCAGTCAGTGACAGGGATTGAACCTCAGTCAGTGACAGGGATTGAACCTCAGTCAGTGACAGGGATTGAACCTCAGACAGTGACAGGGATTGAATCTCAGACACTGCCAGGGATTTAAAATCAGTCAGTGACAGGAACTGAACCTCAGTCAGTGACAGGGATTGAATCTCAGACAGTGACATGGATTTAACCTGAGTCAGTGATAGGGACTGAACCAAAGTCAGTGACAGGGATTGAATCTCAGACACTGACAGGGATTTAATCTCAGTCAGTGACAGTCATTGAATCTCAGTCAGTGACAGGGATTGAGCCTCAGTCAGTGACATTGATTGAATCTCAGTCAGTGACAGGGATTGAATCTGAGTCAGTGACAGAGATTGAACCTCAGTCAGTGACAGGGATTGAATCTCAGTCTGTGACAGGGATTGAGGTTCAGTCAGTGACAGGGATTGAACCTCGGTCAATGACAGGGATTCAATCTCAGTCTGTGACAGGGATTGAACCTGTCAGTGATAGAGATTGACCCTCCTTCAGTGACAAGGATTGAACCTCAATCTGTGACAGAAATTGAACCTCAGTCAGTGACAGGGATTGACCCTCAATCATTGACAGGGATTGAATCTCAGTCAGTGACAGGGATTGAATCTCAGTCAGTTTCAGGGATTGATGTTCAGTCAGTGACAGGGATTGAGTCTCAGTCAGTTTCAGGGATTGACGTTCAGTCAGTGACAGGGATTGAATCTCAGTCCGTAACAGGGATTGAACCTCAGTCAGTGACAGCGATTGAACCCCAGTCAGTGACATGGATTGATTATCAGTCAGTGACAGGGATTGAAACTCAGTCAGTGACATGGATTGATAATCAGTCAGTGACAGGGATTGAACCTCAGTCAGTGACAGAGATTGAATCTCAGTCAGTGACAGGGATTGAATCTCAGTCAGTGACAGGAATTGAATCTCAGTCAGTGACAGGGATTGAGTTTCAGTCAGTGACAGGGAATGAATCTCAGTCATTGAAAGGGATTGAGCTTCAGTTAGTGACAGGGATTGAACCTCAGTCAGGAACAGCGATTGATCATCAGTCAGTGACAGGGATTGAGCCCCAGTCTGTGACAGGGATTGAATCTCAGTCAGTGACTGGGATTGAGCTTCAGTCAGTGACGGGGATTGAACATCAGTCAGTGATAGGAATTGAATCTCGGTCAGTGACAGGGATGGAGACTCAGTCAGTGACAGGAATTGAATCTCAGTCAGTGACAGGGATGGAGCTTCAGTCAGTGACAGGGATTGAATCACAGTCAGTGACAGGGATTGAATCTCAGTCAGCGACAGGGATTGAATCTCAGCCAGTGACAGGGATTGAGCCTCATTTAGTGTCAGGGATTGAATCTCAGTCAGTGACATAGATTGAAACACAGTCAGTGACAGGGATTGAACCTCATTCAGTGACAGGGATTGAATCTCAGCCAGTGACAGGATTGAACCTCATTCAGTGACAGGGATTGAATCTCAGTCAGTGACAGGGATTGAGCCTCAATCAGTGACAGGGATTGAATCTCAGTCAGTGACAGGGACTGAATCACAGTCAGTGACAGGGATTGAACCTCATTCAGTGACAGGGATTGAACCTCAGTCAGTGACAGGGATTGAGCCTCATTTAGTGTCAGGGATTGAATCTCAGTCAGTGACAGGGATTGAATCACAGTCAGTGACAGGGATTGAATGTCAGTCTGAGACAGGGATTGAATCTCAGTCAGTGACAGGGATTCAACCTCAGTCAGTGACAGGGATTGAGCCTCAATTAGTGACAGGGATTGAATCTCAGTCAGTGACAGGGTTTGAATCACAGTCAGTGACAGGGATTGAACCTCATTCAGTGACAGGGATTGAATCTCAGCCAGTGACAGGGATTGAAACTGAGAGAGTGACAGGGATTGAACCTCAGAGAGTGACAGGGATTGAACCTCAGTCAGTGACAGGGATTGAACCTCAGACAGTGACAGGGATTAAATCTCAGACACTGACAGGGATTTAATCTCAATCAGTGACAGGGATTGAACCTCAGTCAGTGACAGGGATTGAACCTCAGACAGTGACAGGGATTGAATCTCAGACACTGCCAGGGATTTAAAATCAGTCAGTGACAGGAACTGAACCTCAGTCAGTGACAGGGATTGAATCTCAGACAGTGACATGGATTTAACCTCAGTCAGTGATAGGGACTGAACCAAAGTCAGTGACAGGGATTGAATCTCAGACACTGACAGGGATTTAATCTCAGTCAGTGACAGTCATTGAATCTCAGTCAGTGACAGGGATTGAGCCTCAGTCAGTGACATTGATTGAATCTCAGTCAGTGACAGGGATTGAATCTGAGTCAGTGACAGAGATTGAACCTCATTCAGTGACAGGGATTGAGCCTCATTTATTGTCAGGGATTGAATCTCAGTCAGTGACAGGGATTGAATCTCAGTCAGTGACAGGGATTGAAACTCAGTCAGTGACAGGAATTGAATCTTAGTCAGTGACAGGGAATGAACCTCAGTCAGTGACAGGGATTGAGCCTCAATTAGTGACAGGGATTGAATCTCAGTCAGTGACAGGGTTTGAATCACAGTCAGTGACAGGGATTGAACCTCATTCAGTGACAGGGATTGAATCTCAGCCAGTGACAGGGATTGAAACTGAGAGAGTGACAGGGATTGAACCTCAGAGAGTGACAGGGATTGAACCTCAGTCAGTGACAGGGATTGAACCTCAGACAGTGACAGGGATTAAATCTCAGACACTGACAGGGATTTAATCTCAGTCAGTGACAGGGATTGAACCTCAGTCAGTGACAGGGATTGAACCTCAGTCAGTGACAGGGATTGAACCTCAGTCAGTGACAGGGATTGAATCTCAGACAGTGACATGGATTTAACCTCAGTCAGTGATAGGGACTGAACCAAAGTCAGTGACAGGGATTGAATCTCAGACACTGACAGGAATTTAATCTCAGTCAGTGACAGTCATTGAATCTCAGTCAGTGACAGGGATTGAGCCTCAGTCAGTGACATTGATTGAATCTCAGTCAGTGACAGGGATTGAATCTGAGTCAGTGACAGAGATTGAACCTCAGTCAGTGACAGGGATTGAATCTCAGTCTGTGACAGGGATTGAGGTTCAGTCAGTGACAGGGATTGAACCTCGGTCAATGACAGGGATTCAATCTCAGTCTGTGACAGGGATTGAACCTGTCAGTGATAGAGATTGACCCTCCTTCAGTGACAAGGATTGAACCTCAATCTGTGACAGAAATTGAACCTCAGTCAGTGACAGGGATTGACCCTCAATCACTGACAGGGATTGAATCTCAGTCAGTGACAGGGATTGAATCTCAGTCAGTTTCAGGGATTGATGTTCAGTCAGTGACAGGGATTGAGTCTCAGTCAGTTTCAGGGATTGACGTTCAGTCAGTGACAGGGATTGAATCTCAGTCCGTAACAGGGATTGAACCTCAGTCAGTGACAGCGATTGAACCCCAGTCAGTGACATGGATTGATTATCAGTCAGTGACAGGGATTGAAACTCAGTCAGTGACATGGATTGAAAATCAGTCAGTGACAGGGATTGAACCTCAGTCAGTGACAGAGATTGAATCTCAGTCAGTGACAGGGATTGAATCTCAGTCAGTGACAGGAAATGAATCTCAGTCAGTGACAGGGATTGAGTTTCAGTCAGTGACAGGGAATGAATCTCAGTCATTGAAAGGGATTGAGCTTCAGTTAGTGACAGGGATTGAACCTCAGTCAGGAACAGCGATTGATCATCAGTCAGTGACAGGGATTGAGCCCCAGTCTGTGACAGGGATTGAATCTCAGTCAGTGACTGGGATTGAGCTTCAGTCAGTGACGGGGATTGAATCACAGTCAGTGATAGGAATTGAATCTCGGTCAGTGACAGGGATGGAGAATCAGTCAGTGACAGGAATTGAATCTCAGTCAGTGACAGGGATGGAGCTTCAGTCAGTGACAGGGATTGAATCACAGTCAGTGACAGGGATTGTATCTCAGTCAGCGACAGGGATTGAATCTCAGCCAGTGACAGGGATTGAGCCTCATTTAGTGTCAGGGATTGAATCTCAGTCAGTGACATAGATTGAAACACAGTCAGTGACAGGGATTGAACCTCATTCAGTGACAGGGATTGAATCTCAGCCAGTGACAGGATTGAACCTCATTCAGTGACAGGGATTGAATCTCAGTCAGTGACAGGGATTCAGCCTCAATCAGTGACAGGGATTGAGCCTTAGTCAGTGACAGGGAATGAATCGAAGTCAGTGACAGAGATTGAGCCTCATTTAGTGTCAGGGATTGAATCTCAGTCAGTGACAGGGACTGAATCACAGTCAGTGACAGGGATTGAACCTCATTCAGTGACAGGGATTGAACCTCAGTCAGTGACAGGGATTGAGCCTCATTTAGTGTCAGGGATTGAATCTCAGTCAGTGACAGGGATTGAATCACAGTCAGTGTCAGGGATTGAGCCTCAATCAGTGACAGGGATTGAGCCTTAGTCAGTGACAGGGATTGAATTTCAGCCAGTGACAGGGATTGAAACTCAGAGAGTGACAGGGATTGAGCCTCAGAGAGTGACAGGGAATGAACCTCAGTCAGTGACAGGGATTGAATCTCAGCCAGTGACAGGGATTGAGCCTCATTTAGTGTCAGGGATTGAATCTCAGTCAGTGACATAGATTGAAACACAGTCAGTGACAGGGATTGAACCTCATTCAGTGACAGGGATTGAATCTCAGCCAGTGACAGGATTGAACCTCATTCAGTGACAGGGATTGAATCTCTGTCAGTGACAGGGATTTAACCTTAGTCAGTGACAGGGATTGGAACTCAGTCAGTGACAGGGATTGAATCTCAGTTAGTGACAGGTGTTGAATCTCAGTCAGTGCCAGGGATTGAATCTCAGCCAGTGACAGGGATTGAGCCTCATTTAGTGTCAGGGATTGAATCTCAGTCAGTGACATAGATTGAAACACAGTCAGTGACAGGGATTGAACCTCATTCAGTGACAGGGATTGAATCTCAGCCAGTGACAGGATTGAACCTCATTCAGTGACAGGGATTGAATCTCTGTCAGTGACAGGGATTTAACCTTAGTCAGTGACAGGGATTGGAACTCAGTCAGTGACAGGGATTGAATCTCAGTTAGTGACAGGTGTTGAATCTCAGTCAGTGACAGGGATTGAACCTTAGTCAGTGACAGGGATTGAATCTCAGTCAGTGACAGTGATTGAATCTCAGTCAGTGACAGGGATTGAAACTCACTCAGTGACAGGGTTTGAACCTCATTCAGTGACAGGGATTGAGCCTCATTTATTGTCAGGGATTGAATCTCAGTCAGTGACAGGGATTGAATCTCAGTCAGTGACAGGGATTGAAACTCAGTCAGTGACAGGAATTGAATCTTAGTCAGTGACAGGGAATGAACCTCAGTCAGTGACAGGGATTGAGCCTCAATTAGTGACAGGGATTGATTATCAGTCAGTGACAGGGATTGAAACTCAGTCAGTGACATGGATTGATAATCAGTCAGTGACAGGAATTGAACCTCAGTCAGTGACAGAGATTGAATCTCAGTCAGTGACAGGGATTGAATCTCAGTCAGTGACAGGGAATGAATCTCAGTCATTGAAAGGGATTGAGCTTCAGTTAGTGACAGGGATTGAACCTCAGTCAGGAACAGCGATTGATCATCAGTCAGTGACAGGGATTGAGCCCCAGTCTGTGACAGGGATTGAATCTCAGTCAGTGACTGGGATTGAGCTTCAGTCAGTGACGGGGATGGAACATCAGTCAGTGATAGGAATTGAATCTCGGTCAGTGACAGGGATGGAGACTCAGTCAGTGACAGGAATTGAATCTCAGTCAGTGACAGGGATGGAGCTTCAGTCAGTGACGGGGATTGAATCACAGTCAGTGACAGGGATTGAATCTCAGTCAGCGACAGGGATTGAATCTCAGCCAGTGACAGGGATTGAGCCTCATTTAGTGTCAGGGATTGAATCTCAGTCAGTGACATAGATTGAAACACAGTCAGTGACAGGGATTGAACCTCATTCAGTGACAGGGATTGAATCTCAGCCAGTGACAGGATTGAACCTCATTCAGTGACAGGGATTGAATCTCTGTCAGTGACAGGGATTTAACCTTAGTCAGTGACAGGGATTGGAACTCAGTCAGTGACAGGGATTGAATCTCAGTTAGTGACAGGTGTTGAATCTCAGTCAGTGACAGGGATTGAACCTTAGTCAGTGACAGGGATTGAATCTCAGTCAGTGACAGTGATTGAATCTCTGTCAGTGACAGGGATTGAGCCTCAGTCAGTGTCAGGGATTGAATCTCAGTCAGTGACAGGGATTGAGGTTCAGTCAGTGACAGGGATGGAGACTCAGTCAGTGACAGGAATTGAATCTCAGTCAGTGACAGGGATGGAGCTTCAGTCAGTGACAGGGATTGAATCACAGTCAGTGACAGGGATTGAGTTTCAGTCAGTGACAGGGATTGAACCTCAGTCAGTGACAGAGATTGAATCTCAGTCAGTGACAGGGATTGAATCTCAGTCAGTGACAGGAATTGAATCTCAGTCAGTGACAGGGATTGAGTTTCAGTCAGTGACAGGGAATGAATCTCAGTCATTGAAAGGGATTGAGCTTCAGTTAGTGACAGGGATTGAACCTCAGTCAGGAACAGCGATTGATCATCAGTCAGTGACAGGGATTGAGCCCCAGTCAGTGACAAGCATTGAATCTCAGTCAGTGACAGGAAATGAACCTCATTTAGTGACATGGATTGAATCTCAGTCTGTGACAGGTTTTGAATAACAGTCAGTGACAGGGATTGAGCCTCAGTCAGTGACTGTCATTGAATCTCAGTCAGTGACAGGGATTGAGCCTCAGTCAGTGACAGGGATTGACCCTCAGTCAGTGACAGGGATTGAACCTCAGTCAGTGACAGTGCTTGAACCTCATTCAGTGACAGGGATTGAATCTCAGTCAGTGACACGGATTGAACCTTAGTCAGTGACAGGGATTGAATCTCAGTCTGTGACAGTGATTGAATCTCTGTCAGTGACAGGGATTGAGCCTCAGTCAGTGTCAGGGATTGAATCTCAGTCAGTGACAGGGATTGAATCTCTGTCAGTGACGGGGATTGACCCTCAGTCAGTGACAGGGATTGAATCTCAGTCAGTGACAGGGATTGACCCTCAATCAGTGACTGGTATTGAATTTCCATCAGTGACAGGAAGTGAAACTCATTCAGTGACAGGAATTGAACCTCAGTCAGTGATCGGGATTAAATCTCAGTCAGTGACAGGGATTGAAACTCACTCAGTGACAGTGTTTGAACCTCAGTCAGTGACAGAGATTGAGCCTCATTTAGTGAGAGGGATTGAACCTCAGTCAGTGACAGGGATTGAATCTCAGTCAGTGACAGGGATGGAAACTCAGTCAGTGACAGGAATTGAATCTTAGTCAGTGACAGGGAATGAACCTCAGTCAGTGACAGGGATTGAGCCTCAATTAGTGACAGGGATTGAATCTCAGACAGTGACAGGGTTTGAATCACAGTCAGTGACAGGGATTGAACCTCATTCAGTGACAGGGATTGAATCTCAGGCAGTGACAGGGATGGAAACTGAGAGAGTGACAGGGATTGAACCTCAGAGAGTGACAGGGATTGAACCTCAGTCTGTGACAGGGATTGAACCTCAGACAGTGACAGGGATTGAATCTCAGACACTGACAGGGATTTAATCTCAGTCAGTGACAGGGATTGAACCACAGTCAGTGACAGGGATTGAACCTCAGTCAGTGACAGGAATTGAATCTCAGTCAGTGACAGGTATTGAATCTTCGACACTGACAGGGATTTAACCTCAGTCAGTGACAGGGATAGAAACTCAGTCAGTGACAGGGATTGAATCTCAGACACTGACAGGGATTTAATCTCAGTCAGTGACAGGGATTGGACCTCAGTCAGTGACAGGGATTGAATCTCAGTCAGCGACAGGGATTGAACCTCAGTCAGTGACAGGGCTTGAACCTCATTCAGTGACAGGGATTGAATGTCAGTCAGTGACAGGGATTGAGCCTTTGCCAGTGACAGGGATTGAATCTCAGTCAGTGACAGGGATTAAATCTCTGTCAGTGGCAGGGAGTGACCCTCAGTCAGTGACAGGGATTGAATCTCAGTCAGTGACAGGGATTGAACTCGGGTCAGTGGCAGGAATTGAACATCAGTCAGTGACAGGGTTTGACCCTCAGTCAGTGACAGGGATTGAGACTCAGTCAGTGACAGGAATTGAATCTCAGTCAGTGACAGGGATTGAGGTTCAGTCAGTGACAGGGATTGAACCTAATTCAGTGACAGGGATTGACCTTCAGTCAGTGACAGGGATTGAACCTCAGTCAGTGACAGGGATTGAATCTCAGTCAGTGACAGGGATTAATTCTCTGTCAGTGGCAGGGAGTGACCCTCAGTCAGTGACAGGGATTGAATCTCAGTCAGTGACAGGGACTGAATCACAGTCAGTGACAGGGATTGAACCTCATTCAGTGACAGGGATTGAACCTCAGTCAGTGACAGGGATTGAGCCTCATTTAATGTCAGGGATTGAATCTCAGTCAGTGACAGGGATTGAATCACAGTCAGTGACAGGGATTGAACCTCATTCAGTGACAGGGATTGAATCTCAGCCAGTGACAGGATTGAACCTCATTCAGTGACAGGGATTGAATCTCAGTCAGTGACAGGGATTGAGCCTCAATCAGTGACAGGGATTGAGCCTTAGTCAGTGACAGGGATTGAATCTCAGCCAGTGACAGGGATTGAAACTCAGAGAGTGACAGGGATTGAGCCTCAGAGAGTCACAGGGTTTGAATATCAGTCAGTGTCAGGGATTGGACCTCAGTCAGTGAAATGTATTGAACATCAGTCAGTGACAGGGATTGAACCTCAGTCAGTGACAGGGATTGAATCTCAGTCAGTGACAGGGATTTAACCTTAGTCAGTGACAGGGATTGGAACTCAGTCAGTGACAGGGATTGAATCTCAGTCAGTGACAGGGATTGAATCTCAGTCAGAGATAGGGATTGAATCTCAGTCAGTGACAGGAATTGAATCTCAGTCAGTGACTGGGATTGAGCTTCCGTCTGTGACAGGGATTGAACATCCGTCAGTGATAGGAATTGAATCTCGGTCAGTGACAGGGATTGAGCCTCAGTCAGTGACAGGAATTGAATCTCAGTCAGTGACAGGGATGGAGCTTCTGTCAGTGACAGGGAGTGAATCACAGTCAGTGACAGGGATTGAATCTCAGTCAGCGACAGGGATTGAGGTTCAGTCAGTGACAGGGATTGAACCTAATTCAGTGACAGGGATTGACCTTCAGTCAGTGACAGGGATTGAACCTCAGTCAGTGACAGCGATTGAACCTCAGTCAGTGACAGGGATGGAGCCGCAGTCAGTGACAAGCATTCAATCTCAGTCAGTGACAGGGATTGAGCCTCAGTCAGTGACAGGGATTGAATCTCAGTCAGTGTTAGGGATTGAGCCTTAGTCAGTGACAGGCATTGAATCTCAGTCAGTGACAGGCATTGAATCTCAGTATGTGACAGGGATTGACCCTCAGTCTGTGACAGGGATTGAATCTCATTCAGTGACTGGGATCGAGCTTCAGTCAGTGACAGGGATTGAACATCAGTCAGTGACAGGGATTGAATCTCAGACAGTGACATGGATTTAACCTCAGTCAGTGATAGGGACTGAACCAAAGTCAGTGACAGGGATTGAATCTCAGACACTGACAGAGATTTAATCTCAGTCAGTGACAGTCATTGAATCTCAGTCAGTGACAGGGATTGAGCCTCAGTCAGTGACATTGATTGAATCTCAGTCAGAGACAGGGATTGAATCTGAGTCAGTGACAGAGATTGAACCTCAGTCAGTGACAGGGATTGAATCTCAGTCTGTGACAGGGATTGAGGTTCAGTCAGTGACAGGGATTGAACCTCGGTCAATGACAGGGATTCAATCTCAGTCTGTGACAGGGATTGAACCTGTCAGTGATAGAGATTGACCCTCCTTCAGTGACAAGGATTGAACCTCAATCTGTGACAGAAATTGAACCTCAGTCAGTGACAGGGATTGACCCTCAATCATTGACAGGGATTGAATCTCAGTCAGTGACAGGGATTGAATCTCAGTCAGTTTCAGGGATTGATGTTCAGTCAGTGACAGGGATTGAGTCTCAGTCAGTTTCAGGGATTGACGTTCAGTCAGTGACAGGGATTGAATCTCAGTCCGTAACAGGGATTGAACCTCAGTCAGTGACAGCGATTGAACCCCAGTCAGTGACATGGATTGATTATCAGTCAGTGACAGGGATTGAAACTCAGTCAGTGACATGGATTGATAATCAGTCAGTGACAGGGATTGAACCTCAGTCAGTGACAGGAATTGAATCTCAGTCAGTGACAGGGATTGAGTTTCAGTCAGTGACAGGGAATGAATCTCAGTCATTGAAAGGGATTGAGCTTCAGTTAGTGACAGGGATTGAACCTCAGTCAGGAACAGCGATTGATCATCAGTCAGTGACAGGGATTGAGCCCCAGTCAGTGACAAGCATTGAATCTCAGTCAGTGACAGGAAATGAACCTCATTTAGTGACATGGATTGAATCTCAGTCAGTGACAGGTCTTGAATAACAGTCAGTGACAGGGATTGAGCCTCAGTCAGTGACTGTCATTGAATCTCAGTCAGTGACAGGGATTGAGCCTCAGTCAGTGACAGGGATTGACCCTCAGTCAGTGACAGGGATTGAACCTCAGTCAGTGACAGTGCTTGAACCTCATTCAGTGACAGGGATTGAATCTCAGTCAGTGACACGGATTGAACCTTAGTCAGTGACAGGGATTGAATCTCAGTCTGTGACAGTGATTGAATCTCTGTCAGTGACAGGGATTGAGCCTCAGTCAGTGTCAGGGATTGAATCTCAGTCAGTGACAGGGATTGAATCTCTGTCAGTGACGGGGATTGACCCTCAGTCAGTGACAGGGATTGAATCTCAGTCAGTGACAGGGATTGACCCTCAATCAGTGACTGGTATTGAATTTCCATCAGTGACAGGAATTGAAACTCAGTCAGTGACAGGAATTGAACCTCAGTCAGTGATCGGGATTAAATCTCAGTCAGTGACAGGGATTGAATCTCACTCAGTGACAGTGTTTGAACCTCAGTCAGTGACAGAGATTGAGCCTCATTTAGTGAGAGGGATTGAACCTCAGTCAGTGACAGGGATTGAATCTCAGTCAGTGACAGGGATTGAAACTCAGTCAGTGACAGGAATTGAATCTTAGTCAGTGGCAGGGAATGAACCTCAGTCAGTGACAGGGATTGAGCCTCAATTAGTGACAGGGATTGAATCTCAGACAGTGACAGGGTTTGAATCACAGTCAGTGACAGGGATTGAACCTCATTCAGTGACAGGGATTGAATCTCAGCCAGTGACAGGGATTGAAACTGAGAGAGTGACAGGGATTGAACCTCAGAGAGTGACAGGGATTGAACCTCAGTCTGTGACAGGGATTGAACCTCAGACAGTGACAGGGATTGAATCTCAGACACTGACACGGATTTAATCTCAGTCAGTGACAGGGATTGAATCTCAGTCAGTGACAGGGATTGGACCTCAGTCAGTGACAGGAATTGAAACTTAGTCAGTTACAGGGAATGAACCTCAGTCAGTGACAGGGATTGAGCCTCAATTAGTGACAGGGATTGAATCTCAGTCAGTGACAGGGTTTGAATCACAGTCAGTGACAGGGATTGAACCTCATTCAGTGACAGGGATTGAATCTCAGCCAGTGACAGGGATTGAAACTGAGAGAGTGACAGGGATTGAACCGCAGAGAGTGACAGGGATTGAACCTCAGTCTGTGACAGGGATTGAACCTCAGACAGTGACAGGGATTGAATCTCAGACACTGACAGAGATTTAATCTCAGAAAGTGACAGGGATTGAACCACAGTCAGTGACAGGGATTGAACCTCAGTCAGTGACAGGAATTGAATCTCAGTCAGTGACAGGTATTGAATCTTCGACACTGACAGGGATTTAACCTCAGTCAGTGACAGGGATAGAAACTCAGTCAGTGACAGGGATTGAACCTCAGTCAGTGACAGGGATTGAACCTCAGTCAGTGACAGGGCTTGAACCTCATTCAGTGACAGGGATTGAATGTCAGTCAGTGACAGGGATTGAGCCTTTGCCAGTGACAGGGATTGAAACTCAGTCAGTGACAGGAATTGAATCTCAGTCAGTGACAAGGATTGGACCTCAGTCAGTGACAGGAATTGAATCTTAGTCAGTTACAGGGAATGAACCTCAGTCAGTGACAGGGATTGAGCCTCAATTAGTGACAGGGATTGAATCTCAGTCAGTGACAGGGTTTGAATCACAGTCAGTGACAGGGATTGAACCTCATTCAGTGACAGGGATTGAATCTCAGCCAGTGACAGGGATTGAAACTGAGAGAGTGACAGGGATTGAACCTCAGACATTGACAGGGATTGAACCTCCGTCAGTGACACGGTTTGATGCTCAGTCAGTGACAGGGATTGAATCTCAGTCAGTGACAGGGATTGACCCGAGGACAGTGACAGGCATTGAATCTTAGTCAGTGACAGGGATTGAACCTTCGTCAGTGGCAGGGATTGTGCCCCAGTAAATGACAGGGATTGAACCTCAGTCAGTGAAAGGGATGGACCCTCAGTCAGTGACAGGGATTGAACCTCCGTCAGTGACAGGGATTGAATCACAGCCAGTGACAGGGATTGAATCTCAGTCTGTGACAGGGATTGACCCTCAGTCTGTGACAGGGATTGAGCCTCAGTCCTTGACAGGGATTGAACCTCAGTCTGTGACAGGGATTGAATCTCAATCAGTAACTGGGATTGAACCTCAGTCAGTGACTGGGATTGAATCTCAATCAGTGACTGGTATTGACCCTCAGTCAGTGAGAGGTATTGAATCTCTCTTAGTTACATGGATTGAATATCAGTCAGTGACAGGGATTGAATAACAGTCAGTGACAGGGATTTAGCCTCAGTCAGTGAAAGGGATTGAATCTTAGCCCGTGATAGGGATTGAACCTCAGACATTGACTGGGATTGAACCTCCGTCAGTGACACGGTTTGATGCTCAGTCAGTGACAGGGATTGAATCTCAGTCAGTGACAGGGATTGACCCGAGGACAGTGACAGGCATTGAATCTTAGTCAGTGACAGTGATTGAGTTTCAGTCAGTGATCGGGATAGACCCTCAGTCAGTGTCAGGGATTAAAGCTTAGTCAGTGATAGTGATTGAATCTCAGTCTGTGACAGGGATTGAATCTCAGTCTGTGAGGGGGATTGAAGCTCAGTGAGTGACAGGGATTGAACCTTAGTCAGTGACAGGGATTGAACATCAGTCAGTGACAGATATTGAATCTCAGTCGTTGACAGGGGTTGAATCTCAGTCTGTGACAGGGATTGAACCTCAGTCAGTGACAAATATTGAACCTCTGTCAGTGTCAGGGATTGAACCTTAGTCAGTGACAGTGATTGAATCTCAGTCTGTGACAAGGATTGAATCTCAGTCAGTGACGGGGATTGACCCTCAGACAGTGACAGGGATTGAATCTCAATCAGTGACAGGGATTGACCCACAGTCAGTGAAGGGATTGAACCTCAATCAGTGACAGGGATTGACCCTCAGTCAGTGACAGGGATTGAATCTCAGTCAGTAGTAGGGATTGAGCCTCAAATAGTGACAGGGATTGAACCTTAGTCAGTGACAGGGATAGAACCTCAGACAGTGACAGGGATTGAGCCACAAATAGTTACAGGGATTATCCCTCAGTCAGTGACAGCGATTGAATCTCAGTCAGTGACAGGGATTGCGCCTCAGTCAGTGACAGGGATTGAGCCTCAGTCAGTGACAGTGATTGAAACTCAGTCAGTGACAGGGATTCAATCTCAGACAGTGACAGGGATTGAATCTCAGTCTTCGACAGTGATTGAACCTCAGTCAGTGACAGGGATTGAATCTCAGTCAGTGGCAGGGATTCAGCCACAGTCAGTGACAGGGATTGAGCCTCAGTCTGTGACAGGGTTTGAGCCTCAGTCAGTGACAGGGATTGTTCCTCAATCGTGACACGTATTGTATCTCAGTCAGTGACAGGGATTGAATCTCAATCAGTGACTGGAATTGAATCTCATTCAGTCACAGGGATTGTACTTCAGTCAGTGACAGGGATTGAATCTCATTCAGTGACAGGAATTGAATCTCAGTCAGTGACAGGAATTGAATCTTAGTAAGTGACAGGGATTGAATCTCAGTCAGTGACAGGGATTGAACCTCAATCAGTGACAGTGATTGAACCTCAATCAGTGACATGGATTGAATCTCAGTCAGTGACAGGGATTGAACCTCAAACAGTGACAGTGATTGAACCTCAGTCAGTGACATGGATTGAATCTCAGTCAGTGACAGGGATAGAATCTCAGACAGTGACAGGGATTAAATCTCAGACTGTGACAGGGATTGACCCTCAGTCAGTGACTGGGATTGAACATTAGTCAATGACCGGTATTGACCCTCAGTCAGTGACAGGGATTGAGCCTCAGTAAGTGACAGGGATTGAACCTCATTCAGTGACAGGGATTGAGCCACAAATAGTTACAGGGATTATCACTCAGTCAGTGACAGCGATTGAATCTCAATCTGTGACTGGGATTGAGCCTCAGTCAGTGAAAGGGATTGAACCTCAGTCAATGACAGGGATTGAGCCTCAGTCAGTGACAGGGATTGAAACTCAGTCAGTGACAGGGATTCAATCTCAGACAGTGACAGGGATTGAATCACAGTCTTTGACAGGGATTGAACCTCAGTCAGTGACAGGGATTGAATCTCAGTCAGTGGCAGGGATTCAGCCACAGTCAGTGACAGGGATTGAGCCTCAATCCGTGACAGGGATTGAGCCTCAGTCAGTGACAGGGATTGAATCTCAATCAGTGACTGGAATTGAATCTCAGTAAGTGACAGGGATTGAATCTCAGTCAGTGACAGGAATTGAATCTCAGTCATTGACAGGGATTGAACCTCAATCAGTGACAGTGATTGAATCACAGTCAGTGACAGGGATTGAATCTCAGACAGTGACAGGGATTGAATCTTAGTCTGTGACAGGGATTGAACCTCAGTCAGTGACAGGGATTGAATCACAGTCAGTGACAGGGATTGAGCCTCAGTCAGTGACTGGCATTGAATCTCAGTTAGTGACAGGGATTGAATCTCAGTTCGTGACAGGGATTGAGCCTCAGTCAGTGACAGGTATTGAATCTCAGTCAGTGACAGGGATTGAGCCTCAGTCAGTGACAGGGATTGAGCCTCAGTAAATGACAGGGATTGAATCTCAGTCAGTGACAGGGATTGAATCTCAATTAGTGACAGGGATTGAATCAAAAGTCAGTCACATGGATTGAGCCTCTGTCATTGACAGGGATTGAACCTCAGTCAGTGACAGGGATTGAACCTTAGTCAGTGACAGGAATTGAATCTCAGTCAGTGACTGGGATTGAATCTCAATCAGTGACTGGGATTGAATCTCAATCAGTGACAGGGATTGACCCTCAGTCAGTGACAGGGATTGAATCTCCATCAGTGACAGGGATTGAACCTCAGTCAGAGACAGGGATTGAATCTCAGACAGTGACAGGGATTAAATCTCAGTCTGTGACAGGGATTGAACCTCAGTCAGTGACTGGGATTGAACATTACTCAATGACCGGTATTGACCCTCAGTCAGTGACAGGGATTGAATCTCAGTCTGTGACAGGGATTGAACCTCAGTCTGCGACAGGGATTGAACCTCAGTTAGTGACTGGGATTCAATCTCAGTCAGTGACTGGCATTGACCCTCAGACACTGACAAGGATTGAATCTCAGTCAGTGGCAGGGATTGAGCCTCAGTCAGTGACAGTGATTGAGCCTCACTAAGTGACAGGGATTGAACCTCATTCAGTGACAAGGATTGACCTTCAGTCAGTGACAGGAATTGATCCTCCCTCAGTGACAGGGATTGACCCTCAGTCAGTGACAGGGATTGAATCTCAGCCAGTTACAGGGATTGAATCTCAGTTAGTGACAGGGATTGAGCCTCAGTCAGTGACAGGCACTGAACCTCAATCAGTGACAGGGATTGAGCCTCAGTCAGTGACAGGGATTGAGCCTCAGTAAGTGACAGGGATTGAACCTCAGTCAGTGACAGGGATTGAATCTCAGTCAGGGACAGGGATTGATCCTCCGTCAGTGACAGGGATTGAACCTCAGTCAGTGACAGGGATTGACCCTCAGTCAGTGACAGGAATTGATCCTCCAACAGTGACAGGGATTGACCCTCAGTCAGTGACAGGGATTGAATCTCAGCCACTTACAGGGATTGAACCTCGGTCAGTGACAGTGATTGAATCTAAGTCTGTGACAGGGATTGAACCTCAGTCAGTGACAGGGATTGAATCTCAGTCAGTGACAGGGATTGAATCTCAGTTAGTGACAGGGATTGAATCTCAGTCAGTGACAGGGAGTGAATCACCACCAGTGACTGGGATTCAACCTCAGTCAGTGATAGGGATTGAAACTCAGACAGTGACAGGGATTGAACCTAAGTCAGTGACAGGGATTGAATCTCAGTTAGAGACAGGGATTCAATCTCAGTCAGTGACTGGCATTGACCCTAAGACAGTGACATGGATTGAATCTCAGTCAGTGACAGGGATTGAGCCACAATCAGTGACACGGATTCAGCCTCAGTCAGTGACTGGGATTGAACCTCAATCAGTGACATGGACTGAATCTCAGTCTGTGACAGGGATTGACGCTCAGACAGTGACAGGGATTGAATCTTAGTCAGTGACAGTGATTGAGTTTCAGTAAGTGATCGGGATAGACCCTCAGTCAGTGTCAGGGATTAAACCTTAGTCAGTGACAGATATTGAATCTCAGTCAATGACAGGGGTTGAATCTCAGTCTGTGACAGGGATTGAACCTCAGTCAGTGACAAATATTGAACCTCTCTCAGTGTCAGGGATTGAACCTTAGTCAGTGACAGTGATTGAATCTCAGTCTGTAACAGGGATTGAATCTCAGTCAGTGACTGGGATTGACCCACAGACAGTGACAGGGATTGAATCTCAGTCAGTGACACGGATTGACGCTCAGTCAGTGACATGGATTGAACCTCAGTCAGTGATTGTGATTGAATCGCAGTCATTGACAGGAGTTGAACATCATTCACTGACAGATATTGAATCTCAATCAGTGACAGGGATTGACCCTCAGTCAGTGACAGGGATTGAATCTCATCCAGTCGCAGGGATTGAGCCTCAAATAGTGACAGGGATTGAACCTTAGTCAGTGACAGGGATTGAACCTCAGACAGTGACAGGGATGGAATCTAGGTCAGTGACAGGGATTGAGCCTCAGTCAGTGACAGGGATTGAGTCTCAGTCAGTGACAGGGATTGACCCTCAGACAGTGACAGGGATTGAATCTCAGTCAGTGAAAGGGATTGAGCCTCAGTCAGAGACAGGGATTGAGACTCAGTCAGTGACAGGCATTGAACCTCAGTCAGTGACAGCGATTGAACCTCAGTCAGTGATAGGGATTGAACCTCAGTCAGTGACAGGTATTCAACCTCAGTCTGTGACAGGGATTGAATCGCAGTCAGTGACAGGGATTGAGCCTCAGTCTGTGACAGGGTTTGAGCCTCAGTCAGTGACAGGAATTGAATCTCAATCAGGGACTGGAATAGAATCTCAGTAAGTGACCGGGATTGAATCTCAGTCAGTGACAGGGATTGAATCTCAGTCAGTGACAGGAATTGAACCTTAGTCAGTGACAGGGATTGAACCTCAATCAGTGACAGTGATTGAATCTCAGTCAGTGACAGGGATTGAATCTCAGACAGTGACAGGGATTGAATCTCTGTCTGTGACAGGGATTGAACCTCAGTCAGTGACAGGGATTGAATCACAGTCAGTGACAGGGATTGAGCCTCAGTCAGTGACTGGCATTGTATCTCAGTTAGTGACAGGGATTGAATCTCAGTTCGTGACAGGGATTGAGCCTCAGTCTGTGACAGGTATTGAATCTCAGTCAGTGACAGGGATTGAGCCTCAGTCAGTGACAGGGATTGAGCCTCAGTAAATGACAGGGAGTGAATCTCAGTCAGTGACAGGGATTGAATCTCAATTAGTGACAGGGATTGAATCTCAGTCAGTCACATGGATTGAGCCTCTGTCATTGACAGGGATTGAACCACAGTCAGTGACAGGGATTGAACCTCAGTCAGTGATAGGGATTGAATCTCAGTCAGTGACAGGGTTTAAAACTCAGTCAGTGACTGGTATGAATCGCAGTCAGTGACAGGGATTGAATCTCAGTCAGTGACAGGAAGTGAATCTCAGTCAGTGACTGGGATTGAATCTCAATCAGTGACTGGGATTGAATCTCAATCAGTGACAGGGATTGAACTTCAGTCAGTGACAGGGATTGAATCCCAGTTCGTGACAGGGATGCAATCTCAGTCAGTGACTGGCATTGACCCTCAGACAGTGACAAGGATTGAATCTCAATCAGTGACAGGGATTGACCCTCAGTCAGTGACAGTGATTGAGCCTCACTAAGTGACAGGGATTGAACCTCATTCAGTGACAAGGATTGACCTTCAGTCAGTGACAGGAATTGATCCTCCCTCAGTGACAGGGATTGACCCTCAGTCAGTGACAGGGATTGAATCTCAGTTAGTGACAGGGATTGAGCCTCAGCCAGTGACAGGTATTGAATCTCAGTCAGTGACAGGGATTGAGCCTCAGTCAGTGACAGGGATTGAGCCTCAGTAAATGACAGGGATTGAACCTCAGTCAGTGACAGGGATTGAATCTCAGTCAGGGACAGGGATTGATCCTCCGTCAGTGACAGGGATTGAACCTCAGTCAGTGACAGGGATTGACCCTCAGTCAGTGACAGGAATTGATCCTCCAACAGTGACAGGGATTGACCCTCAGTCAGTGACAGGGATTGAATCTCAGCCAATTACAGGGATTGAACCTCAGTCAGTGACAGTGATTGAATCGAAGTCTGTGACAGGGATTGAACCTCAGTCAGTGACAGGGATTGAATCTCAGTCAGTGACAGGGATTGAATCGCAGTTAGTGACAGGGATTGAATCTCAGTCAGTGACTGGGATTGACCCCCAGACTGTGACAGGGAATGAATCTCAGTCAGTGACAGGGATTGAATATCAGTTAGTGACAGGGATTGAATCTCAGTCAGTGACAGGGAGTGAATCACCATCAGTGACTGGGATTCAACCTCAGTCAGTGATAGGGATTGAAACTCAGACAGTGACAGGAATTGAATCTCAATCTGTGACAGGGATTCAACCTCAGTCAGTGACAGGGGTCGATCCTAATTCAGTGACTGGGATTGAGTCTCCATCAGTGACAGGGATTGAATCTCAGTCAGTGACAGGGATTCAATCTCAGTCTGTGACAGGGATTGAATCTCAGTCAGTGACAGGGATTGTATCTCAGTCAGTGACAGGGATTGAGCCTCAATCAGTAACAGGGATTGAGCCTCAGTCAGTAACAGGGATTGAAACTCAGTCAGTGACAGGTACTGCAACTCAATCAGTGACAGGAATTGAATCTCAGTCAGTGACAGGGATTGAGCCTCAAATACTGACAGGGATTGACCCTCAGTCAGTGACAGGGATTGAATCTCATTCAGTGACAGGAAGTGAATCTCATTCAGTGACTGGGATTGAATCTCAATCAGTGACTGGGATTGAATTTCAATCAGTGACAGGGATTGACCCTCAGTCAGTGACAGGGATTGAATCTCCATCAGTGACAGGGATTGAACCTCAGTCAGTGACAGGGATTGAATCTCAGACAGTGACAGGGATTAAATCTCAGTCTGTGAAAGGGATTGAACCTCAGTCAGTGACTGGGATTGAACATTAGTCAATGACCGGTATTGACCCTCAGTCAGTGACAGGGATTGAATCTCAGTCTGTGACAGGGATTGAACCTCAGTCTGTGACAGGGATTGAACCTCAGTTAGTGACTGGGATTCAATCTCAGTCAGTGACTGGCATTGACCCTCAGACAGTGACAAGGATTGAATCTCAGTCAGTGACAGGGATTGAGCCTCAGTCAGTGACAGTGATTGAGCCTCACTAAGTGACAGGGATTGAACCTCATTCAGTGACAAGGATTGACCTTCAGTCAGTGACAGGAATTGATCCTCCCTCAGTGACAGGGATTGACCCTCAGTCAGTGACAGGGATTGAATCTCAGCCAGTTACAGGGATTGAATCTCAGTTAGTGACAGGGATTGAGCCTCAGCCAATGACAGGTATTGAATCTCAGTCAGTGACAGGGATTGAGCCTCAGACAGTGGCAGGGATTGAGTCTCAGTAAGTGACAGGGATTGTACCTCAGACAGTGACAGGGATTGACCCTCAGTCAGTGACAGGGATTGAACCTCCGTCAGTGGCAGGGATTGTGCCTCAGTAAGTGACAGGGATTGAACCTCAGTCAGTGAAAGGGATGGACCCTCAGTCAGTGACAGAGATTGAACCTCCGTCAGTGACAGGGATTGAATCACAGCAAGTGACAGGGATTGAATCTCAGTCTGTGACAGGGATTGACCCTCAGTCTGTGACAGGGATTGAGCCTCAGTCCTTGACAGGGATTGAACCTCAGTCTGTGAAAGGGATTGAATCTCAATCAGTGACTGGGATTGAACCTCAGTCAGTGACTGGGATTGAATCTCAATCAGTGACTGGTATTGACCCTCAGTCAGTGAGAGGTATTGAATCTCTCTTAGTTACATGGATTGAATATCAGTCATTGACAGGGATTGAATCTCAGTCAGTGACAGGGATTTAGCCTCAGTCAGTGAAAGTGATTGAATCTCAGTCCGTGATAGGGATTGAACCTCAGACATTGACAGGGATTGAACCTCCGTCAGTGACACGGTTTGATGCTCAGTCAGTGACAGGGATTGAATCTCAGTCAGTGACAGGGATTGACCCTCAGACAGTGACAGGGATTGAATCTCAGTCAGTGACAGGGATTGAACCTTCGTCAGTGGCAGGGATTGTGCCTCAGTAAATGACAGGGATTGAACCTCAGTCAGTGAAAGGGATGGACCCTCAGTCAGTGACAGGGATTGAACCTCCGTCAGTGACAGGGATTGAATCACAGCCAGTGACAGGGATTGAATCTCAGTCTGTGACAGGGATTGACCCTCAGTCTGTGACAGGGATTGAGCCTCAGTCCTTGACAGGGATTGAACCTCAGTCTGTGACAGGGATTGAATCTCAATCAGTAACTGGGATTGAACCTCAGTCAGTGACTGGGATTGAATCTCAATCAGTGACTGGTATTGACCCTCAGTCAGTGAGAGGTATTGAATCTCTCTTAGTTACATGGATTGAATATCAGTCAGTGACAGGGATTGAATAACAGTCAGTGACAGGGATTGAACCTCAGTCAGTGACAGGGATTGAATCTCAGTTAGTGACAGGGATTGAGCCTCAGTCAGTGACAGGTATTGAATCTCAGTCAGTGACAGGGATTGAATCCCAGTTCGTGACAGGGATGCAATCTCAGTCAGTGACTGGCATTGACCCTCAGACAGTGACAGGGATGGTATCTCAGTCAGTGACAGGGATTGAAACTTAGTCAGTGACAGGGATTGAATCACAGACAGTGACAGGGATTAAATCTCAGTCTGTGACAGGGATTGACCCTCAGTCAGTGACTGGGATGGAACATTAGTCAATGACCGGTATTGACCCTGAGTCAGTGACAGGGATTGAATCTCAGTCTGTGACAGGGATTGAACCTCAGTCTGCGACAGGGATTGAACCTCAGTTAGTGACCGGGATTCAACCTCAGTCAGTGACAGGGATAGAATCTCAGTTAGTTTCATGGGATTGAATCTCAGTCAGTGACAGGGATTGAGCCTCAGTCAGTGACAGCGATTGAGCCTCACTAAGTGACAGGGATTGAACCTCATTCAGTGACAAGGATTGACCTTCTGTCAGTGACAGGAATTGATCCTCCCTCAGTGACAGGGATTGACCCTCAGTCAGTGACAGGGATTGAATCTCAGTTAGTGACAGGGATTGAGCCTCAGTCAGTGACAGGTATTGAATCTCAGTCAGTGACAGGGATTGAGCCTCAGTCAGTGACAGGGATTGAGCCTCAGTAAGTGACAGGGATTGATCCTCCGACAGTGACAGGGATTGACCCTCAGTCAGTGACAGGGATTGACCCTCAGTCAGTGACAGGAATTGATCCTCCAAAAGTGACAGGGATTGACCCTCAGTCAGTGACAGGGATTGAATCTCAGTCAGTGACAGGAATTGAATCTCAATCAGTGACAGGGATAGAATCTCAGTTAGTTTCATGGGATTGAATCTCAGTCAGTGACAGGGATTGAGCCTCAGTCAGTGACAGCGATTGAGCCTCACTAAGTGACAGGGATTGAACCTCATTCAGTGACAAGGATTGACCTTCTGTCAGTGACAGGAATTGATCCTCCCTCAGTGACAGGGATTGACCCTCAGTCAGTGACAGGGATTGAATCTCAGTTAGTGACAGGGATTGAGCCTCAGTCAGTGACAGGTATTGAATCTCATTCAGTGACAGGAAGTGAATCTCATTCAGTGACTGGGATTGGATCTCAGCCAGTGACAGGGATTGAATCTCAGTCTGTGACAGGGATTGAACCTCAGTCAGTGACATGGATTGAATCCCAGTTCGTGACAGGGATGCAATCTCAGTCAGTGACTGGCATTGACCCTCAGACAGTGACAGGGATGGTATCTCAGTCAGTGACAGGGATTGAAACTTAGTCAGTGACAGGGATTGAATCACAGACAGTGACAGGGATTAAATCTCAGTCTGTGACAGGGATTGACCCTCAGTCAGTGACTGGGATGGAACATTAGTCAATGACCGGTATTGACCCTGAGTCAGTGACAGGGATTGAATCTCAGTCTGTGACAGGGATTGAACCTCAGTCTGCGACAGGGATTGAACCTCAGTTAGTGACCGGGATTCAACCTCAGTCAGTGACAGGGATAGAATCTCAGTTAGTTTCATGGGATTGAATCTCAGTCAGTGACAGGGATTGAGCCTCAGTCAGTGACAGCGATTGAGCCTCACTAAGTGACAGGGATTGAACCTCATTCAGTGACAAGGATTGACCTTCTGTCAGTGACAGGAATTGATCCTCCCTCAGTGACAGGGATTGACCCTCAGTCAGTGACAGGGATTGAATCTCAGTTAGTGACAGGGATTGAGCCTCAGTCAGTGACAGGTATTGAATCTCAGTCAGTGACAGGGATTGAGCCTCAGTCAGTGACAGGGATTGAGCCTCAGTAAGTGACAGGGATTGATCCTCCGACAGTGACAGGGATTGAACCTCAGTCAGTGACAGGGATTGACCCTCAGTCAGTGACAGGAATTGATCCTCCAAAAGTGACAGGGATTGACCCTCAGTCAGTGACAGGGATTGAATCTCAGTCAGTGACAGGAATTGAATCTCAATCAGTGACAGGGATTGAACCTCCGTCTTTGACAGGTTTTGAATCTCAGACAGCGACTGGGATTGAACCTTAGTCAGAAAAATGGGATTGACCCTCAGTCAGTGACAGGGATTGAATCTCAGTCTGTGACAGGGATTGAACCTAAGTCAGTGACAGGGATTGAATCTCAGTTAGAGACAGGGATTCAATCTCAGTCAGTGACTGGCATTGACCCGAAGACAGTGACATGGATTGAATCTCAGTCAGTGACAGGGATTGAGCCACAATCAGTGACACGGATTCAGCCTCAGTCAGTGACAGGGATTGAACCTCAATCAGTGACATGGTCTGAATCTCAGTCTGTGACAGGGATTGACGCTCAGACAGTGACAGGGATTGAATCTTAGTCAGTGACAGTGATTGAGTTTCAGTCAGTGATCGGGATAGACCCTCAGTCAGTGTCAGGGATTAAACCTTAGTCAGTGACAGATATTGAATCTCAGTCATTGACAGGGGGTGAATCTCAGTCTGTGACAGGGATTGAACCTCAGTCAGTGACAAATATTGTACCTCTGTCAGTGTCAGGGATTGAACCTTAGTCAGTGACAGTGATTGAATCTCAGTCTGTGACAGGGATTGAATCTCAGTCAGTGACTGGGATTGACCCTCAGACAGTGACAGGGATTGAATCTCAGTCAGTGACATGGATTGAACCTCAGTCAGTGATTGTGATTGAATCGCAGTCATTGACAGGGATTGAACATCAGTCACTGACAGATATTGAATCTCAATCAGTGACAGGGATTGACCCTCAGTCAGTGAAGAGATTGAAACTCTATCAGTGACAGGGATTGAATCTCAGTCTGTCGCAGGGATTGAGCCTCAAATAGTGACAGGGATTGAACCTTAGTCAGTGACAGGATTGAACCTCAGACTGTGACAGGGATTGAATCTCAGTCAGTGACAGGGATTGAGTCTCAGTCAGTGACAGGGATTGACGCTCAGACAGCGACAGGGATTGAATCTCAGTCAGTGAAGGGGACTGAGCCTCAGTCAGAGACAGGGATTGAGACTCAGTCAGTGACAGGCATTGAACCTCAGTCAGTGACAGGGATTGAACCTCAGGAGTGACAGTGATTAAGCATCAGTCAGTGACAAGGATTGAGCCTCAGTCAGTGTCAGGGATTGAACCTCAGTCAGGGACAGGGATTGACCCTCAGACATTGACAGTGATTGAATCTCATTCTGTGACAGGGATTGAACCTCTGTCAGTGAGAGGGATTGAACCTTCGTCAGTGATAGGGATTGAACCTCAGTCTGTGACAGGGATTCAACCTCAGTCTGTGACAGGGATTGAATCTCAGTCAGTGACAGGGATTCAATCTCAGTCTGTGACAGGGATTGAATTTCAGTCAGTGACAGGGATTGTATCTCAGTCGGTGACAGGGATTGAGCCTCAATCAGCAACAGGGATTGAGCCTCAGTCAGTAACAGGGATTGAGTCTCAGTCAGTGACAGGTACTGCAACTCAATCAGTGACAGGAATTGAATCTCATTCAGTGACAAGGATTGACCCTCAGTCAGTGACAGGGATTGAATCTCATTCAGTGACAGGAAGTGAATCTCATTCAGTGACTGGGATTGGATCTCAGCCAGTGACAGGGATTGAATCTCAGTCTGTGACAGGGATTGAACCTCAGTCAGTGACATGGATTGAATCTCAGTTCGTGACAGGGATGCAATCTCAGTCAGTGACTGGCATTGACCCTCAGACAGTGACAGGGATTGAATCTCAGTCAGTGACAGGGATTGAGCCTCAGTCAGTTGCAGGGATTGAGTCTCAGTAAGTGACAGGGATTGTACCTCAGTCAGTGACAGGGATTGACCCTCAGTCAGTGACAGGGATTGAGCCTCCGTCAGTGGCAGGGATTGTGCCTCAGTAAGTGACAGGGATTGAACCTCAGTTAGTGAAAGGGATGGACCCTCAGTCAGTGACAGGGAATGAACCTCCGTCAGTGACAGGGATTGAATCACAGCCAGTGACAGGGATTGAATCTCAGTCTGTGACAGGGATTGACCCTCAGTCTGTGACAGGGATTGAACCTCAGTAAGTGACTGGGATTGAAAATCAGACAGTGACAGGGATTGAATCTCAGTTAGTGACAGGGATTGAACCTTAGTCAGTGACAGGGATTGAATCTCAGTCAGTGACAGGGATTGAATCTCAGTCAGTTACAAGCATTGACCCTCAGACAGTGACAGGAATTGAGCCTCAGTCCTTGACAGGGATTGGATCTCAGTCTGTGACAGGGATTGAATCTCAATCAGTGACTGGGATTGAACCTCAGTCAGTGACTGGGATTGAATCTCAATCAGTGACTGGTATTAACCCTCAGTCAGTGAGAGGCATTGAATCTCTCTTAGTTACATGGATTGAATATCAGTCAGTGAAAGGGATTGAATCTCAGTCCGTGATAGGGATTGAACCTCAGACATTGACAGGGATTGAACCTCCGTCAGTGACACGGTTTGATGCTCAGTCAGTGACAGGGATTGAATCTCAGTCAGTGACAGGGATTGACCCTCAGACAGTGACAGGGATTGAATCTTAGTCAGTGACAGTGATTGAGTTTCAGTCAGTGATCGGGATAGACCCTCAGTCAGTGTCAGGGATTAAAGCTTAGTCAGTGATAGTGATTGAATCTCAGTCTGTGACAGGGATTGAATCTCAGTCTGTGAGGGGGATTGAAGCTCAGTGAGTGACAGGGATTGAACCTTAGTCAGTGACAGGGATTGAACATCAGTCAGTGACAGATATTGAACCTCTGTCAGTGTCAGGGATTGAACCTTAGTCAGTGACAGTGATTGACTCTCAGTCTGTGACAGGGATTGTATCTCAGTCAGTGACGGGGATTGCCCCTCAGACAGTGACAGGGATTGATTCTCAATCAGTGACAGGGATTGACCCACAGTCAGTGAAGGGATTGAACCTCAATCCCTGACAGGGATTGACCCTCAGTCAGTGACAGGGATTGAATCTCGGTCAGTAGCAGGGATTGAGCCTCAAATAGTGACAGGGATTGAACCTTAGTCAGTGACAGGGATTGAACCTCAGACAGTGACAGGGATTGAATCTCAGTCAGTGACAGGTTTTGAGCCTCCATCAGTGATGGGGATTGAGTCTCAGTCAGTAACAGGAATGGAGCCTCAGTCAATGACAGGGATTGAGCCTCAGTCAGAGACAGGGATTGAGACTCAGTCAGTGACAGGCATTGAACCTCAGGAGTGACAGTGATTAAGCATCAGTCAGTGACAAGGATTGAGCCTCATTCAGTGTCAGGGATTGAACCTCAGTCACAGACAGGGATTGACCCTCAGACATTGAGAGGTATTGAATCTCAGTCTGTGACAGGTATTGAACCTCAGTCAGTGAGAGGGATTGAACCTTAGTCAGTGACAGGGATTGACCCTCAGTCAGTGACAGGGGTTGAATCTCAGTCTGTGACAGGGATTGAACCACAGTCAGTGACAGGGATTGAACCTTAGTCAGTGACAGGGAGTGAATCCCAGTCAGTGAGAGATATTGAACCTCAGTCATTGTCAGGGATTGAAACTTAGTCAGTGACAGTGATTGAATCTAAGTTTGTGACAGGGATTGAATCTCAGTCAGTGACTGGCATGGATCCTCAGACAGTGACAGGGATTGAATCTCAGTCAGTGACTGGTATTGAGGATCTGTCAGTGACAGGGATTGAACCTCAGTCAGTGACAGGGATTGAATCTCAGTCAGTGACACGGATTGAATCTCAGTCAGTGAGAGGCATTAAATCTCAGTTAGTTACAGGGATTGAACCTCAGTCTATGACAGGGGTTGATTCTCAATCGGTGACAGGGATTAAATCTCAGTCAGTGACCGGTATTGACCCTCAGTCAGTGACAGGCATTAAATCTCAGTTAGTTACAGGAATTGAATCTCAGTCAGTGACAGGGATTGACCCTCAGACAGTGACAGAGATTGAATTTTAGTCAGTGACAGTGATTGAGTTTCAGTCAGTGATGTGGATTGACCCTCAGTCAGTGACAGGGATTGAATCTCAGTCTGTGACAAGGATTGAAACTCAGACATTGACAGGGATTGAATCTCAATCAGTGACAGGGATTGAATCTCAGTCAGTGACCGTTATTGACCCTCTGTCAGTGAGAGGCATTCAATCTCAGTCTGTTCCAGGGATTTAATCTCAGTCAGTGACAGGGATTGACCCTCAGACAGTGACAGGGATTGAATCTTAGTCAGTGACCGTGATTGAGTTTCAGTCAGTGATAGGGATTGACCCTCAGTCAGTGACAGGGATTGAATCTCAGTCAGTGACTGAGGGTTTAAAGCTCAGTCAGTGACAGGGATTGTGCCTCAGTCAGTGACAGAGATTGAACCTCAGTCAGTGACAGGGATTGAATCTTAGTCAGTGTCAGTGATTGACTTTCAGTCAGTGATGAGGATTGACCCTCAGTCAGTGTCAGGGATTGAACCTTAGTCAGTGACAGATATTGAACCTCAGTCTGTGACAGGGATTGAATCTCAGTCAGTGACTGGGATTGACCCTCAGACAGTGACAGGGATTGAATCTCAGTCTGTGAGAGGGATTGAACCTCAGGCAGTGACAGGGATTGAGCCTCAAATAGTGACAGGGATTGACCCTCAGTCTGTGACACGGATTGTATCTCAGTCAGTGACAGAAATTAAATCTCAGGAAGTGACAGGGATTGAACCTAAATCAGTGACAGGGATTGAATCTCAGTTAGTGACAGGGTTTAAATCTCAGTCAGTGACAGGGATTGTGCCTCAGTCAGTGACAGAGATTGAATCACAGTCAGTGACAGCGATTGAATCTCGATCAGTGACTGGGATTGAATCTCCGTAAGTGACAGGCATTGAATCTCAGTCCGTAACAGGAATTGAATCTGAGTCAGTGACAGGGATTGAATCTCAGTCAGTGACAGGGATTGAATCTGAGTCAGTGACACAGACTGAACCTCAGTCAGTGACAGGGATTGATCCTCAGGCAGTGACAGTGATATAGCATCAGTTGGGACAGGAATTGTGCCTCAGTCAGTAACAGGGATTGAGCCTCAGTCAGTGACAGGGATTGACCCTCAGTCAGTGACAGGGATTGAATCTCAATCAATGTCAGGAAGTGAATCTCAGTCAGTGCCAGGAATTGAGTCTCAGTCAGTGACAGGGATTGAGCCTCAGTCAGTGACAGGGATTCACCCTCAGTCAGTGAGAGGGATTGGACCTCAATCAGTGACAGGAATTGAATCTCAGTCAGTGACAGGGATTGAGCCTCAGTCAGTGACAGGGATAGTATCTCAGTCAGTGACAGAAATTAAATCTCAGGAAGTGACAGGAATTTAATCTCAGTCAGTGACAGGGATTGAATCTCAGTTAGTGACAGGGTTTAAAGCTCAGTCAGTGTCAGGGATTGTGCCTCAGTCAGTGACAGAGATTGAACCTCAGTCAGTGACAGAGATTGAATCTCGATCAGTGACTGGGATTGAATCTCAGTCAGTGACAGGCATTGAATCTCAGTCAGTAACAGGAATTGAATCTCAGTCAGTGACAGGGATTGAATCTCAGTCAGTGACAGGGATTGAATCTCAGTCAGTGACACAGACTGAAGTCAGTCAGTGACAGGGATTGAGCCTCAGTCAGTGACAGGGATTCACCCTCAGTCAGTGAGAGGGATTGAATCTCAATCAGTGACAGGAATTGAATCTCAGTCAGTGACAGGGATTGAACCTCAGTCAGTCACAGGGATAGTATCTCAGTCAGTGACAGGGATTGAATCTCATTCAGTGTCAGGGATTGAACCTCTGTCAGTGACAGGGATTGAATCTCTTTCATTGACAGGGATTGAATCTCAGTCAGTGACAGGAATTTTATCTCAGTCAGTGACAGGGATTTAACCTCAATCAGTGACAGGGATTGAATCTCAGTCAGTGACTGGGATTGACCCTCAGACAGTGACAGGGATTGAATCTCAGTCTGTGAGAGGGATTGAACCTCAGGCAGTGACAGGGATTGAGCCTCAAATAGTGACAGGGATTGACCCTCAGTCTGTGACACGGATTGTATCTCAGTCAGTGACAGAAATTAAATCTCAGGAAGTGACAGGGATTGAACCTAAATCAGTGACAGGGATTGAATCTCAGTTAGTGACAGGGTTTAAATCTCAGTCAGTGACAGGGATTGTGCCTCAGTCAGTGACAGAGATTGAATCACAGTCAGTGACAGCGATTGAATCTCGATCAGTGACTGGGATTGAATCTCCGTAAGTGACAGGCATTGAATCTCAGTCCGTAACAGGAATTGAATCTGAGTCAGTGACAGGGATTGAATCTCAGTCAGTGACAGGGATTGAATCTCAGTCAGTGACACAGACTGAACCTCAGTCAGTGACAGGGATTGATCCTCAGGCAGTGACAGTGATATAGCATCAGTTGGGACAGGAATTGTGCCTCAGTCAGTAACAGGGATTGAGCCACAGTCAGTGACAGGGATTGACCCTCAGTCAGTGACAGGGATTGAATCTCAATCAATGTCAGGAAGTGAATCTCAGTCAGTGCCAGGAATTGAGTCTCAGTCAGTGACAGGGATTGAGCCTCAGTCAGTGACAGGGATTCACCCTCAGTCAGTGAGAGGGATTGGACCTCAATCAGTGACAGGAATTGAATCTCAGTCAGTGACAGGGATTGAGCCTCAGTCAGTGACAGGGATAGTATCTCAGTCAGTGACAGAAATTAAATCTCAGGAAGTGACAGGAATTTAATCTCAGTCAGTGACAGGGATTGAATCTCAGTTAGTGACAGGGTTTAAAGCTCAGTCAGTGTCAGGGATTGTGCCTCAGTCAGTGACAGAGATTGAACCTCAGTCAGTGACAGAGATTGAATCTCGATCAGTGACTGGGATTGAATCTCAGTCAGTGACAGGCATTGAATCTCAGTCAGTAACAGGAATTGAATCTCAGTCAGTGACAGGGATTGAATCTCAGTCAGTGACAGGGATTGAATCTCAGTCAGTGACACAGACTGAACTCAGTCAGTGACAGGGATTGAGCCTCAGTCAGTGACAGGGATTCACCCTCAGTCAGTGAGAGGGATTGAATCTCAATCAGTGACAGGAATTGAATCTCAGTCAGTGACAGGGATTGAACCTCAGTCAGTCACAGGGATAGTATCTCAGTCAGTGACAGGGATTGAATCTCATTCAGTGTCAGGGATTGAACCTCTGTCAGTGACAGGGATTGAATCTCTTTCATTGACAGGGATTGAATCTCAGTCAGTGACAGGAATTTTATCTCAGTCAGTGACAGGGATTTAACCTCAATCAGTGACGGTGATTAAGCCTCAGTCAGTGACAGGGATTGAACCTCAGTCATTGACAGGGATTGAGCCTCAATCAGTGACAGGGATTGAGCCTCAATCAGTGACAGGGATTAAGCCACAAACAGTTAAAGGGATTGACCCTCAGTCAGTGACAGGAAGTGAATCTCAGTCAGTGGTAGGAATTGCATCCCAGTTAGTGACAGGGATTGAACCTCAGTCAGTGGCAGGGAGTGAATCTCAGTCAGTGCCAGGGATTGGATCTCAGTCAGTGGTAGGAATTGCATTTCAGTTCATGACAGGGATTGGACCTCAGTCAGTGACAGGGATTGAATCTCAATCAGTGACAGGGATTGAACGTCTGTCACTGACAGGGATTGAACCTCAGTCAGTGACAGGGATTGCATCTCAGTCATTGACAGGAACTCAATCTCAGTAAGTGACAGGACTTTAATCTCAGTCAGTGACAGGGATTGAACATTTGCCTGTGACAGGGATTGAATCTCAGACAGTGACAGGGATAGAATCTCAGTCAGTGACAGGGATTGAGCCTCAGTCAGTGGCAGGGATTGAACCTCAGTCAGTGACATAGATTGAACCGCAGTCAGTGACAGTGAGTGAACCTCAGGCAGTGAAAGTGATTAAGCATCAGTCAGTGACAGGGATTCAGCCTCAGTCAGTGATAGGCTTGAACCTCAGTCAGTGACAAGGTATGAGCCTCAATCAGTGACAGGGATTGAGCCTCAGTCAGTGACAGGGATTGAATCTCAATCAGTGACAGGAAGTGAATCTCAGTCAGTGCCAGGTTTTGAATCTCAGTCAGTGACAGGGATTGAGCCTCAAATAGTGACAGGGATTGACCCTCAGTCAGTGACAGGGATTGTATCGCAGTCAGTGACAGGGATTGAATCTCAGTCAGTGATAGGAATTAAATCTCAGAAAGTGACAGGAATTTAATCACAGTCAGTGACAGGGATTGAACCTTAGTCAGTGACAGGGATTGAATCTCAGTCAGTGACAGGGTTTAAATCTCAGTCAGTGACAGTATTTTAATATGAGTCAGTGACACAGATTGAACCTCTGTCAGTGACACAGATTGAACCTCAGTCAGTGACAGGGATTGAACCTCTGGCGCTGACCGTGATTATGCATCAGTCGGTGACAGGAATTGTGCCTCAGTCAGTGACAGGGATTCAGACTCATTCAGTTACAGGGTTGAACCTCAGTCAGTGACAGGGATTGAGCCTCAATCAGTAACAGTGATTATGCGTCAGTCAGTGACAGGGATTGAATCTCAGTTAGTGAGAGAGATTGAATCTCAATCAGTGACAGGAAGTGAATCTCAGTCAGTGCCAGGGATTGAATCTCAGTCAGGGACAGGGATTGACCCTCAGTCAGTGAGAGGGATTGAATCTCAATCAGTGACAGGAATTGAATCTCAGTCAGTGACAGGGATTGAACCTCAGTCAGTGACAGGGATTGTATCTCAGTCAGTGACAGGGATTGAATCTCATTCAGTGACAGGGATTGAACCTCTGTCAGTGACAGGGATTGTATCTCTTTCATTGACAGGGATTGAATCTCAGTCAGTGACAGGAATTGTATCTCAGTCAGTGACAGGGATTTAACCTCAATCAGTGACAGTGAGTGAGCCTCAGTCAGTGACAGGGATTGAACCTCAAATAGTGACAGGGATTGAGCCTCAATCAGTAACAGGGATTGAGCCTCAGTCAGTGACAGGGATTCAATCTCTGTCTGTGACATGGATTGAGCCTCAAATAGTGACAGGGATTGTCCCTAAGTCAGTGAGAGGGATTTAATCTCAATCAGTGACAGGAAGTGAATCTCAGTCAGTGACGGGGATTGAATCTCAGTCAGTGACAGGGATAGAGATTCAGTTAGTGACAGGGATTCAACCTCAGTCAGTGACAGGGATTGAATCTCAGGAAGTGACAGGGATTGAACCTAAGTCAGTGACAGGGATTGAATCTCAGTTAGTGACAGGGTTTAAATCTCAGTCAGTGACAGGGATTGTGCCTCAGTCAGTGACAGAGATTGAATCACAGTCAGTGACAGCGATTGAATCTCGATCAGTGACTGGGATTGAATCTCCGTAAGTGACAGGCATTGAATCTCAGTCAGTAACAGGAATTGAATCTGAGTCAGTGACAGGGATTGAATCTCGATCAGTGACTGGGATTGAATCTCCGTAAGTGACAGGCATTGAATCTCAGTCAGTAACAGGAATTGAATCTGAGTCAGTGACAGGGATTGAATCTCAGTCAGTGACAGGGATTGAATCTCAGTCAGTGACACAGACTGAACCTCAGTCAGTGACAGGGATTGATCCTCAGGCAGTGACAGTGATTAAGCATCAGTTGGGACAGGAATTGTGCCTCAGTCAGTAACAGGGATTGAGCCTCAGTCAGTGACAGGGATTGAATCTCAATCAATGTCAGGAAGTGAATCTCAGTCAGTGCCAGGAATTGAGTCTCAGTCAGTGACAGGGATTGAGCCTCAGTCAGTGACAGGGATTCACCCTCAGTCAGTGAGAGGGATTGGACCTCAATCAGTGACAGGAATTGAATCTCAGTCAGTGACAGGGATTGAGCCTCAGTCAGTGACAGGGATAGTATCTCAGTCAGTGACAGAAATTAAATCTCAGGAAGTGACAGGAATTTAATCTCAGTCAGTGACAGGGATTGAATCTCAGTTAGTGACAGGGTTTAAAGCTCAGTCAGTGTCAGGGATTGTGCCTCAGTCAGTGACAGAGATTGAACCTCAGTCAGTGACAGAGATTGAATCTCGATCAGTGACTGGGATTGAATCTCAGTCAGTGACAGGCATTGAATCTCAGTCAGTAACAGGAATTGAATCTCAGTCAGTGACAGGGATTGAATCTCAGTCAGTGACAGGGATTGAATCTCAGTCAGTGACACAGACTGAAGTCAGTCAGTGACAGGGATTGAGCCTCAGTCAGTGACAGGGATTCACCCTCAGTCAGTGAGAGGGATTGAATCTCAATCAGTGACAGGAATTGAATCTCAGTCAGTGACAGGGATTGAACCTCAGTCAGTCACAGGGATAGTATCTCAGTCAGTGACAGGGATTGAATCTCATTCAGTGTCAGAGATTGAACCTCTGTCAGTGACAGGGATTGAATCTCTTTCATTGAAGGGATTGAATCTCAGTCAGTGACAGGAATTTTATCTCAGTCAGTGACAGGGATTTAACCTCAATCAGTGACGGTGATTAAGCCTCAGTCAGTGACAGGGATTGAACCTCAGTCATTGACAGGGATTGAGCCTCAATCAGTGACAGGGATTGAGCCTCAATCAGTGACAGGGATTAAGCCACAAACAGTTAAAGGGATTGACCCTCAGTCAGTGACAGGAAGTGAATCTCAGTCAGTGGTAGGAATTGCATCCCAGTTAGTGACAGGGATTGAACCTCAGTCAGTGGCAGGGAGTGAATCTCAGTCAGTGCCAGGGATTGGATCTCAGTCAGTGGTAGGAATTGCATTTCAGTTCATGACAGGGATTGGACCTCAGTCAGTGACAGGGATTGAATCTCAATCAGTGACAGGGATTGAACGTCTGTCACTGACAGGGATTGAACCTCAGTCAGTGACAGGGATTACATCTCAGTCATTGACAGGAACTCAATCTCAGTAAGTGACAGGACTTTAATCTCAGTCAGTGACAGGGATTGAACATTTGCCTGTGACAGGGATTGAATCTCAGACAGTGACAGGGATAGAATCTCAGTCAGTGACAGGGATTGAGCCTCAGTCAGTGGCAGGGATTGAACCTCAGTCAGTGACATAGATTGAACCGCAGTCAGTGACAGTGAGTGAACCTCAGGCAGTGAAAGTGATTAAGCATCAGTCAGTGACAGGGATTCAGCCTCAGTCAGTGATAGGCTTGAACCTCAGTCAGTGACAAGGTATGAGCCTCAATCAGTGACAGGGATTGAGCCTCAGTCAGTGACAGGGATTGAATCTCAATCAGTGACAGGAAGTGAATCTCAGTCAGTGCCAGGTTTTGAATCTCAGTCAGTGACAGGGATTGAGCCTCAAATAGTGACAGGGATTGACCCTCAGTCAGTGACAGGGATTGTATCGCAGTCAGTGACAGGGATTGAATCTCAGTCAGTGATAGGAATTAAATCTCAGAAAGTGACAGGAATTTAATCACAGTCAGTGACAGGGATTGAACCTTAGTCAGTGACAGGGATTGAATCTCAGTCAGTGACAGGGTTTAAATCTCAGTCAGTGACAGTATTTTAATATGAGTCAGTGACACAGATTGAACCTCTGTCAGTGACACAGATTGAACCTCAGTCAGTGACAGGGATTGAATCTCTGGCGCTGACCGTGATTATGCATCAGTCGGTGACAGGAATTGTGCCTCAGTCAGTGACAGGGATTCAGACTCATTCAGTTACAGGGTTGAACCTCAGTCAGTGACAGGGATTGAGCCTCAATCAGTAACAGTGATTATGCGTCAGTCAGTGACAGGGATTGAATCTCAGTTAGTGAGAGAGATTGAATCTCAATCAGTGACAGGAAGTGAATCTCAGTCAGTGCCAGGGATTGAATCTCAGTCAGGGACAGGGATTGACCCTCAGTCAGTGAGAGGGATTGAATCTCAATCAGTGACAGGAATTGAATCTCAGTCAGTGACAGGGATTGAACCTCAGTCAGTGACAGGGATTGTATCTCAGTCAGTGACAGGGATTGAATCTCATTCAGTGACAGGGATTGAACCTCTGTCAGTGACAGGGATTGTATCTCTTTCATTGACAGGGATTGAATCTCAGTCAGTGACAGGAATTGTATCTCAGTCAGTGACAGGGATTTAACCTCAATCAGTGACAGTGAGTGAGCCTCAGTCAGTGACAGGGATTGAACCTCAAATAGTGACAGGGATTGAGCCTCAATCAGTAACAGGGATTGAGCCTCAGTCAGTGACAGGGATTCAATCTCTGTCTGTGACATGGATTGAGCCTCAAATAGTGACAGGGATTGTCCCTAAGTCAGTGAGAGGGATTTAATCTCAATCAGTGACAGGAAGTGAATCTCAGTCAGTGACGGGGATTGAATCTCAGTCAGTGACAGGGATAGAGATTCAGTTAGTGACAGGGATTCAACCTCAGTCAGTGACAGGGATTGAATCTCAGGAAGTGACAGGGATTGAACCTAAGTCAGTGACAGGGATTGAATCTCAGTTAGTGACAGGGTTTAAATCTCAGTCAGTGACAGGGATTGTGCCTCAGTCAGTGACAGAGATTGAATCACAGTCAGTGACAGCGATTGAATCTCGATCAGTGACTGGGATTGAATCTCCGTAAGTGACAGGCATTGAATCTCAGTCAGTAACAGGAATTGAATCTGAGTCAGTGACAGGGATTGAATCTCGATCAGTGACTGGGATTGAATCTCCGTAAGTGACAGGCATTGAATCTCAGTCAGTAACAGGAATTGAATCTGAGTCAGTGACAGGGATTGAATCTCAGTCAGTGACAGGGATTGAATCTCAGTCAGTGACACAGACTGAACCTCAGTCAGTGACAGGGATTGATCCTCAGGCAGTGACAGTGATTAAGCATCAGTTGGGAAAGGAATTGTGCCTCAGTCAGTAACAGGGATTGAGCCTCAGTCAGTGACAGGGATTGAATCTCAATCAATGTCAGGAAGTGAATCTCAGTCAGTGCCAGGAATTGAGTCTCAGTCAGTGACAGGGATTGAGCCTCAGTCAGTGACAGGGATTCACCCTCAGTCAGTGAGAGGGATTGGACCTCAATCAGTGACAGGAATTGAATCTCAGTCAGTGACAGGGATTGAGCCTCAGTCAGTGACAGGGATAGTATCTCAGTCAGTGACAGAAATTAAATCTCAGGAAGTGACAGGAATTTAATCTCAGTCAGTGACAGGGATTGAATCTCAGTTAGTGACAGGGTTTAAAGCTCAGTCAGTGTCAGGGATTGTGCCTCAGTCAGTGACAGAGATTGAACCTCAGTCAGTGACAGAGATTGAATCTCGATCAGTGACTGGGATTGAATCTCAGTCAGTGACAGGCATTGAATCTCAGTCAGTAACAGGAATTGAATCTCAGTCAGTGACAGGGATTGAATCTCAGTCAGTGACAGGGATTGAATCTCAGTCAGTGACAGGGATTGAACCTCAGTCAGTCACAGGGATAGTATCTCCGTCAGTGACAGGGATTGAATCTCATTCAGTGTCAGAGATTGAACCTCTGTCAGTGACAGGGATTGAATCTCTTTCATTGAAGGGATTGAATCTCAGTCAGTGACAGGAATTTTATCTCAGTCAGTGACAGGGATTTAACCTCAATCAGTGACGGTGATTAAGCCTCAGTCAGTGACAGGGATTGAACCTCAGTCATTGACAGGGATTGAGCCTCAATCAGTGACAGGGATTGAGCCTCAATCAGTGACAGGGATTAAGCCACAAACAGTTAAAGGGATTGACCCTCAGTCAGTGACAGGAAGTGAATCTCAGTCAGTGGTAGGAATTGCATCCCAGTTAGTGACAGGGATTGAACCTCAGTCAGTGGCAGGGAGTGAATCTCAGTCAGTGCCAGGGATTGGATCTCAGTCAGTGGTAGGAATTGCATTTCAGTTCATGACAGGGATTGGACCTCAGTCAGTGACAGGGATTGAATCTCAATCAGTGACAGGGATTGAACGTCTGTCACTGACAGGGATTGAACCTCAGTCAGTGACAGGGATTACATCTCAGTCATTGACAGGAACTCAATCTCAGTAAGTGACAGGACTTTAATCTCAGTCAGTGACAGGGATTGAACATTTGCCTGTGACAGGGATTGAATCTCAGACAGTGACAGGGATAGAATCTCAGTCAGTGACAGGGATTGAGCCTCAGTCAGTGGCAGGGATTGAACCTCAGTCAGTGACAGAGATTGCATCTCAGTTAGTGACAGGGATTGAATCTCAGTCAGTGACATAGATTGAACCGCAGTCAGTGACAGTGAGTGAACCTCAGGCAGTGAAAGTGATTAAGCATCAGTCAGTGACAGGGATTCAGCCTCAGTCAGTGATAGGCTTGAACCTCAGTCAGTGACAAGGTATGAGCCTCAATCAGTGACAGGGATTGAGCCTCAGTCAGTGACAGGGATTGAATCTCAATCAGTGACAGGAAGTGAATCTCAGTCAGTGCCAGGTTTTGAATCTCAGTCAGTGACAGGGATTGAGCCTCAAATAGTGACAGGGATTGACCCTCAGTCAGTGACAGGGATTGTATCGCAGTCAGTGACAGGGATTGAATCTCATTCAGTGACAGGAATTGAACCTCAGTCAGTGACAGGGATTGTATCTCAGTCAGTGATAGGAATTAAATCTCAGAAAGTGACAGGAATTTAATCACAGTCAGTGACAGGGATTGAACCTTAGTCAGTGACAGGGATTGAATCTCAGTCAGTGACAGGGTTTAAATCTCAGTCAGTGACAGTATTTTAATATGAGTCAGTGATAGGGAATAAATCTCTGTCAGTGACACAGATTGAACCTCAGTCAGTGACAGGGATTGAACCTCTGGCGCTGACCGTGATTATGCATCAGTCGGTGACAGGAATTGTGCCTCAGTCAGTGACAGGGATTCAGACTCATTCAGTTACAGGGTTGAACCTCAGTCAGTGACAGGGATTGAGCCTCAATCAGTAACAGTGATTATGCGTCAGTCAGTGACAGGGATTGAATCTCAGTTAGTGAGAGAGATTGAATCTCAATCAGTGACAGGAAGTGAATCTCAGTCAGTGCCAGGGATTGAATCTCAGTCAGGGACAGGGATTGACCCTCAGTCAGTGAGAGGGATTGAATCTCAATCAGTGACAGGAATTGAATCTCAGTCAGTGACAGGGATTGAACCTCAGTCAGTGACAGGGATTGTATCTCAGTCAGTGACAGGGATTGAATCTCATTCAGTGACAGGGATTGAACCTCTGTCAGTGACAGGGATTGTATCTCTTTCATTGACAGGGATTGAATCTCAGTCAGTGACAGGAATTGTATCTCAGTCAGTGACAGGGATTTAACCTCAATCAGTGACAGTGAGTGAGCCTCAGTCAGTGACAGGGATTGAACCTCAAATAGTGACAGGGATTGAGCCTCAATCAGTAACAGGGATTGAGCCTCAGTCAGTGACAGGGATTCAATCTCTGTCTGTGACATGGATTGAGCCTCAAATAGTGACAGGGATTGTCCCTAAGTCAGTGAGAGGGATTTAATCTCAATCAGTGACAGGAAGTGAATCTCAGTCAGTGACGGGGATTGAATGTCAGTCAGTGACAGGGATAGAGATTCAGTTAGTGACAGGGATTCAACCTCAGTCAGTGACAGGGATTGAATCTCAGTCAGTGACAGGCATAGAATCGCAGTGAGTGACAGGGATTGAACCTCATTCTGTGACAGGGATTCAATCTCAGTCTGTGACAGGGATTGAGCCTCAGTCAGTGACAGGGATTGAGCCTCAATCATTGACAGGGATTTTTGTCATTCCCATGTCTAACTGATCATTTACCGGCTGCTTGGCTGCCGTTATTGCCGCTGAGTTTGCCCTTGCATTTCCTTGAGAAACGGAATCGTTATTTTTCGTGTGGGCATCATATTTACACACAGCGATTGATTTAGGCAATAGGACCGCTTCCAAGAGGTCAGAAGTCTGATCACGGTGTGTGATGGGCTTTCCGGTGTAGGTCAAGAAGTCCCTGTAATTCCACAGGGTTCCAACATCATGTGCATCTCCGAATGCGTATCTGCTATCGGTTAAATATTCGCTGTGTTTCCCTTAGCCAATTTACATGCCCCAGTCAAGGCCATCAGCTCCGCTGCTTGCGCTGATAGTTGAGAAGCGAGTGATCGCGCGTTGAATACCTCATGGGTAGTTACGACAGCATGCCCAATAAAATTCTGGCCTATCTCCTTGCTCCTGAATGCTGACCCTTCCACCAAAAAAACGCCATATTTAGATTCTCAAGTGGTGAATTCTGCAATTTTTGTCTCGGCAGCACATTTCATTAATTACAGCGATACAACCATGTGGGTCTCCGTCTCCTTCTCTAGTGAGAGGATTAGCAGCATTAAGGACGTTACATCGTTTTATTGCAATGTTAGGCTTCTCCAATAACACAGTATTATATCTGAGTCAACGTGCTGTCGACGTATGTGCTGTCTTTTGCTCGGAAAGCAGTGAGGATACTGCATGTGCGATCAGTTTGGTGAAGTCGCCAGAGCCGGTTATATCCCTGGACACTGCAACAGCCTTTTCAGCTGCAACCACAGCTCGCAGGCATTTACGTAATCCTGCCGCTACGAGGTCTATCTTAGCCGAAACATCAGCTGCCAGCCTGAATTTTCCCCCATGATCCTGCAACAACACAGATGTCATGCAGCCATGTTTCTCATCTACCGTTTGACCGAAGGCTTGTTTGGATTCGGAATCCCCTGTGTGGGTGGACTTTCAAACGTCTTTTTTCAATTCAACTCGGCCGCTGGGATCCATTGCAACGGACCTTGGTTCTGCTACCCTTTTCCATGGGCCATGTCACTTCAGGGCGCCTCAAGATTTGTGTAATGTGGGATAAACGTTCTTCAGTAGGAGCGTATGCCCCAAAAGGATAGCAATTGTTTCTTCATGTGAGGCCTTGGAATTTGCTGAATTACTTGCACTCTGTCTTCACCAATGGCCCTCCCTTGTTCAGATATTAAGTGACTGAAGAACTTCACCTGTTGTTGCATAAATCGAAGCTTTGCGAGACTGGCTTTGTGCCCTTCCCTCGTGCAATGCAAGGGAATCCTTCTCACATTGTTCCTCTGTCGGTGCTAGTATTAAGCAATCGTCTACAGATTGCGGAAGCGCAGACCCAGGGGTTAAAACAAGAGTCTCCAGAATCCTGCGAGGAGCCTCATTATATATGGTGGGTGACTCACAGTAACATTGACAAAGTCGTATGAACTCATAAGATTTCCCTTTGAATGAAAAAGCGAACCAGAATTGACTATCTGGATGCACCGTCACACTAAAGAATGTATTTGCTAAATCCACAGCAGGGAACCATTTACTGTCCGGTAGAAATTGAACTAATACAGTATAGGGTTTGGGAACATTTGATGCGCGCGGGACAACACTGTTATTGACTGCCTGCAGGTCTTGAACAAACCTGCATTCCTCCGGTTCACTTGGAATTTTTGCCTTTTTGATCAGAAAAATGGGAGTTCTCACCGGTGAGTTTACATAGGGGATTATCTCTCTAGCCTTTGGGAAGGATTGAAAGACTGGAGTAACTACGTCCATGGCCTTGGGTTTTATCGGGTATTGTGCCCTGCCAGGACGATACTCCGACTTCGTTGGTTACTCGTATTGGTTCACAACCTCGTATAAGCCCCAAAGCATGTTTTCCTTTTACCCATAATTCAGTAGGGACCGTTATTTATCTTGGGTCTGAGAAGTTTATCTTAGGGAAACGCCAGGCCAGCCTTCTAGGCTCTTCAGGGCTAGCGGGGGTTACCTCGACTGTTCTATTGCCTGAGTTAGACAAATTAATTTCTTCCTATATGTCCGCACATCTGCATTGAACCACATACCCACATCGTCCCAGAACACCCAACATTTCGTTCTTTATGCCTTTAGAACCCATGGCCCCAAATCCTGCCACCAGTCACTGGACACCTTCGCCAGTGACACGCGAGGAGCGTAGCCTTCCACATCAAAAATATAGAGCTTACTTGCCGTCACAGGTACTTTACATAAGTTCACACTGACTGCACATCTGCCATCCCTTCAATAAAATTCGCACAATAACAACTGACCTGGTTTAACCAATCCCCTGAACCAACACTTCTCTTATGGTTCCTCAGGGCCATCGTGGTGTATGTGTACTGTGCAGTGCTGCACATACCCGCAAAAAAAATCGGTGTTAATAGGATTAACATGGTTACCTGCTTCCAGGGCGAGTGAATTGCTCACTGAACTCATTGCTCTCTGGCTTAATCGCCACTCATAGACATACACCAGGGGTCGTGGGTTGTATTTTACAGTTTACACTTGTGAATCTTCCCTTTGAATTACCTGCAAGCCCGTCGGGTACTGAGCAAATACAACCCCAGTCTCACTATGAGATCCCGAACCATCAAATGTAAAGGACAGAATTCTGCTAACAAAATTGTGAATTAGAATGTATACACATTACTGATTTCACACAATATGGGTGCGGTAAAACTCTTTCATATCACGACGCCTGATGCTTCCATTGAGTTCAGGAACATTCCACTCATCTTTATTGGCGTCAACTCTCTGAACTGTCTTGATTTGAGGAGTGAATGTGCTGGCCATGTATCTACCAAAAAGGTAATTGGTGCACCTTCCACTTATAACATAGAGGTAGGCATCGACATATACGCATCATTGTTATATTGAACATATTGTCCACACTTCGCAGTCTCAATGCTCAATATAGAGTTGGGACACATCTCAGTGCCCGTTAGTTTAGTAGAAGTGATTAGACCAAGGGATTCTTCGTTGCCAACTATAAAGGAAAGAGGTTTACCTGTACCTTGTGGCCTGCCCACCTCAGTCGTCCCCTGTCAGTCACCATGCTGTCCAGCCTCCAGGACCGATTGAGGCTGTCTGTGCGGGCACTGTCTTGACCAGTGGTCCATTGCTCCGCAAACAAAGCACCAGCCAGATCTATCTCTGCAAGCGCACTTCCGCGATCCCTTCCTCTTTTGCGAACTCCTCCCGTGCCTCCCTCTTTTCCCGCAGTTCCTCCCTCCAACGGCTGAACGACCATTTGCATCATAATAAGCTGAGGTTTATGTGATTGCTGTTCCATCTTTAATTTCCGGTTATGGTTCTCTTGAGCCAGCAATGTTTCAGCATATATCCCGTATTGTTCTATCTAATCCAGCTTTCCCGGGTCCCAGGTAATATACGGATATTGTTACCTATTTTGTTGTTTCGTACTTTATTCCATTGATGAAGCTGCTCCTCAGGTCTGCCTCAGACAGTGTGATCTCTGCCGTCGTTATGTCCTTGGGTGGTATCAGTCCACAATAGACGTTATCGACTTTCGTGAGGCAGTTAAGGTACTGGGACATTGTCTCGACTTCTTTAGGGATTCTTGCTTCAATTGATTGTGGGGACGATATGCTATTGGGGATTCAGCAGACCCTGGGGCGGCGACCGTTGACTTGGAATCTTCGCGAAGTGGATCTCGTAGGGGGGCTGTAGCTCTTCGAGAGCACCCATTAAGGTCAGGATCTGATCCAGTCTTAAGACACTGTACAGCTTCATTAGGTTGTTTTCCGTGTGTTTGTGCATGTGCGCTGGTGTTTGTCCGTGTACTTGATCTATCTTTTATTCGAGATTTTCTTTCCCTGAAATCAGGCTCAGCCTTCAACATGTTAGAAGCTCTCCAATTCACAGGTTCTACTTTACCCTTCCGTTTCTCCTTCTTTCTCTCTCCTCCAACGGTGATCTCAGCATTTGCAACTGCATGTTACTAAAACTTCCTTCCTCCAGAAAACCACGTTCCTTGATTTACATTTTTAACTGCTTTACAGAAACTGGGCCATAATTATTTAGCATATATTGTATTTTTTCTTGACCATTCCGAATTGTCTGACGACCCTCTTTTTGTTCACTCTTGCTGGAGCCGATTTTCATGGATATTGGAAAAGTATTCATCTCTCTGTGTCTGTCTCTCTGTCTGTCTATCTGTCTCTCTCTTTCTCTCTCTCTCTCTCTCTCTCTCACGATACCATAATCTTCTCTTTGCCAATATAACTTGCTTTTACCTCCGGAGGTCCCCTCTCATTGGGCGCGACCGCCTCATTTCCTTGGTTTTCACAAACCAAGAACCCACGTAACTGGTACAGCTTTGGCGTCCCCAACGCTGCCCATGGTGGCTCCAAGTCTCAACCCACCGTTAATCTTGCTGTCTCTGAAACTCTCGAGAGACGGCAATCCTTTCCCTTGAGTTTTACTCGAATATCCCGCGAGAGTTCACTGGTCCCTCTTCCTGGTTCATTTGTTCTCTTCGAACGAGTCTCTATGTCGGATTACTTTAGCCACAACTCTTACCCTGACCCTATTCGATTCGGAACGCGACTCTCGGGCGATCCACTTATCCCCGGTCCTCTCACGCAAAGGGGCCAATTCAGCGCTGGAGATGAAGTGAAAGACCTTCAAGGCAGTGGCGCGTACACCTCCTGGGAATCTTCAAAATCTTACCCAGTCGCAGGGTCCCAGGCGGGCCCCCGAGTTTACTGCCGGGGAATTTCCATCGACTCGACGCAAATGCTACCAAGAGCAAAGAAAAAGTTTATTTTTGAAATTTGCAGAGTGGACCCGACACATTTGCAAGACGCCTCATGAAATGGACGCCTGACGGTTTTCACATATTCCCTTTATACTATATATTGCCTTGCCTTATCTCACCTCAAGCCAGGAACCTGGATCAGTCAGGTTCCTTTCCACACATGGAGTTGCTTTTTCTAATTCATTGACTGCTGATATAATAGATTATTGGCCTTGAGAATCAGCTATAAATTAGGTTGAACTTTACATTTTTTCTGTCTTTTTGCAAAGTTAGGTCCATACTTCTTTGTTTCAGCCATGGTTTCACAGATTTCACAATAAATGATAATTTTCCATTACAGGGGATCGGGATGACAGTGACTCAATCAGTGTGATGGAGTGAGGATGATAGTGACACAATGAGGGTGAGGTGTCAGCGTGGTAGTGATGCAGACTGTGTGAGTGGATCAGGCCGATAGTTGCGCAGTGAGGGGGGTCAGAGTGATAGTGATGCAGTAAGTCTGTGGGTTCGGACCAATAGTGACGCAGTAAGTGTGAGGTGGTCAGGGTGATAGTGAAGCACTTCGTGTGAGGGGTCAGTGTGACAGTGACGCAGTAAGAGTGAGTGGTCAGGCTGATAGTGACGCAGTAATTGGAAGGAGATCAGGCTGATAGTGATGCAGTAAGTGTTACTGTGTCAGGCTGATCCTGACGCATAAAGTGGGAGGGGACAGGGTGATAGTGACGCAGTAAGTGTGATGGGGTCAGGCAGGGACTGACGCAGTAAGTGTGAGACAGTCAGGGTGATAGTGAGGGAGTAAGTGTGCGCGTTCAGGCTGTTAGTGACAGTAAGTTGAGAGCATCAGGCTGATAGTGGCCAATGAAAGTGAGGTGTTAGTGGAATAGTGACACAGTAAGTGTGAGGCGTCAGGCTGTTAGGGATGCGGTAAGTGTGAGGGGTCAGTCTGATAGTGAAGCAGTAGGTATGATGGGGTCAGGCTGATAGAAACGTAGCAAGTGTGGTGGGGTCAGGCTGATAGTGTCACAGTATGCGTGAGGGGTCAGGCTGATAGTGATGCACTATGTGTCAGTGAGTCAGAGTGATCCTAATGCAGGAAGTGAGAGGGGACAGGGTGATAGTGACGCAGTGAGTGTGAGGGGGTCAGCGTGATGGTGACGGAGTAAGTGTGAGTGTTCAGGCTGATATTGATGCAGTAAGTTGAGCGCGTCAGGCTAATACTGGCCAGTAAGTGTTAAGTGACAGGGTGATAGTGATGCAGGAAATGTGAGGAGTCAGACTGATAGACACGGTGAAATTGTGAGGGGTCAGGCTGATAGTGATGTGGGAAGTGTGCGAGTGTCAGGCTGATAGTGACGCAGTAAGTGTGTTGGGAGCAGAGTGATAGGAACGCAATAAGTGTGAGCGGCTCTGGATGATAGTGACAGGTCAGTATGAGGGGGAGGATGGTAGTGATGCAGTGAGTGTGAGGTGTCATGATGACAGTGAAGCAGACTGTGTTAATGTGTCATTGTGATGGTGACATGGCAAGTGTGATGGGGTCAGGGTGACAGTGACGCAGATGCTTTCAGGGGGTCAGGTTGTAGTGATGCAGTAATTGTGAGGGGTCAGGGTGATAGTGACTCAGTGAGTGTGAAATGTCAGTGTGATAGTGACACAGAACATTTGAGGGGCCAGGCTGATAGTGACGCAGTATGGGCAAGAGGTCAGGGTGACAGTGATGTAGATGCACTGACAGGGCCAGGTTGTAGTAAAGCTGTAAGTGTGAGTGTCTCAGGCTGATAGTGATGAAGTAAATGCGAGGGGCTAAGGCGGATAGGGATGTCGTAAGTGTCCAGGGGTAGTGTTAGAAGTGACGCAGTAAATGTGAGTGTTGAAGCTGATAGTAACGCATTAAGTTTGAGGGGATCAGGCTGATCTTGACGCAGTAAGTGTGACGTTGTCAGGATGATAGTTACGCTGTAAGTGTATGTGAGCACAATGATCTTGACGCAGTAAGAGTGGGGAGTCAGGGTAATAGTGACGCAGTAAGCATGAGTGGGTAAGTCTGATAGTGACGCAGTATATGTGAGAGAGTCAGCCTGGTCGTGGCGCAGTATGTGTGAGATGGTCAGGCTGATATTGATGCAGTTAGTGTGTTGGGGTCAAAGTGATAGTGACGCAATAGGTGTAAGCGGTTCAGGATGATAGTGACACAGTGGGTGTGAGATACCAGTGTGATAGTGCCGCAGTAAGTGTAAGGGGTCAGGATGACAGTGACACTAAGTGTAAGGCCCTCAGTGTGATAGTGCCGCAGCAAGTCTGGGGTGTCAGGGTGTAAATGACGTCGTAAGTGAGAGAGGAGCATTGCGATAGTGAAGCAGTAAGTGTGAGGGGGTCAGGCTGATAGTGACACAGTCAATGTGACGGGGCATTGTTTTAGTGACAAGATAAGTGTGTGGCGTCAGTCTGATACTGACACAATAAATGTGATGGAGTCAGGCTGATAGTGACACAGTAAGTGTGAGGGGTCAGACTGATAGTGACACAATAAGTGTAAGGATTCAGGGTGATAGTAACATGGGAAGTGTGAGGCCGTGACTGAAAGTGACACAATAAGTGTGTGGCGGTTAGGCTGATGATGACGCAGTAAAAATAAGGCCGGCAAGGTGAAAATGGCAAAGACTATGTGAGTGGGTCAGGATGATAGTGACGCAGTAAATGTGAGGAGGTCAGGGTGAGAGTGACGCAGTAAATGAGAGAGGATCAGAGTGAGAGTGACGCAGTAAGTCTGAGGGGTCAGACTGATATTGACGCAGTAAGTATGAAGGGGTCAGGCTGAGAGTGACACAGTCAGTGTGACGGGGAGAGTTTTAGTTACACAGTAAGTGCGAGGCGTCAGACTGAAACTGATACAAAAAGTGTGAGTGGGTCAGGGTGATAGTGACGCAGTACGTCTGAGGGGTCAGGCTGATAGTGACGCAGTCAGTGTGATGGGGCAGAGTTTTAGTAACATGGTAAGCGTGAGGCGTCAGTCTGATACTGACACAAAAAGTGTGATGGAGGCAGGCTGATAGTGACGCAGTAGGTTTTAGGAGTGAGGGTGTGGCTGTCAGGCTGATGGTGACGCAGTAAAAATGAGGATGTCAAGGTGAAACTGGTGCAGTAAGTGTGAGGATGGCAGATGGACAGTAATGCAGTAAATGTGAGGGGTTCACGCTGATATTGAGGCATGCAAGTGTGAGGGGCCAGGTTGATAGTGACGCTGTGTGCCGACGGGTCCGGCTGATAACGACGCAAAAATGTGAGTGTCTCAGTGTGACAGTGACGCATTACGTGTGAGAGGGTCAGGGTGATAATGACAGAGAAAGTGTGAGGGGGTCAGGTTGATAGTGATGCTGTAATTGTGAGCTTGGTCAGCGTGATAGTGAGGGGCTCAGGCTGATAGCGACAGAGCAATTGTGAGGGGGTCAGGGTAGTAGTGACGCAAAACGTGTGATCGGGTCAGGCTAATAGTGACACAGTAAACGTGAGAGTGTTGGTGTGCTAGTGACGCAGTAAGTGTGAGCCGCTCAGGATGATAGTGACGCAATAAGTGTGAGGTTTCAGGTAGACACCCATGCGGTAAGTGTGACGTGTTCAGGGTGACAGTGACGCAGACACTTTGAGGGTGTCAGATTGAGAGTGACACAGGAAATGTGAGGGGACAGGTTGATAGTTTCACAGTAAGTATAAGGGGTCAGGCTGATAATGATATACTAATTGTGATGGAGTCAGAATAATAGTGGTCCAGTGAGTATGCGTTGTCAGGGTGATAGTGACACACACGGTGTGAGTGGGATAGAGTTATAATGATGCAGCAAGTATGAGGAGGTCAGAGTGATAGTGTGCAGGGTCTGGCTGAAGGTGACACAAGAAGAGTGAAAGGTTCAGGGTGATCTGGACGCCTTCAGTTTGGGGGTCAAGGTGATAGTGATGCTGTAAGTATGAGTGGGTCAGTCTGATAGTGACACAGTACATTTGAAGCGATCAGGCTGGTAGTGATGCAGTAAACGTCTTGGGGTTAGGCTGATATTGATGCACGAAGTGAGAGAGTGTCAAGGTGTGAGCAGGTTAGAGAGAGAGAGTGACGCCGTTAGTGAGTGGGGTTTGGCTGATAGGGATGCAGTAGGTGCGCATGTGTCAGGGAGTGAGTGATGCAGGAAGTATGAGCGTGCCAGAGGGATAGTGACGCATTAAGTATGAGGGGATCAGAGTGGTTGTGACGCAGTAATTCTGAGGGGATCAGAGAGATACCAACGCAGTAAGCATGAGGGGGTCAGTTTGTTAGTGACGCTGTCAGTGTGAGTGCCTCAGCCTAATAATGATGAAATAAATTTGAGAGACGAATGCTGATTGTCAAGTGATAAGTGTGAGTGAGTCAGGCTGGTAGTGACGCTGTAAGTGTGAGTGTTGAAGCTCATAGTGAAGCAGTAGGTGTGAGGTGGTCAGTGTGATTGTGGCGCAGTAAATGTGAGAGGGTCAAGGAGATAGTGACATAGTAAGTTTGAGGAGGCAGTGTTGTACTGACACGGTAAGTGTGAGGCGTCAGTCTGATACTTACATAATAAGTGTGATGGAGTCAGGCTGATAGTGACACAGTAAGTGTAAGGAGTCAGGGTGATAGTAACATAGGAAGTGTAAGAGCGTGACTGATCGTGACAAAGTAAGTGTTAGGCAGTCAGGCTGATAGTGACGCAGTCAAAATGAGGGTCTCGAAGTGAAAGTGGCGCAGTGAATCTGAGGGCGCCAGATGGATAGTGATGCAGTAAGTTTGAAGGGTTCACGCTGATATTAAGGCAGTAAGTGTGAGGGGTCAGGTCTATAGTGATGCAGTAAGTGTCGGCGGGTCAGGCTGATAGTGATGCATTCAAAGATCAAATATCCAAGGCTCACTGTAGTGCTGAACAGCGAGACTTCTCAAGGCGAAGACAAAAAGCAATAGTTCTCATCCTGGTCATAAATCACAATGCTTCATTTTAAAATTGTCCTCTCCTACTTCTAGATTCACCAATGAGGGAACAAAATTTAATTGCACCACCCTGTTTATCTCTTCAAATATTTTGCAACTCTCAATGAGATTACCTCGCTTGTTTTGAAACTTAAAAAAAAGGCCGGATTTGCCCAATTTCAATTCAGAGGACTAGCGTTCATCCATGATATCAAGGCTAATCACCATTCGTGGTATTCCTCATATGGCATTAGTATCTTTCCTAAATTGAGGATTATACTTCCTCATACTGTAGTCCAAGTGCGGTCGAACTGAGCCACCATACATTGGAAATAATGCTTCGTTCTCGTGCCCTGAAATCCTATTGCAGCTTTCACAACAGATTTCTACAACTGCTACTAGACTTCAATGACTTATTAAAAACTTCTCCAAGATGCATTTCTAAACATGTGTACTTTCTACTTCAAACCTTCGACAAATAATCTCCACACATTTCCATCCTGACAAGTATGATAAAGTGAAATCGTTCCTATTTATTAAATCATGAGGGACATGGATAGGTTGACTCGTCAAGGTGTTTTCCGGCTGGTGAGGAAGTCAAAATTTAGAAAACATCGGTTTAAAATTAGTGGTGAAGGATTTAAAAGGGACGTCAGGGGCAACTTTTTCAGACGCATCCAGAATGAGCTGCCAGAGAAATTGTTGGAGACTGGTACAATATAACATTGAATGGCATCTGAATGGATATAGAGTAACAAGGTTTAGAGGGATGTGGGCCAAATGTTGGCAAATGGGACCTATTAATTTAGGATAACTGTCCACCATGGTCAAGTTGGAAAGAAGGACCACTTTCCGTGTTGTAGTGTTCAAGGACTTGTTGAATCTAGAAAAACCGCAAAAGCTTTGCAAATAATTCCGTCAAGACGATTTCAAGTTCCAAATCTTCGGTTAATCTTCCTCTCTTGTGCTCACAAGTTCATTTCCTGATGTCAGAACTTACGGATTAGTTGCTGGATCCATTCCTGTAAATTGGCTCTGCATTCTTTATAATTCCGATTTTTTTTTACGAATGTAGCTAGTGTTTATGGACTTAGCATCAATATTTCTAATACCATATGTCGATGAATATTAAAACACAACAGCATATCGAATTTGGCACCAGATGATGAGCAATTGAGTCAAAATCGATCGGACGCAGTGAGACAATGATCCTCTCTTCATGTGGTGTACATCAGTGACTCTATAATTCGACGAAGAATCATTCCCACAACTTCAGCTGTGGCAGAATCTAGTTTGCGGTGATAGCCTGTCAATCTGCTAAGGGAACGTTCGTCTGGGTCTCTGCAAAGGATTTGGCGTAATCTTTGGGTCTTGACAATTTGTTCTTCCAACAAATTACGTATTTCATGAATTCAGTTGTTTTACTATGAAAATTGGGGATTTTGCCGCAGCTGTGATGGCCGAGAGGTTAAGGCGTTGGATTTGAAATCCAAGGGGGTCTCCCTACGCAGGTTCGAATCCTGTTCACAGCGTAGAATCTTTTAAAAGTCATTAATTCCTTTGCAGGAGTTGGATTTCGTGGAGCTTGAGCTTTGCATTCAATCGAAAGTAAATTTTCAACTGTGAAGAATCCGAAGTAATTTCAAGACTGACTCAGTCTTCTAATTGAATAAATTATATGTCGAGACACAAAAAGCCACCAACTTCCAACACGAATCAGTTTCAACGCGTTTGTCGAACTATCGTGAAATTTGGATGGTCGGGGCGGGGGGTGGAATTAAGCAAAACAAGAAGCAATGCAATACATTTTCCTGCAGGTGATGATTTTTTTTAGGATCCGTTGAAAGTCAAGCTGAGAAAGTTCAACCTAATTTACAGCTGACTCTCAAGGTCAATGATCTATTATATCAGCGGTCAATGAATTAGAAAAAGCAACTCCATGTGTGGAAAGGAACTCGACTGATCCAGGTTCCTGGCTTGCGATGTGATAAGGCAAGGCGATATCAGCGGAGTAGAATTTTCTGGAAATATTAGAAATTGAATGTTAACGGTCTTCTGCTGTCCACATTCATAAGAAACTGTGCATTAAGAACTGAAATTGAAAATTAACGATGAAAATCAGACTTAGCCCTCTGCTTGTGGTGTAGCATTGTTCAGAACAATAGGTTGTTGTTGAGGCTAAAATTGACCAAAATAATCGATGGGGATCTTATCCACGGCCTTCGTTGGAGCAGTTGGTGTGGAGAGCTCAGCTTGAAGAACCAAATGCCAATTGTTCATCCTGGCTGTCTGCATTGCTTAGATAAACATACTCCCAGTTTAATAGGAAAATCTTTGCTATCAGAGTTAGATGATTTCATGTCAGCATGTTCCGATATGAGAAGACACTCCATGGAGTAGATGTGACTTAAATATTGACTCTAACGTCAGAGATGTTGACACATTTCTGCACCAAAACAGCACTACCATTGGTATCAAATCTAACTGAACAAAGGACTAGTCACTTAGACATTTCCTGTCTGCAGACTCTGCCGATGGACCGTTCAGGCCCGATGTAGGAATAGGGCGTGGTGACATCTGTTCGCAAGTGGATCACTTCATTCTTGCTCACGATCCATAAACCGTAATTCATTTTGAATTTCTTAGCCACTGCATGATAAGTGGGACATAAGTTTGCACATTCGCCCAATGTCTGTGTGGTTGCTCTGGTTTGCTGCCACATTCTAACCATTTGCAGGTTATTTGGAATCGCCATTGAATGCACACGGTTACAGAAACAATGATGTGGAGAGTGTCTGGATAGGAAGTACTTCAGAGGATTTTTCTGAACTTAAATAGACAGAGTGGGGTTAGTCTGCTGTTTCCTGGGTGAGCGACATGCACAGAGGGAGGTCAGGGTATTCTTCCCTGAGGGAGATATATTGACAGAGTTGGGTTAGTTGCTCTTACCTGTGTCAGTCACGCAGATACAGTAGGGCCAGTCTGCCCTTCCCTGGGCGAATTCCTTTCACATAGTGGTGACAGTCTGCTCTTTCCTGCCTGAGTGAAACAGAAAGAGCGGGGTCAGTATTCTCTTCCCTCGATAATTTATGTTGACAGTCTGGGTTCCGTCTGCTCTTCCCTGGCGAGTTACATTGGTAGAGTGGGGTTAGTGTTCATTCATTGGGTGAGTGTCATAGACAGAATGGGATCAGTCTGCTCTTCCCTGAGTGAATTACATTTATAGAGTGGGGTCAGACTGCTCTTCAGTGAATGACTTATATTGACCGTGTGGGATCAGTCTGCTGAGTTACACTGAGAGTGTGGGTCAGTCTGCCCTTCCCTGGGTGAGTAACACTGACTGAGTGGCGTTTGTTTGCTTTTCACGGAGTGAGTTATTTGGACAGTGCGGCGTCAATCTACTCTTTCCTGTGCGAGTTACATTGACAGAGTGGCGTCAGTCTGCTTTTCACGGAGTGAGTTATTTGGACAGTGTGGGATCAGTCGACTCTTCCTTGGGTGAGTTGCATTGACAGAATGCGGTCAGTCTGCAATTTCCTAGTTGTGTTAAAGTGATGGCGTGAAGTCAGAGTGCTCTTCCCTGGTTGAGTCACATTGACAGATTGGGCTTCATTTGCTCTTCCCTGGGAGCGTCATATTAACAGAATGGGGTCAGTCTGCTCCTTTCTGAGTGAGTAATATCACAGAGTGCACTCAGTCTGCTCTTCCCTGGGTGAACTACGTTAAGAGAGTGGTGTCAGTCTACTCCTCCACGCGCGTGTTACTTTCTCAGAGTCGTGACAGTCTGCTCTTCTCTGTCTGAGTTTAACAGCAAGTGTGGTTTCATTACTGTCTTCGCTGGATGATTCACATAGACAGAATGGAATAAGTCTTCTCTTCTCTGAGTCAGTTACTTTGACAGAGTGGGGTCAGGCTCGTCTCCCTGCTTGTGTTTCATTGACAGAATCAGATCAGTCTGCTCTATCCTGGATGAGTGACAGAGACAGAATGGGTACAGCCTGCTCTTCTCTGACTGAGTTACGTTGTCAGGGTGGCATCAGTCTGCTCTTTCTTGGGTAATTATACTGGCTGAGTGGTGTCAGTCAGCCATTTGCTGGGTGAGTTACATATAAAGTGTTGGGTCAGTCTGCTCTTCCCTGGATGACTAACATTGACAGAGTGGCGTCAGTCTACTCTTCCCTGGGTGAGTTACATTAACAGAGTGCGGTCAGGCCATAATTTCCTCGTTGAGTTACATTGATCGTGTGATGTCAGACTTCTGTCCCCTGGTTGAGTTACATTGACAGAGTGGGGTCCATCTGCTCTTCCCTGGGTGTGTTACGTTAGCAGTTTGGGGTCGGTCTGCTTTCCGCAATCCAGGAACTCCATCTCTAGCGGTTTCTTGTCAGTACCTCCATACTAAGGATTTGAGGAGTTAACAAAAGTAACTCGTCCCCTACATCTTTGGGATAATTAGGGATGGGCAGTGAATATTTTCTCATTGAAAGACAACTGTGTCCCAGAAATGCATTTCTAAGAATTTCATGTTCTAATTCGACACTGCAAGCGGTCGGGAATAACTTGAGGAGAGGTGCAGGGTAGAATAATTAAAGTCAAATGCACTGATGCAGAGGAGACATGACACAAGATGTGAATGTGGAGCTGATGGTGCAAGGCTCAGTGTCAGTGTTATTGGTTCAGCATTTATTTCTCACTGTTCGCAATGACTCACACACCACTGCTGTCAATTCACAACAATGAGCCTGTTCATCTTGGTTTGAAAATCCCTGCGTGTGTATTAACGTGGTTAATGGGACGCGAGAGGAGATGAGCACATCTGTCAGTTTAAACAGATGAAAATATCTGTTGGATGCCAATGCAAGAGGATACTGTCTTTTTCTTTGCCTTTTCAGTGGGGCATGCTCAGCATTGAAATGTCTGTTTTTGCACAAGCAGAGTTTGATTGCCATTCATACTGAGCAACGCTAATACAGAAAACGCGTTTTCGAATTCCTGTGATCAGGTGATTCAGATATTGCACATATGGACGAGAAATCTGGCTTTTAACGTGGGGCCGTGGCTTAGCTGGTGAATGCACCTCCCATCACACTGGTGCCTGCTCATTGTATTGAAAGCTCGTTATTTCTCGCAAGTATTGTGTTGCTGATCGAGAAACTCAGTGTCCTGTTTGAATTTCGGGATGTTCTGATTTCGCGTTCCTGCTCCATTTTCCGGGTTGAAATCCAGTAGTGTATGTTGCTCTTTTTAACTACTATTTTAACCTGGAGATTCTTCCCGCAGTTCCACAAACACTTCTGCTTCTCATCCTCTTATTCTCATTCCTTCATTCCCAGTTTTGTGGAAATTAAGTGGTGAGGCAGGAGACACTGCAGCATTCCCGGGGGATGTTGTGGTAATGGCACTGACATCACGACATGAACACCCTCATTCTCTGCTGTCACCATTTATTCGTTGTACACTAACAGTAAATGCATCCTTGTTCTTCAGCTATCGTGTAATTACTTTCTTTTTTTGTTGGATAATGAATTCAACTTTAACTTCGAAAGGGCCTTTAGATTTTGAGGAAGAAATGTCTCCTTGCCTCAGGTCGAAGTGACAGACGCATTATCCAGAGAATGTGAGACTACTTCGACCGACTCCAGCCAGGCGTCAGAAAGCCTCTCAGCAGTTCGAATCTCAAACTGTCTCTGAATGTCAGGCTTTTCAAGAGCAGAAATTGGAAATGAGGGATATGGCCAGCAAGAGAGTCGGAGAATGTGAAAAAGGCCCAGGAGGATACAGAGACAAATATAGAAAAAACAAAGACACATATTGAGGCAGACACTAAAAGAAACAATTCTCTATTCGGCGTGACTGCTAACTAACAGAAAGCAAAAGGAAATGTAGCCATTAAAACATAGCCTTCCACCAGCTCAGGAAAATGAAAGTAGCATGACAGCTGATTAAGTCCTTTTAAGATTGTAAATTCGACGTTTGTAAGCTCAAGTGTGATTTTGATAAATGTCCTAATACGACAGGTAAGATGATCATTTTCCCAACAGTATAATCTAGAAATCTATAACTAACCTGCTTCTGTCGCTCTAAAAAAAATCTGTTTCTCTCTGCATATGTTTCCAGGTGCAGCGGGTTTCTCTATCAATTCTCGTTTTTAGTTCAGATTTCCAAAACCTGCATCTTTTTGATTTTTAATAACCTGGCACAAAACCAAGCATTACCAGGTTCGGACCAGTGGTCAGAAATACTGGTACCACGACATACCTGCACAATAAAACATTCATTCCCTGTCCGAGAATAGAACTAATGCCATGGCAGTTCTCGTTCCAAATCCTGATTACGACATTACACTGAATGAAGACAGACGCTCTTGCACTTATTCTCAATGAAATGCCTTTTCCCTTTCATTTATGGTCAGTTTCACTGCAGATTGTTTTCTACTCGTCTTCAAGTTTTGCAGAATGGAAGATTCCATTTGGCCCATGGTGCAGTCTGGTTTAAAGACATTCATCTATTCTATTCCCAGTTTCCAGCTTTGGTCCATAACCTTATGTGTTCTGATGTTTACAGTGCAAATGGCAGTGAGGTTCTCGCTTTGATCTGAGATGACACAACAATGGGATTGAAGTTTGACATAGTCACACTGTGTTATTACCCACGTCGTGTCTCCCACAGAAAGAGGCACACAGACACATTCCCCGAGAGTGGCAGAGTTCTCAGGATTTGACCAGCTCCTTGTGCTTCACTTCAGCTGTCCGCTCAAACATGCAAGTTCAACCGCTAAAAGACAGCTTTTGATTAAACCAAAGCCAGTTCGACTGACAATGAGAGACGTTGCTCTGAGCTAGAATTGAAAGTGGATGAAAGAAACTGTAAATTCGAAAACCCAACCCCTTCCGTTCCTGACAGACAACAGGAATGGACTAACATGCTGCATCCTCGCGATTTTAAATGCGAACCGACAATCCCCTAACTCGGCATAAGGCGTGTTACCAATTCCGTCACTGACCCAAAGACCAGGTTTGGCTGTGACAGTTTGTCTATAGGTAATGTAAACGTCCACATCAGGGAAACAGCATTCACAAGGTGAAAAATCAGCAAACATAATCACCGTCACTGTTTCACTTGGAATTCCGCACTCTGTGAACCGTTACCTTTTGCTGTACTTTCATATTTGAAGTTTTTTACATTCCAGACCATGAACTAATTCAGCGAGAAACCACTGGTCATTTCGAGCCCGTCATCCGGAATGAGGCGAGTTGAACGATGCCTTTCTTGCTGCCGACACATCAGCGCAGCTCAAAACGAGCTCGTGTTAGTATCAGTCTTTACTTAACTTGCTGCAGTATATCTGCTGAACAACATCAGATTATCACAGCATTGCCTTCTTCACATTGAAACCAAGGGCGATAATATGAACCGACTTGGAAACTTGGAGAGAGAAACACTGCTGACGAAGACGATTATGACGTGAAGAGCAGGCACTAGAGTTTGTACAGGTCACAAAGGCTACTGCAATATCAATGGACATCCCTGCATACGAGTCTGAGTTTACATTGCCCAGAACAGGCTTTCATTCCCAGTCAGGAGATATAGATTTAATTCTCTTCTTGTGAATTATCCGAATGAAAACTAAATCCTGGCTGCACCCAGAACACACACACGGATCCTGCCAGAACAATTCAGTGATCGATCAGCATCTGTCAGGAAGGACAATGGCAGCAAATACAAGCGAAAGCTATCTCAGCAATTACCCCTCCAAGGTTCTCGCGTTTCCCAGTTGAAAATATTTCGCTGTTCCTTGAATGTCACTACGTCTAAACCCTTGCCTCATGGCATCATACCTGTACCCCGCTACTGAGGACATCCAGGGTTCTGCGGAGTAACTCAAAATCTCAATCTCTCGAGTAATTAGGGATTGACGGTGCATCCCATCCCATTGAGTAAAGACTTTATCCCAATAATACGTTTCCTAAAGCTGCAGTTTCTAAGGGAACACTTGCAATCTGTCGGGAATAAGTTGAGAAGTGGAACGGACGAGGGGAAAATGTGAAAGGCAATGATGACTGGGAGGCATGAGACAGCAAGTGAGTGAGGAGCTGGTGTTGCAACGTTCAATGTCAGTGTCAGTATTTACTGACCACTATTCACTCTGACTCACACACCACGCCTGAACAATTCACCACAAAGAGCTCATTCCTCTTAGTGTGAGTTTCCCTTTGCGGATATTAATACGGTTAAAGGTGCCCAAGAGGATGGATGGATCCGCGTTATCTTGTCAGTTTAAACAGGCTAAGCTATCAGTTTAAAACAAAAACAATAAGAGATTGCCTCTTCCTGTGCGTTTTCAGTGGAGAATATCCAGCTTTCAAATCTTCTGCATAACCAGAGGCTGTTTTAAATTTATACCGAGTAACTGTGAAACACACAAACAATGAGTCCGAGTTCCTGTGTTCGAATAGTCAATAAATACACGCATGGTTTTGAATCGTTGAGCTTGGGCAGTCCCTCAGCCTTAGTTAGTGAAAGGTCCTGTAAAAAAAAACAGCCGAATATGGGATCAAATCCTGACATCTCAATGTTTATAGGTCGTTCATGAAAAACAGAGTTCCCGACTTCCCCTGTGGTTCTGGTCGTGGTGGGGTTTCAAATCAATGACTGGATCGAGGTTATAGTTTAAAGACAGCTCCTTCGACACCTCTGCCACGCTGCCACACAAACCCCCGCAACCACGTTTTTCAGGATGAGTGTTTCAGCATCGCCTCACTTCAGGCACTTTAACACACGCACTTTCACTGGCGAACTTGGCGCAAGTTCGATAATATTTATGAGAATGTTGTAAGGCTTACAGTGTTTGGATTGTAGCGTAAAGTTGAATAGGATGTGAAAATTTTCCCTGGGATGCGCTTACTGAGGTTTATATAAATATGAGGTAGACGGTAGTGTATATGGTCAATGAATATTTCTTCCCAAGACAGGCAAGTTCAAAACAAGGGGAGATTGTTTAAGGGGAGAGTGGTAAAATTTAAAAGGGATCTGAAGGATATTTTTTGTTCACACAGCAAGTTTTGCGTGTTTGGAATGAATTGTCAGATTTAGTGGTGGAGTCCGGTACACTCTCAACATTTCAAAGGCATACGGATCTGTATACAGACAGGAATGTTGAAAAAGAATAAACGTGAAATTTGGCAAATAGAGCGTTTATTTACGGGCTCAGCCCCTCTGAGATGCTGCAGTGGCGATCACCAGTTTGAATAGGCACTTATCACTTGGTCAGTGCGTTGGGCTAGTTTTTTGGAAGATGGTTAGATTAGATTCCCTACAGTATGGAAACAGGCCCTTCCGCGCAACTAGGCCACACCGACCCTCCAAAGAGTAACCCACCCAGACCAATTTCCCTCGAACTAATGCACTGGTCATTATGGGCAAATTAGCATGTCAAATTCATCTGCCCTGCACATCTTTGGAGTGTGGGAAGAAACCCACGCAGACGCAGGGAGAATGTGCAAACTACGCACAGGAACCAAACGTGGAACACTGGTACTGTGAGGCAGCAGTGCTAACCACTGAGCCACGGTGCCGCCCTAAAAGGGGATGGAGAACCCAGCTAGCAACCCCGCAATCTCTCGCATGCAAAGCGAGTACTCTCCCATTTATGATAACTCCCACAGGCTGCTGTGGTTAAAACCAGCAACGAATCATTTTTTTCTGGTCCTAGGCTGCCAATGACCATTCTTCTTGACACATTCCCAACTTCTCAGTGGGAGATTTTGGCTGCGGAAAATACCTCACAAATCATGTTGCCCGCGCGGCTCTCCAGCGAAACCAAAAACTAACAAATCATGAACAGAAGCAGAACTGACGAAGAGAACCTATTTTCAGACACACGGACTCATGAATGCTATCTGTTAGGCAGAGCCAGTCGTCTGGTCATGAGCTGCTCACACAACTTGAGGCGAGGCAATTCCAAATGGTGCTTTCAACGTACTGGCGCCTTAGTGCACCAATACTTACAGGAAAGTGCTCAAGTAACCTGAATCAGAACTGACGAACAATGAACCATGAAAAGTGAAGATTACCAATTAGTCTCGATTAGATGAGGTTAACAATTGGGCTGATGTCTCCACCGGATCGAGAGGAACAATCACCAGCCTCTCTCATCAGGACAGAAATTAAGGAAATTAGGGAAAGGTAACCAAGTTTCATATCGCAATTTCCCTCCTTTTCGCACCAACAACAGAAAACTGCGAGCAGATTCAATGTAGAACCTAATTTCACATAAACAGGGAAATAAATATCTCCATTCACTTTCAGAGAAACGGTGAAAAATGCAAATTGTCTGGAATATGAAAGATTGGCGCAGCCTGTTTTTGAGTCGCATATTATGCTGGTGGCCTTTCGAGCTGGAGGGGAACGTGACAACTACAGCAGAATGGGAAAACATGGGCACTGACATGTTGGTTGTTTTCTGCTGTGCCACATCACAGCCGGGTTAGAAGAAATGATTGCTTTTGTTTTCTGTTCAACTTTAACAAAACTCATCCCTGCAAAACGTTGCCAGCTTAATCCATGAACACACGTGGCCGCGCAGGGATGCAAACACAAGCCTTCTTAAGAAGTGGAATCTGAAATCAGAGTTTGAGGTTGCTCAGCCGCGAGCACACAGGCCAAAACCGGAAACCCAAGAGCATGTACCTGATGATACCCTGCAGCATACTCACAGCAACTGCACCAGTTCTGCAGAATAAGCGGTGGGAAGGAATTGCTCTCTCTGAGCGGTCGTGCTTGTTGTTCTCATCAGCAAATCTGGCTTTGAATTTGCAAGCCCATACCTGCTACCATGCTGAAACGGAATGCAATTCCGATTAATCGTTGTGTGAAACTTTGTTCATTTTCTCTCCTCAGATAAAGTGTTCACTGGAGATGACGAATTCTGCTCCTGCCAGAAACGCCCGACTCTCCTGCTGCTCGGATGAACTGAAAAACTGGTTTTGCACTGGAATCAGAGAATGGCAGAACACGTAGCAAGATTATTCAAAACCCAGAGCCAATAAGAGTTCCAACTTTCCTTTTGTTTCTCCATAATAGTGCATTATCCAGCTGAGCCATGAGCAACTGCCACCTGGCTGCAAGCTGAGTTGGAAACCGATGTGGGAATCAAGGACATGCGGCTCACTTATTGTCGGTACATCAAACAGTTCTCACTTCGAGGTGTACAAAAATTAGTTTCTATACATATTCAGGGAAGGTCAAAGGCGATCTGAGATGTCAAAGAGTTGGTCACTGTTCGTGATTGCTCTTTGTTCGAGTTATGAAAAGCTTTCCCGCTTTAGTCGCATTCACGTTTCTTGTTGATGTCTGAATCAGACAGAAGGTGTTTCACCATAGCTGCACTTGACTTGCATTCCTCTCCCTTGCTGTCATACTTTTCTGGAACTCTGTGAGAACAAGAAAACAAAATACATACTGTGTCATTCGGCAGCCTGTCTGTGATTTACTCATTTTCAGTTACAACATGGCTTAGATTTCAGGCCACACGGTAATATTTGTAACAGTATGAGAACAAGAGTCGATAGTACATCTGTGCCTGTAAATCTTTTCATTCCTGTTGGTGACTGAATGAACTGTATCCGTGTCTGCTGCTTCGAAACTCGAATATGTGAACTGCTCCAAACTATGATTGAGAATTTCTGGTTTTGGTTGACACACGTTGAGAAACGCCAGACAGCGTTCAAATGAAGCTTTCAGAGCACATTTTCGGATGCATTTGACAGAGACTAACATCATGAATCCAGTGTTCGCTGTGACAGAAGGAAATGAATGCTCTCCTTGTTACTGATCCAGGCCACCTTCGCATGTCAAGCAAATGCGGTACTGTTGTTTCAGAAAGGATCAGTGCCCGGTAACTGTGTCCTTAAAGAGGACATGATTGAAAAAATAAAGAATACCATGTTGAAATATCCAGGAAATATTGGCTGAAAAGGCGCAGACAATTTTCCCTGCCGCGCCAAGACAGAGGAACATATGTAACGGCACTCTTAAACAGGATGGCCAGCAGTGGTATAGACATCGCCAGATATGAAGGACCACTGCGAATAGAAATTTGACAATGAATTTCACGCAGCAGGTATTCGGAATTATATTCTTTTCACCGCTACAGTAGTATTGGGCGAGTAAATTCAAAACAAGGTTTGCTGATGAGAATGCAATAAAACCCCATCGATCATGATATGAAAAACTGTCGCCCGGAAAGAGGGAACAACAATGTTTCTTCTAAGCTTTGTACTGGGCCACTTTCGCACAAACTGATACTGCTACTCCCCAGAAAAGATCAGGGCCCGCGGCATGCACTCTTAGAAATGGTGACCATCAGTGCTGGAAACATCCCTGCATATTCAGAACAAGGAAGAATACATATCGAATAAAAGCGTAGATGGCAATTAATTGCACTTGTATTCCCTTTCACCACAACAACTAGAATGTGCGGGGATATACAGAGTAAGGTTTACTGACCAGGTCAGAAAGCAATTACCTCCACATATCTTGACACACAAGCCTATCTTTCTTTCTGTCCTTTTTTTTTGAAGCGTCGATCCTTTCCGTAGGAGATGAAGATAATTACTGCTCCCCCGCAGGATCACAGTGGGGCCAGAGACCCGATCGAGCTGCTCACAACAGTTCGTGTTTGCCGAGAATCACTGAAACTGAGATTGGTGACACGTAGACTCGGTGTAACAGCTGCCAAAACATGTGGAGGGTTTTGGGACGGATTAGGACCCACTCTGGGAAAAAGACTGGATCCTAAGACTTGGGAGTAACTGTTCAGGTAGAGGACTGGAGAATGGGGTTAAGAACGATATTAGCCAAGATCGAATGGCGAAGCTAATGAGATATTCTGAAAGCGCTAACCGTCCTCTTATGTCTTCCATCTCTGGCCATCTGGTATCTAAGGAAATAGAAAGAGAGTTATTTGTTCAGTTGGAAGTCCTGGGCAAAGTGAGAGATAGAACAAGCATGATACAATTTTAGAGACTGGGAAAATGTTTGGAGAGGAAGCAATAAAAGTGAAGCTGAATATAAAGTTTGAAGTCAGGACATATTCAATAAAAAGGAAGTTTGTAGAAAGGCAGAGGGACATGGAGATGGAAAAAGAAGTGTCACCAGTCCCGAAATCTCATTTGGTTTTCATTTTCAAGATGCGACCGGACCTGCTGAGATTTTCCAGCAATTTCATTTGTTGATTCTGAAACAGAAGATGGGAGTGATCCTGGACCAATCAGCTCTCTCATGTTCTGGGAATATTTGACTTACAAGTTCGATCAGATCACGTCTGTCCCACACTGAAACCTCAGAATCCTTCCCCACCTCCACCCTTGTTACTGGCAATAAACTGTTCATTACATAAACTTATATGAGCACACAACAAGAACATTTGCAAAATGTACAGGGAGAGCTCCGTTCCGTTCCATCAGCACATTCTGAATCAGTTAATTTTTGTTCAGGACCCATGAGACATTGAGCCGTCTCTGTCAGACCACGAACAAATGGCCATTCGCGTTCTGTGTCTTTGGTCACTTTGGTTGGTGCACGGATGTAGTGGAATCTCACGTTTTGAAATGGACATCATTCATAGTATTTTCAGCTGCACTGATAAAGTTGTCTCTGGCACTTCCAGTGAAGTGCAGCCAGTTTTCACTCAGAAACCGACATGTGATCAAGGCAGGAGGACATATGTGTCAGCGAAAACAACAAGAATGCTCTACCAGCGTTTGCTTGCAATTCTGCATGTGGAACGAAGAGCTGGAACTCTATTAAACAGTGAAAACGACTATTATGGGGCTTGGACGCACGGCTGTCTGATGAAACAACTCACATTGCACCGAACTGAGATATCCAGGCTTGGGACACGATGAATTAGTTTGCTATTTCATTCTGAGCATAATTCACCTGGAACAGCAATTTGCAAAGATCCAGCTCATTCCTCCCAATCACAAAGAACATAATGCACATCTTTCACTTTTGTTATTTCTTCAAAACATTACAATCTATTTAACACTTGTCCCGGCATTTAAGATTCAACCCGAATATTTTCACATGAAGTAATTTCCAGTCACTCTGTCAGACAGTAAATCAGTCGGAAAATTACCTTAGGAAACCCAACCATTTCTGATTACAGTATTGGGAATTTCCCATCTGCTGACAAGACAGAGTCCTCACAATCAACATTTTCTTTGTTCTTCCTGCCTAAAACGTTTACCACTTCTTATTTTCAAGACAGGAGTTTTGTTTATAACACGTTCCAAGAACAGGAACAACCTTCCAATCTCCTGAAGCCGTTTCCAATTTAAAATGGAAGTTTTGTTCCTTTCCCATGGGAAGAGTAGTTAATGAGGAAGGAGTTTCCACGAGCTGTGTCCCAGGGTTTGGCAGGAAGCTGCTGATTGAAGCTGCAGTGGCAGCTTTCAGTTGGCATCGGGGGATTGGAGAACATGGTGTCGTATTCTGCTGCGTGTAAACGTCTTGCTCCCTGTGGACTCGGGGTGAATCATGAATGAGTTTTCGGAACAACACTGCCTTCCAGTCTCTGGCCATCTGCTATCTCAGGAAATAGAAACAGAGTTATTTGTTCAGTTCGAGGTCCTGGGCAATATGAAAGATGGAACAGTTCTGAGACAAAATTGGAGACTGGGAAAATGGTTGGAGAGGAAGTCATAAAAGAGAAGCTGAATATAAAGTTGGAAGTCAGGAGACATTCAATAAAAAGGAAGAGTGTGCAAAAGCAGGTGGAGATAGACATGGAAAAGAAGTGTCACTAGTCCCGAAGTCTTAAATCGATTTATATTTCCAAGATGCTACCAGACCTGCTGAGATTTTCCAGTAATTTCATTTGTTGGTTTAGAAACAGAAGATGGCAGTGATCCTGGACCAAACAGTTCTCCCGTGCTCTGGTGATATTTGACTTACTGTGTCTATGTCCCACACTGAAACCTCACAATCCTGCCGCACCTCCCCCCTCGTTACTGACAATATACTGTGCATTACGTTAAACACAAGAAGAACAATTGCAAAACGTTGAGGGAGAGTTCCCTTCGGTTTCCATCAGAACAATCTGAATCACTGAAAATTGGTTCAGGACCCATGTGACATTGATCCGTCTCTGTCAGACCCCTAGCAAGTGGCCATTCGCTTTCCGTGTCTTTGAACACTTTGGTTGTTGCACAGTTGATTTGCAACCTCACGTTTTGAAACGGACATCATTCATTGTATTTTCGGCTGCACTGATAAAGTTGTCTCTGGCGCCTCATTCCAATGTCCTGAAGCCCTTTCCAATTTAAAGTGAAAGTTTTGCTCCTTTCACACGGAAAGAACTGTCACTAAGGAAGGAGTTTCCACGAGTTGTTTCCCATGGCTTGGCAGAAAGTCGCTGATTGAAGCTGCAGTGGCCGCTTTCTCTTGGCATCGGGAGCTTGGAGAAAGTGATGTCGTATTCTGCTGCATGTAAACGTCTCACTCCCTGCGGACTTGGGGTGAATCATGGATGAGTTTTCCAAGTTACAATGTCAATATATGGTCGGGGTAAATGCTTGTGCTGAAATATTTGAGGCTTATTCCCTGGGTGGGCTCGAACCACCAACATTTCAGCCAACTGCGCTGACCATTTGAGATACAGAAACTGGCAACGCAGATATCCAAAAGCAATGTTATCGACGGGATATGAGGATACGTCGGACAGCAGGAACTTGCGTTGTTTTCAGACACTGTCGCTGATTTTATCACCGAGAGGGGATGCACACTGAGGAGCTGCAAACACGCAAATTAAAAGGCATCCACGCATGCGCAGTTCTCTCACATACATCTCTCCATAGTAGCACACTTCCGATGCTGGTATTTGAAGCCACGATTCGATAGAAACTAAAGCTTAAAATCCAGCATATTAGACCGCTCGACCACGCTACCACACAAAAGCCATCATTCAGATTTGTTTTGACTAGTGTTTCAGCATCGATTCACTTCAGGCACTTAGACCTCGTAAATTTTGTAATGAAATTGGCATAATTTCAGAAGAAAGACTAAAGAAAATGTACAGACAAGGAACAGACCCTTCATCCATTCAAGCCCGAGCCGATCCAAATCTACTGTTTAAACCTGTCACCCAATTCCTAAGCATGTGTATCCCTCTGCTCCCCACCTACTCATGCATCTGTCCAGACGCATCTTAAATGTACTTACCGTGATTACCGCTCCCGTCTCTGCTGGGAACGCGTTCCAGACCCCCACCACCCGCTGTGTCAAGTAGTTGCCGCGTGTATCCCTCTTAAACTTTTCACCTCTCACCTTGAAAGCGTGACCTCTCGGTATTTAATGCTTCAACTGGGAAATAAAACTTTTCTCTATCTACCCTGTCTGTACCTTCATGATTTTGTAAACCTCAAAAAGGTCCCCCTCAAACTCCTTTTTTCTAATGAAAACAAACCTAACCCACTCAACCTCTCTTCCTAGATTACACCTTCCATACGAGGCAGCATCCACCCTCTCCAAAGTTCCACATCCTTTTGGTAATGTGGCGACCATAAATTTACACAGTATTCCAAGTGTGGCCAGACCAATGTATTGTTCAATTTTAACATGACTTGCCAGCCATTTTATTCAATACCACATCCATTGAAGCCAAGCATACTATATGCCTGCTTGTCTACTCTATCCACCTGTGCAGCAACCTTCAGTGTATAATGGACCTGCACTCACAGATCTCTCTGTCCATCAACTTTTTTTTCCCCAAAGCTCTTCCGTTCATTGTATAACCCCATCTCGAATTAGACTGACCGAAATGCGTCACCTCACAGTTGTCTGTTTTGAACTCCAGCTGCCACTTTTCCGCCCAACTTTCCAGCATATCTCTATCCTCCTGTATCCTTAAACAGTCACTTATACTTTCTGCTAGTCCAGAAAATTTCGTGTCATCTGCAAACTTTCTGGTCATTCCAACAGTGCTCTCTTCCAGATCATTTATGTATATCACAAACAACAGTGGCCACAACACTGACCCCTGTGGAGCACTACTGCTCATCTTTCTCTATTTCCAGAAACTCCATTCAACTGCCATTCTCTGTCTCCTATTGCTCAACTAATTCTTTATCCACCTGTCTAGAACACCCTGCACACCATGTTACTTTACGTTCTGTATTTGGTTACCATGGGGAACCTTATCTAACTCCATACTGTAGTGCATGTATATGACATCAACAGCCTTTCCTTCATCTATCAACTTGGGCACTTCCCCGAAAAACTCTGTGCCTCTCACTGATATGCACATTATTTTCTAAATATGAATAGGTCCTATCCCTCAGTACCTTCTCCTGCAACTTTCCCAACACTGATGTTAGGTCCATTGTTCTGTAGTTATCCGGAATATCCCTACTATCCTTCTTGTACAGGGGACAATATGAGCAACGTTCCAGTCGGCCAGAACCTCACCTGTGATGAAGGATGCCACGAAGATATCTGTCAGGGCCCCAGCTATTTCCTCTCTCACCTCACTCAGGAACCAGGGATAGATCCCATCCGTTCCTCGGGATTTGTCCACATTAATTACCCCTAGCCTGCCCAACACAGCTTCCCTACTAATGGCAACATGATCCAGACTAATCAAATGTCTTACTCTAAACTCAACATTCATCATGTTCCTCTCCTCAGTGAACACTGATGCAAAATAATCATTCAGAATCATACCCACTCTCTCAGATTCGACATACAGCCTTCCTTCACTTTCCTTTAGTGGACCAATCCTTTCTCTGGTTACCCGCTTGCTTCTTATATATGAATAATAGGCTTTAGGATTCTCCTTAATTGTGCTAGCGTGCAGTTGTTTCATGACCCCTTTTAACCCCCTTGATTCCTCGTTTAAGACTTGTCCTACTCTTCCCATGTTTTTCCAGGGACCATTATGTTCTTGGCTGCCGAGGCGTTATGTATGCTTCCCTTTTCCTCTTGGCGAGTCGTACAATTGTCCTGTCATCAACAGTTCACGAATATTCCCTTCCAAATCCTTTGCATTCAACGGGACATGCCTATCCTGCACTATATTTAACCTATCTTTGAAAGCCTGCCACATATGAACTGTGGACTTTCCTACAAATAGCTGTGTCCAATCCACATTTCCGATCTCCTGCATAATTTTGATATAATTAGCTTTGGCCCAGTTTAGTACTCTTTCCTCATGACCACTCTCATCTTTGTCAATGAGTATTCTAACACTTACAGAATATTGGACACTTCCCAAAGAAATCACCCACGGCAACTGCTATCACCAGCCCTGGCTTATTCCCCAATATCAGTTCCAATATGGCCTATTCCCTCGTCGGACTATTGATATACCGCTCCAGAAAACTCACCTGGAGGATTCTTACAAATGGTATCCCATCCAGACCGCTGACGCTAAGAGTATCCCGGTCAATGTTGGGAAAACAAAAATCTTCAATCAACACTAAATTATTGCCTCTACGTCTTTCCATGATCTGTTTAACTACTTTTTCTTACACCTCACGCTCACTGTAATACAGCCCCAAAAATCTAACCTCACCCTTCTTATTTCACTGCTCCATCCATAGTGTCTCACGACCCAAGCCCTACATGGTGTCCTCCTTTCGCACAGCCATGATATCAGCCCTGACCAGCAAAGCAACTCCTTCCCCTTTTACTTCCCTCCCTGTCTGAAGCGTCTATATCCTCGAACATTTGTTTGCCAACCATGCCCTTCCTTCAACTAAATCTCTGTGATCGCGATAACGTCATATTCCCAGGCACCAACCTAAGCCCTAAGTTCATCTGTCTATACTCCATGCATTAAAGTAGATGCGTTTGGGGCCACCAGTTCTTTTGCATTCATCTGCTCTCTGCCTACTCTTCCCATTATTAATGTTATCTTCCTGATTCTTAGCGTTTCCAGTTTCCACCACACTGCCGACTTGTTTACTCTTGTGGTTCCCAGCCCCCTGCCACATTAGTATAAAACCTCCCCAACAGCAGTAGCAAAAACTCCCGATAGGACATTCGTTCCCGTCTGGTTCAGATGTACATCGTCAATTTTCTTATTCCCACATTCCCCAGAATTGGTCGCAAAATCCAACAAATCTGAAACCCGCCCTGCAGCACCATTCCTCAAGTGACGTATTCATCGTGCCTTTTATTATTCATTTCTACGCTGGTAGTCACATGGCACCGGCAGTAATCCCGAGATTATTACCTTTGAGGTTCTCCTCTTTAATTTCTCTCCTAGCTCCCTGAATTCTCCCTGCAGGTCCTCATCTCGTTTTTTTTCGTTGGTGCCTGTATGCACCAAGACAACTGGCTGTTCACGATCCCCTTTTCGAATGCTCTTCAGCCGATGGGCGACATCCCTGACCTGAGCACCTGGGAGGCAACATAACTCTCCAGAATTGCTGATGCTCCACAGTGAGTCCACACGCAGCTCCAGAGTGACCACGCGGTCAAACAAGTGCTGCAGCTGGACACACTTCTTGCAAGTGTAAGTTTAGAAAACCTTTACAAGGATTTGCAAGGTTTGCACTGCTTGGACATGAGAACGAAACTGAATAGGCTTCGCCCGATTCCCAGGAGCTTCAGTGCTTAGATATGGCCTCACAGAAGCTTATAAAATCATGAGGAAGACAGACAAAGTAAATAGTCAGGGAGCACTTTTTCACAAGACACGTGAGTTCAAATCTACATAGCAAACGTTTAATGTGAGAGAGGAAACATTTAAAAGGAATGTGAGGGACACATGTTTTTCACTCAGAACTTTTGTTTGTGTGGAATGAATTGCCACATTTAGTGGCAGAGTCTGGTGCACGCACAACATTTCAAAGACATCTGAATGGGTGTATAGACAGGAAGACCTCGGACAGATAAGGCACAAATATTGGCAGATATGTATGGATTAATTTCGGTTATCTATTCAGCAAAGGCAAGTTGGATCGCGGGAGTTATTTCCATGCTCGACAACTTTGAGATGCTCCAGCCACCGGCAACGGTTTGAATACACCATTTGCAAAAAAACGCATGATGTTTGTTACTCAGTCAGCGAGTTTGGCTATTTTATTTGGAGGGTGGATGGGCCCAACCGATCCAGAGATGAAGGCTTTCCGGATATTTGCTTCCAATGACCATTCTTCTTGACACTTTCCCAAGTTCGCCATCAAAGATTTTGGCTGAAGAAAAATACCTCCCATATCGCATGACCCACTTTCCTCTCCAGCGAATCCAAAAACTGACAGCTCTTAACGTGGAACAGAGTCAGAACTGAAAAGTCAGTATCATGATCAGACACACCGAAGCTTAAGTGTTGTCTGTGAGGCACTGTGAGTCGTCTCCAACATGAACTGCTCGCACAAATAACGCGCGAGGCAATTCCAAACCTACTGGAGATTTAGTTTATTGCCAAGTCCCAGAAAGTGCTCAAGTATCATAAAACAAAACAGAACAACAACGAACCATTAAAAGTGAACATTTCCAATTATATCCGTGATTAAATTAGGCCATCAATGTCCTGGTGCCCCCATCTGATCGAGAGAGCCAATCACCTATCTCCCTCACCAGGACAGTAATGAAGGAAATGAAGGTATAGCAACGTTTCACATCGCGATTGCACACCTTTTCGCCACAGCATCAAAAAACAGCGAACAGATTCAATGCAGGATCTTCTTTCGAAATAACGGTGAAATAACTATGTCTATTCACTTTCAGAGTAAACGGGGAACAACACAAGTTGTCTGGAATATGAATAACCAACATATACTACTTGGGTCCCAGATACTACTGATGCACAGACTTTCATATGAAAAGGTACCTTGGGTGATTGCCCTACACCCAGAAATCATCTGGCTGCCTTCTGTTTGCCCTGTGACATTAAACTTGTGCTGCTCTAATCGAATTTGCCGTTCTTGCCATTTGTCCGTATTGCAACTAGGGATAGCTGGTCGTGGCAACTCGTGACTGCCACACAAATTCTTTGCCAAAATTGGATTGTCTCGCAACGTGATTCGCAGTGCACGAACTTCGCAACGAGGATATGCCACGCGGCAAGTTACAAAGCACGCTTACATTTATTAAAGTAAGTTTCTGGGAACTGACAGCCAGATTCCTCCTTACACTCGGGATTATGACAACACATAAACCAACAGCCTCTCTCAGAGACAAGTGACCAATGCCCATCTTGTGCCAGACAAACGTAGTTGACAAGATTGCACACAGGGACTGCACAGAAAACTATAGAGCAGAAGCAGACAGACGACCATCGAGCTGCATTCATGCAGTTCAGTTACCCTGTAAACCCCATGCACAGCTGTTCCTTGTAGGTACACACAGGGCACTGAGTGTCTCTGACTCTGGGACTTGGGACTCGGATTATATGACCGTCTGCAGCACTGGTTACTTCTTTGTGTGAGGTAACTCCCGATGGAACATATGTAAAACACGATAGCTCATTGAGAAATACGTCCAAAATAGTACTCAAGAGACGTATTTCTGTTGAGTTTCTGGTCCTGTTCCTGACATGACATCCAGCATTGTACTTATTGTGTGCTTCCTGACGGTTCGGTGCATGCTTCCGTGATCGCATTGTGTGCAGTAATCTGCGTTTTAGCTGCAATTACGTGCGTTTGAAACCCAGGACCACCTGCCTCTCGTCTGTTTTCTTCTTCTCATGCGCAATTGCAACACAGTAAACGATCAATTAATATTGGAAAATGACATACACAGGCGTGTGAAAAGCCCAGTTTCCGTGGCAATTATGCAATGGTTAGAGATTACTTTGATTCAGGAGATAAGGATGGACATGTGTTTGGGTAGAGATGAGGAACATTGAGGAAAGAGGAAACCAGCCGGTGTAGCTTACAAGAACACTAACAGTAACCACAGTGTAAAAAAAAACGAACAGGAAAAATACCGCCTGTGAATGATAAAAGAAGGCAAGAATTATGGGAGAGATTCATTTCCCTTCTTCCACTCCTGTTTGAATTGTAAAGAAACTTTGAAGAAAAACAATCGAAATGTCATATATGCCCCATCGAACAACATGCACCATACCTTGGACATTGATTACTGTAGATTAGAATACTTATAATGTGGAAACAGGGCCTTTGGCCCAGCAACTCCACACCGAACCGCCCCAGCCCAAATGCATTCCCCTCCATTCACCCCGTCAATTTAGCACTGCCATTTCACCTAACCGGTACATTTTTGGACTGTGGGAGAAAACCAGAGCAAGTGCACGCAGCCACGGGGAGAATGTGCAAACTCCACACATTCAGTTGCTTGAGGCGGGAATTGACTCTGACTCTGTGGCATTGTGAAACAGCAGCGCTCACGATGGTGTCAGCGTTAGATGGGACTTATTTGCCGTCTTTTATTGGGAAAAATCTCTTTCATTGTGAGCATCTGGAAAGACCAGTTCGTTCGCCAGAAAAAGAAATGAATATGTCACTAACCTTTGATTGTTTCATGTCCAAGAACACTCAGATCAATAGCTCCCTTGATCAGCTCTGCTGGTAATGTTTGCAAAGACATCTAGCAAATTGCCATTGGGATTTTCGTTTCAATCAATAATTTTGACTCAGTTTGGCAGCAAATATCTTTTCCTAACTTTGTGCTTTTCTTCTTTTACATTGGTGTCTCGCACCTTACAATTGACAGCAGAGTTAAGAGAGGAGATGGAAGCATTTAGCCCATCAAGTCAGCGACAACTTTCAATGAGATCACGGCTGATTTGGTTAATGCTCAGCTCTGCTTTTTAGTCAGTACTCATGGCCGAGTGGTTAAGGTGATAGGTTAAAAATCCATTGGGGTTTCCCCGCATAAGTCCGAATCCTGCTGACTCCGCTATGAATGACTTGCTGCTGGGCGAATTTTCGCTCAAATTTCAAAACACCTATTTTGCAAACGAATCCGGTAAATTAATTAGACTTTGGAACTCGAGGTATTCATCAGAAATGTACCATATTAAAACATTATCTCTGTCTCTCTTTCCAGATACACTGCTCGACACATCGGGTTTCTGTAGTTGTTATTGAACGTACAATGCAGAAGTGCTGCTTTTAATTAGGTTCCTTTAATCCCTGTCCTCTGTTCTCTGACTCTGGCCAGTGGCAACACTTCATTCTGCTCGTCAAAGTGCTCATATCCCACCGCTGCCTCTCCCATCATTACAACCAACCACAGGAAATTGCCATATAACCATCTTTGTTCCAAAATGAAACTCACCAGCCTCGGGAATCTCTCCACCAAACGGGACTTCTAATCACTGAACATGGTGCAGGCCAGAGGTTTCTGAAGATTTACTGTGAAAATATTGTCAATTGGCAGTTGGAAAAATGTTAAGGAGCCAAGCCATTCCAGGCATCAGCTTTGGGAATCTAGAGAAACCCTTTGGGAAGTGGAATCAGAGGAGAATGCAGAAGGGTGAACTGTCGGACCGATCAGAGGCTAGAACATTGACTCTGATGTTGTCGTACAGGAACTGGTCTTATACATTGAAAAAATTCTCGCCCCTGTACATGGGGAATAGAAAATTCATCTGTACTCTGCGACAATGAAAATCTCTGGAACACAAAGACACTGAGAGGCAAAAAGGGAGATTATCCCTGATGGAGGTGAGCTGGTTCCCAGTGACATGGGTGTGTCTGTCGTGGGTTATCAGACTGTTACAATGTCTCCATAATGAATGGTTCAGTCTTTCATTTGGAAAATTAAAACTAATAGAGGACAATAGTCGTTCAGAGAATGGCACATTGAATTTGGAATTCAGTCACGGACTGCTTTAGAGGATCGTCGAATTTGTTAGATTGGAAGTTTCAGCGCATTCGACTGTTAACTGAAACGTCCTTGTGGAACATAGTACAGAATCTTTCCGTTGAATGAGCAGGATCTAGTATTGACTGATGGTGCCACAGCAGGCGGCAGGAGGTGGTAACATGAAATAAAAATGCGCTGAGCTCAAACACAAGAAGCATGCTCTTTCGGTGTGGTGGATCAACAATACAGCATTTTAAAGAAGTTTAAGCAACGATCCTTCAATGTACAGGACATGCAACGCCAGGATTTGACACCATACTAGTCTCGTTATTACCAGACGCTTTAACTAATTCATGAATGGTGTCAGTGCAGACAATGCTGTTGAAATTCATATGTGTATTTAATTAGCTGTTCAATCACAGTAACTTGGATGTTTGTTACTTTATTAAAGTTGCTCCATAAGAATTTAAACTAAACTCTACTGACACAGAAAAAAAAACGTTCACACCTGGACATTCTCCAGTGTAAATGCACAGAAAGAGCCAATCTCGTATTGTGTTCATTTCAAACTGATATATTCATCTGTTTAATTCGACAGGGTAAAGAAGATACGTTCATCCTCTTGGGGCCCATTAACCACGTTAATATGCACAGAGGGAATACCACGCCAAGAGAACAGTATCATTATGATGAATTGATCAGCAGTGTTGTGTAAGTCAGTGTAAACAGTAGCCAGTATAGGCTGGCCCATTAATACCAACAGTGAGCCTTGCATCACCACTTCCTCTCTCACTTACAGCCTCATGCCCTCCAGTCATCATTGCCTTTCACTTTACTCAAACGCCCTGCTCCACTACTCCCTTCTCCCGATCGCTTGCGGGCGTCCACGTAGAACCTGCAGGTGTTTGAAACTCATTCGTGGCGTATAGACATCACACAGTGGCATTGGATTCACTGCCCATCCCTAATTACTCCAGTGATTGAGATGATGAGCTACTGTACAGAAACTTGGGCGAACTGAACATAGAGGTACAGCCAAGATGCTGTTAGCGAGGGACTTTCAGGATTTAGGAATAGCCAGATAATTCCAACTCAGAAAGGCGAGATCCCTGATGGGTGATTTGCTGTCACAGTTTTCTCTTGTTTCTGCTGCTATTGTCCTTAGAGATAGATGTAAACAATCACAGAATTGATTCTGGCAACCAAAATTAAAACCCTGCATCTACTGTCGTTTGTGGAAGTGAGTTCCAAATCTCTCCCAAATATTGTGTGTAGAAGTGCTCACTAACATCTGTCCTGAATACTCTGAACCTCATTTTCAGACTCATTGCAGAATCCACAACGAACTGAAACAGTTTATCGCTTCATTTTAGTGTCTTGCATTACTACTCTCAGGTCACCACTTAACATTCAAAGTTGTCGCAAAAACAGGCTTCATTTGTATATCAGAAACAGAAATGGATCAGCATGTCTTACACCATCTGTGGGATAGCAAGAATTAATGTTTCACTTCCGTTGACTATTCTTTGCAACTGACCTGCCTGATTTCTTATCATACCTACAAACGGCATGAAACCGGAACGGATGACAGAACATAGAGATTAGGAAGTTCTGCATTTGCAGTGACATTGGGAGTCTCTCTCACTGGAGAATTGTAAGGACACTCCTGCTCAGTGAACTGATATCGCTCTTTCTGTGTCTAAATAAGGAAACATGTCAGTGAATTTGAGACTTTATTGTTCAAAAGTTAAAACCAAATAGCAGATCAGCAGCAGACTAAAACAAGTGAAATTGTCATAATGCCTTATAAGGAACGCCAATGAAGACCAGGATAGTGAGGATCAAATTCTCCACATGTAGAATTGTTTGATGCAGTTGTATGTGCGACGTTATCTCTCCCTTCAGGCAACTGACAAGCTCCTTGTTTGAAAATCTGAGTTGATGCATCACCAAAGATGTTGCAATGTACTGTGTGTAAGCAGCTCGTGGAGACTGAGACTGTAGCATTGCTCACATTTTTTTTGTTTTTTATTCAAATTTCTGAGAAATGAAGTAGCTTAAGAACAAGCTCAATCCCAGTTTTGGAGAAGCATTGCTCGTCAGTACATGATAATCAGCTCACGTGAAGATATTCCAGAATTGATATCAGAGACCTAATTCAAACCCTGCAACGACAGATGCCATGAATTCTAAGTTGAAATTCTATGTCTAATGCCTTTAACCCATTACAACTTACCATGGAAAATCCCTTCCAATTCGCCTCTACCCCTTAGGGAAGTAAAGCTGCTATTCTTATTTGCTCCAAGATACATGTGACTCCAGATGCACAGAAACTGGATTGGTTGTTGCAGGTCAGTTATCTAAACTCCAGGACTTCACTTCAGTAATTATTCAAGATTCTGCTCGTTAATAAATGTCCAGAGTTCAGCTGCATTCTTACCTCCTCAACTCCTGAAGCATTCCATTTCACAATGCAGCAGAATTATGGCAATGTGAAGGCCTGGGCAGACAAGTGAAATGAATTTCACACATCCCGATTAAGATAATCTAATCAACACATCTGGAAATTCAATGTGTTTCCATTACCTAGTCTTCAACTACCAACAATCTGGGAGTTACTATTAACCCCAAAATGAACTGTCCTCCCTACATAAATAATGTGGCTACAAGAGCAGGCCAGATGGCAAGAAAACTGCCATCACTAATGGGCTTTCTGACTCCAATCGCTTCTCTAATACAGAGAAGTCTCACGTCAGTGTGTGATGGAATACTCTCCGATTGACTGAACAAATATATCGACAACATACCTCAAGTTGTTGGAAAGCGCCATTATGAAACATTCGTACAAAAGGACAATGCTGCGGACAATTAATAACTGAAATGAAAGCAGAAAGTGCTGGAGAATTTCAGCAACTCTAACAGCATACTTGGAGAGAAATACGGTTAACTTTTTGAGGCCAAAATGACTCTTCTTCAGAACAGTACTGAAGGGAGGACATGTAGGACAAGAAACATTACTTCTCTGACACTTTTCCCAGTTGCTAACAGGTCGGCTGAGTTTCTTCAGAACGTTCCATTCCATGGCAATTGAGCCAGTTCGATTGGCACTTTATGTATAATTTCAATCCATTCACCACTGTCGCAGCTTTTTGATTCATCAACAATTTCCATTTGACAGCACACTCCAATTCTAGTACTACTATCGTCCTAAAGACAAAGGAAGTAAACGAATGAGAATATATTTATCTGCATGTTCCCTTCCAAGCTACTCACCATCTCAATTGGATAGGTATTCCTTCAGTCAGTCCTTCACTGTCCCCGTGGATCAGAGGGTTGCTCTCCTCCCCCACTTCAAAACATCCAAATAGTTAAATGAACTGTTCAAATAAACTTTATCAAACTCAATTGTTAGAAGGCCAACACTTACTGGGAGGTGAGAAAATCTTCACAAAAATGTAACGCTTAAGCTACAGAGTTAAGAGGAGCAGTTTGGAAATAAGTATCCCTGTGTTCTTGCAGCAGATTCATGTAATCAGACATTTGAGATAGGCTGACTCAGCAACTTGCCATGAATAGAAATGTTGAATTCGGTGATGCATTTTCACTGGAGGTATTTTCCAGCCATGATTCTGTTTCAATTAAATTTGCATAGTCGTCAAATCCAATTGAGATGAACACTTGCCAGTTAACTTTGACACGGATAATCAGCGTGAATCCACCATTAATCATTTTCCTAGCAAGCTGCTGAGTTGTAGCATGCCTTACTCTGTTAAAGTACCGACGTTATGAAATAGAATCGTACAATCCCTACAGTGTGGAAACAGGTCATTAGGCCCAACACGTTCACATGCATCCTCTAAGGAGTATTCCACCCACAGCAATTTCCCTTCCCTATTAGTTTGCACTGCTCCTGACCAACACATTCTGGAGAACGCGGTTCAATTTATCTAACCTGCATATCTTTGGACTGTAGGAGGAAACTGGAGCAACCCGAAGAAACCCATGCAGACACAGGCAGAATGTGCGAACTCCAGCCTGAGGCTGGAATCGAATCCAGGTCCTTCATGCTGAAAGGCAGCAATGCTAACCAACGAATCACGAAAGCTAACTTCAAACCTTAGTGGAGCCATTCTTCCGAATAAGCCTGATATCAAAGACATACACGTCTCCATAGCCATTTTGCAGCAAAAGGTAGACATAAGTAGACTAGACATACTCCAGCACGTGGCTGAAGGTGATCAGTTAAAGGATAGATGTTTTATCATCATTTATGAGCAGCTGACTAAGCTGTGCTACTTAAAGGCTGCAGCAGGAAGTCCTCAATCAAATATGTTCTTCTTACCATTCGTACTGCAAAGACTGCGGTATTTATCTTCATTTAGGCTATGTTATATATTTTCGGTTACACATTCTCCTGTTAGAAGGCTTCCCCCGAGATTTTATTCAATGACTTTGCCTGTTTGAAGTTTGGAAAGTCTCTCAGATACTGCCAAAACCTCTTCAAGAGGCTTCCCCTCCCAAAATCAGCTCTTGCCTTCGAACTTCCCCTCATTGTCAGTCCTACTCCATAGAAACTAACTGGAGACAAATACATATATGATGTCACCGAACAGGCCATCACCGCGCTTCACCCTCTCCCAGGGAGCAGCACGGCGCAGCGTTGGTGATCGATGCCTTACAAATCCACTTGGGATTATGGAAAGAGTGGTTGTCATCTACCTATCTACGATAAAAATGAACCTGAATCTGAGAAGTTACCATTCCAATCAGTTTGAAGTACATGCATTAACTGTAGATAAATGAGACTAATTCGACTATTTATGATATAGATTAAGAAACACAAGTTTTGATCTTAATGGTAAAAAGCTGTGATTTCCGAAGCGTGAACACTGAATGCACAACTTTAAATTGCGTAAGTGCAGACTTCGAGGTGTAGTTCCTGTGTGAGAATTGGAATATCGTTTGCAGACATTCAAAACGACACCTGGAAACATTATTTATCTTTCGGACTGTCTGGAAAATCGCACGATCGCAATAATTTTCGTAAAATCCCAATTGTGTGGAAGTAGGCCGTTCGGTCTATCAAGCCCATACCAAAGCAGTGAAGATTATCCCAACAAAAACCACTTCCTAATCGATCCCCTTCCAGTTTCTCACAGCGAAATAACCTGAAGTCCACATACCTGGACAAGTTGGGTATTTTTCCATTTGGCAATCCACCGAAACTACACAGTTTTCATAATGTGGGAGGAAAACTCACGCACACATGGGAGGAGTACAAGCACCATACAGACAGTCGCCACAGGCTGGAATTGAACTGGGTCCCTGGCACCGTGTGGTAGAAGTGCAAAGCATGTTTATTCTTCCGTCAGCTCATTGGGTTCAAGATAAATGACATTTAAACAACTCAGGCAAAGCTTTGAAGCATATATCGTCCCTTGAAGTATGTTTTTCTTTGAAATTGAACCACATTCCAAAGTACATACATTGCAAAAGAACCGCTTGAACCTTAAGATTTCATCACGAACAACAACAAGTTCAGAATTACATGCGGCAACAGGAGTAAATGAGCTTGAACATAGTGTGGAGGGGAAAGTGCGTGTAGTGGTGTTTCCGTGTACCTGCTGTGGAGGTTGCGGTTTTGGACTGCGATGGACCAATTCAGAAATCACACCAGGTTATAGATGCACATGTTTATTTGAAATAACAAGATTTGGACCAGAGCCCTTTCGTTAGGTGAAGTGGGAGGGAATAACACAGAACACTGCATTTAAGGGAAGAGAGATCAAGGGCAGACAGATCAAAATATCAGGCAAATTGTGGGAGCGGAGTGTCAAAGACTTAGTCTCTGCAAGTGAACAAGAGTGTCAGACAGTGTGAGTAATGTGTCAATAACTGAGTGCCAACAGAATGGTTGACCTATGATCCAACAAATTGAGGCAGAGAGATAATTACAAACCGTTAAAATAAAGTCGTACTGGAGACAAATCAAGGCACTGGAATGACATGGAACAGAAACAGAAGCAACTGGAAAACCGCTCCACAACAAAAACACCAGAGGAAGGGACACCAGCTCCGAAACATTAACTCTCATGTTCCTCCACAGATGTCCCCAGACCAGCGAAACACCTGCCCCCTTCGCCACGATGCCCCAGTCCCGTTCCCCCACCCCGCCCAGTAACCTTTGCTCTTGCTCCTGGTTTACAGTAAACCATTTACAGCATTCCCAGTTCTTCTGATTTTTATTTGGCTAGAGTCGCATGCCGCGAGTCTGACCCAAATTATCAGTTAGCCAATATTGAACAAAGTGATTAAGGTAGAGAGACAATAACAGCTTGTCACAGTGATAGTGTGAAAACAGAACAATAGGGAAGATTTCACAGATACAGAACAGTGTAGTGGGTCACATGTGGTGTGACATTAACCGAATATCATGGTTGATGCCATCACCACAACTAAGGCAGTTGGCGATCCAATTCTGTTTGGCAATTTTGCGTTGTTGTGTATCTCGAAAGCCGCCTTGGCCGACATTTAGTCGAAGATTGAAAACCAAATGTCCTTGATTGCTGAACTCTTCCCCGACTGGGTGTGAATAATCCTGTCTGGCAATTGTTATGCCGTTCCCATTCATCCATTGGCACACCATCTGCATGGTCTCGCCAACATACCATTACTGGGTATCTTGTGGTATCTTGTGGTATCATTGCCTGCTGCATATGTGACAAACAACATTGCCTGAGTCACATGAGTACCTGTCATGTACGTGGTGGGTGGTGTACCAACGGGTCATGGTAGTGTCCATGTCTTGCAAAGGTTGCGAAGGCATGTGGTGTTGTGGTTAATGCTATGTAGTTTACTGTAAACGGTCGTATGTTATAATTTTGCTGGGTGCTTGAAGGTGACAATTGAAGTCATGGGGATGTTCTTAGTGAGATGTTCATCATCATCGGTGACATGCTGAATCCTGTGAAGAACGTGCTGAACTCCAGGAAAGTACTGACGATGAAAGATACTCTATTAGTTGCATCCTCTGTCTGTCTTCTGACGAGTTCACAGCAGATTTTCACTGTGGCACACCGGAACTGGCGATCAATCAGTTCAACATGTACCCCATCATCATAAGGATATCCTTCAAAATCTTAAGGTATCTGTCGCATTATTCCTCATCTGAGCGGTTCCTGTGCAGGTGAAGCGCTTGTCCTTACGGTATGGCTTCTTTAATATATTTAGTGTGGAAGCTGGAGAAGTGCAGTATCGTGTAGTTATCCTTGGGCTTGTGGTGGAGTGAGATGCTGAGGTGTTATTTCTTAATTTTGGTTTGTGGTGGGTTTGGTTGTATCATCCTTATAAATGGAATAGGCATTCAGTTAAAACCACGAACAGAAATAACAGGAGAATCTCAGCAGATCTTACAGCGTCTATTCAGAGAGAATCAGAGACAAATATTTCAAAACTTCATCAGAATTCGGTAATCTCCCACAGGCAGTGCCAAACTGGTTAGTTTCGACAGCAGTTTCTGTTTTTGCTTCAGATTCCCAGAATCCACTGTTCTTTACATTAACCATTAAAGCAATGCAGAAACCTTTTTTTTTATCGTTCGTCGTACCAAAGGTTTCTGTTTGGAAAACATTTTCCTGACCCCATTAGAAACACTAAACGGTGCTGCACAGAAAACAGATGCATTATGAACATCAACCGCTGTCGAACTGGCGCTATTGAACCAGTAACATTTCAGTTAACAGTCGAATGAGCTGATACTTCCAACCTAACACCTTGGATGATCCTCGAAAGCAGTCTGTGATTGACCTCCCACTTCAGGCTGCCATTCCCAAAACGACAACTGTACTCTATCAGTTTTACTTTTTCGAAATAAGGACTGGGACATTCATAATGGCGACATGGGAACAGTCTGATCCCATCCACGACAGACACACCCATGTCACTGGGAACCAGCTCCGCTCCAATCGAGAACATCTCTCTTCGAACCTCTCAGTATCTTGTGTGGTATCGAGTATTTTCATAGTCCCTGTGTCCATATAAGGTTTGTATTCCTCATGTACAGGACCGAGAATTACTTCAATGTCTCCAATCAGTTCTTGTCCTGAGAACATCAGAACAATGTCCCGTCCACTTAAAGAACGGGAAGTTGTCCTGACTGTTTACGATCAGTCTGACAATTCACCCTTCTTCATTCTCCTCTGAGTCCTTTTCCCAAAGAGTTTCTGAAGATTCACAAAGCTGGAGACTGGGTGACGTGTTTTGCCTTCTTAACATTTTTTTTACCTGACAAGTGACAATATTTTCCCAAATTCTGTTCACAATCGTCTGTATTTCACCATGTCCAGGGATGAGAAGTCCCGTTTTGTGGAGGGATTCCCGATGTTGGTGAGTTTCGCTTTAGAGCAAAGATGGTTTGTCAGCAATTTCCTGCGGCTATTTATAATGATGGGAAAATTAGTGGCGGGGATTGGCTCTTCGACGAGCGGGGGGGAAGTGTTGCCACTGACCAGAGTTAGTGAACGGAGGACTGGGGTAAAAGGAATCTATTCAAAAGCAACACTTCTGCACAGTACATTCAAAGAATACTGCAAAATCTCAATGGGTCTGGCAGTAACTGTGAAAAGAGAAACGGAGATAATGTTTTAAGTGTGTTGCATTTTTGATTAATAACTTGAGTTTGCTAAGTCTAATCAACTGACTGGTCTTGTTTGTTGAGACGAGATTTCTGAACTGTGAGTGAAAACTCCTCCAGCATGACATCACTGAAAACTGAACCAGCAGAATTCGAACCTGTGGAGGGAAGCCCCAATGGATTTCTAATCCATCACCTGTATCACGCGGCCATGACTACACGCGTGCAATGCTGCCTTAGTATGTCTTATGTAATGGAAAGTTCCAACCTGAAACACCAGGATTTGGCTTTTCCTGGTACCCCAGTATTCGCTGTCACACTCTCTTGCTTTCGAAAGGAGGAGGATGCTGGGGTGCCAAGAAAAGCCAAATCCTGGTGTTTCAGGTTGGAACTTTCCATTACATAAGACATACTAAGACAGCATTGCGCGCGTGTAGTCATGGCCGCATCAATTTGAATTGCACACATATTGACGAGAGATAAAGTGGATGGGTAGGATCCATTTTCATCTGCAGGGAGGTGAATAAACACAGCACTGGATCGCGAAAGTAAAATGTCCTTGCATTAGGGCAGCACAGTGGCACAATGGTAAACACTGCTGGCTGACAGCGCCAGAGACCCACGTTCAACTCCCGCCTCAGGCGACTGACTGTGTGGAGTTTGCACGCTCTCCCCGTGTCTGCGTGTGTTTCCTCCGGGTGCACCGGTTTCCTCCCACAGTCCAAAGATGTGCAGGTCAGGTGAATTGGCCATGCTAAATTGCCCGTAGTGTTAAGTAAGTGGTAAATGTAGGGGTATGGGTGGATTGTGCTTCGGCGCGGCGGTGTGGACTTGTTGGGCCGAAGGGCCTGTTTCCCCACTGTAAGTAATCTAATTTGTCTCGCCCTATTCACTGCCAGTAGCATTCCGCTCATTGAAGTCTTCTTGAAAAAATTCACCACTGGCAAATCTGATGTGCAAATTAGGTCTACGATTTTTAATCAGAGGTCAAAATATGAACATGTTTCAAATACACGGAGCGGCACTGGAGAGTGCAGACCTACCTTCAGGGGCTCATTCTGCTCTGATGTACACCTCCGAGAAATTGGGACGAGAGTACGTTCTCACAGTTGAAGGGATCAAACATTTAGGAAAATGATAAGGAGGATATTCACTCTTTCAGAGGGTAGCGAATCTGTGGGTTTCCTAACAACACAGGGCTGTGAAGGCGAGGTGTATTCAAGGCTGTGATAAACAGACATGGAGCATCACGGAGATGAGGATAAAAACGGGGGTTGAGAATTAACCAGATCAGCCATGATCTCATTGAATTTTGTCACAGACTTGATAGGCTAAATTGCTTCCATCTGCTCTTGTATCTTTGCCGTCATTTGGAAGATAGCGGACACCATTTAAAAAGAAGAAAAGCACAACTTTAGGTCGCGGTGGTTTCAGTCAAACTGAATCAAAATTATTTATTGAGCGAAAAATCACACTCGGCATGTTTCCAGATTTCTTTGCTAGCATGACTAGCAGAGTTGGTCAAGGTCGTCTGATTGTACTTGGGCATGAAACAAACAAAGATTAGTGACATAATCTTCATTTTCTTTATGTCAAAAGTAATATCTTTCCTGATGGTCACAACAAAGGAGATGGTTTCCAAGAAAAGACAGATACTAAGTCAGCTGTAAACTAATCGATGACCAAAATATGGATCGCGTTGTTCTCTGGGACAGATATGATTTATTGATTCTTGTCATCCAAACTTTTTTTTTACCATTGAACCGTGAGTGGGAGATGGGAAACTAAGATCACCCGTAACTATTGCCATCTTTTATCACTCACATGTAGTATTTTTTTCTTGTACGTAGTGGTTACTGCGAGTGCACTTGGAAACTACACCTGCAGATGACTTCTTTCCTCACTGGACCTCATTTCTACACAAACACGTTTTACATCCTTATCTCCTGAATCAAAGTAATATGCAACCATTGGATAAATGTCACCAATACCTTGGCATTTCACACGCCTCCGCTTGTCACCTTCCAATGTAAATTAATAATTTGCCGTGTTGTAATTGCACACAATGAGAGAGAACAAAATACAGGGAGGTATACCAGGTTTGCAAACGCACGTTACTGAAGCTAAAACGCAGGTTTCTGCCCAAAATACGATCACGGAAGCATGCACCGAACCGTCAGGAAGCACACAAAACGTCCGGTTCCTGAGGGCATGACAGGAACAGCACCAGAAAAACCACCAAAAATACTTCTCTCGGCTAATATTTTGGATGTACATCTCAATGAGCAATCGAGTTTTACATATGTTCCAACAGTAGTTACAACACAAGGAATTAACCAGTGCTGCAGACGGTCCAAGCCCCTGAATCAGAAACACTCAATGCCCTAAATACAACTACAAGAACATCTGCCTGTGGCGTATACGGGCTGGCTGAAGTTCATGATTGCAGCTCGCTAGTTGTCCGACTGTTTCTCCGATATCGTGTTTCGTGCAGTCCCAGCGTGGAATCTTGACAACCACATTTGTCCTGCACAAGATGGGCATTGGATATTGTTTTCTGGTGAGCTTTCCCTCAGCGAGGCTGTTGGTTTATGTGCTGTCCTAATTCCGTGTGTTCAGAGGAGTCTGGCGATCAGTTTCCTGCAATTTATTTTAATAAAGGGAAGCATGGTGTATCAATTGCTTTATGGCAAATCCTAGTTGACAATTTAGTGTGCCAGACATCTGGGAATGCAGTTGTGGGATACATATTCTTGGCAAAGAATTTGTGTGGCCGTCAGTAATTGCCACGGCCAGCTGTCCCGAGTAGCTATACATACAGACAGCAAGCATCCTCGAGAGCAGCACAACAGTAACAGGACATGGCAATCAGAAGGCAGCCAGAGATTTTGTAGAAGCAGGGCACCCATCCATGGATTCCATCAATGAACACATTGATCAGGATCCAATCTGCAACCCCAACAACCGGACCCAGCAGCAATGAAACTAAATCAATTCCAAACGCCACAGGACAGTAGGCTTCACAACAGACTCTGCAACCTGAGGATGTTACCCAGAACTGTGAGGATCCCACTTCCCAGCACCGCAAAACATTCCAACAACATCTCCATGAAGCACACGAGCTTCGCATCTTTCTGCTCCAAAGCACTCCGATTTTTCACAGCAGAGAATTGTACACTGAACTCCCGCGTGCAAGGTGAGGATGCCAAACCCAACACGATCAATAATGGCAGTGAGAGCGAGGGAAACAATTTCCATTGTCATATGAACAGCCACAAGCACTCTCTTTGAAAGGTACCTTTAAATATGAAGGTCTGTGCAGCAGTATAATCGGGGAACCAAGTAACCTGCGCTGGGTATTCATATTTCAGACAATTTCCTTTGTTCACCATTTTCACTGAAAGTGAATGGATATTACTATTTCATTGCTGATATGAAACCAGATTCTGCATTGTATCTGCTCGCCGTTTTTGTTGTTGCAGTGGCGAAAAGGTTGGCAATCGCGATGAGAAATGTTTTTTTTGTATTTCTCTCATTTCCTTCATTACTGTCCTGGTGAAGGGGGCTGGTGATTGGTCCTCTCGATCAGATGGAGTCATCAGCGCATTGTTGACCTAATTTCATCACCAGTGCAATTGGTAAACTTCATTTTTCATGGATTATTGCTGTTCCGTTTTGTTTTATGTTTGTTGAGCACTTCCTGTGACTTGGCAATGCACTAAATCTCCAGTATGTCCTGAATTGCCTCGCTGCCGTTTCTCTGAGCAGTTCATGACATAATCTGCTTGCACTGCAACAAAGGCAGCATGCATGCTTCGGTGTGTCTGACAATGGTCCACCCTTTCTGTTTTGCTTCTGTTCCATATGAAGAGTTGTCAGTTTCTGGATTCGTTGGAGAGCTGAGGGGGGTAACATTATCCGTGCGGTATTATTCTTCAGCCAAACTCTTTGATGGCAAAGTTGGGAAGGTGCCAAACGAATGGTCATTGGCAGCAAAAGTCCGGAAAGACCCTCATCGCTGGGTCAACTCGTCCCATCCACTCTCCAGAAATATAGGCAAACGCGCTGACTGCCTAACAAACAGAGTGCATTTTTTTGCAAATGGTCCATTAAAACTGGTGTCAGCTGCGGGAGGACATCAAAGATGCCGAGCACGGAAAAAGACCCTACTATCGAACCTGTCCCTGCTGAACAGATAACCGAAATTAATTGAACTATATTTGCCAAAATGTGTTCCTTATCTCTCCGAACGCTTCCTGTGTATATACCCATTCGGATGCCATTGAATTTGCCTTAAATGTGGCAAATCATTCTGCACACACAAAAATGCCTGAGTGAACTCGCTGAGATTCTGCATGACACCATGACCAAACTTTGGGACAAAGTTGGAAACTGCGACAAGAATAGATGGCTCTCTGATTAGCCGCAATGCACAAAGGGCGGAATGGCCTTTCCCCACATTGTAAATCTTCGAAGACAAGTTGAAAATAATCTGCAACGAAAATGTTCTTGTGAGGATTTACTTGTGAGGATTCGGTACTCTCAGCACCGTGGCCCGGATCGTATTCCCGCTCATGGAATGGTTGTATTGTTCCGCAAACATATCGGTGTACCAGTACTTCTGTCGATTTTCCGGTGCTGGCATATCATTGATTTTGTCCAAAACATTATGAAGGTTAACAGAAAACGAATAGTTGAAACTTTATTGCTGGAACAGCACAGCAGGTCAGGCAGCATCCAGGGAACAGGAGATTCGACGTTTCGGGCACAGGCCCTTCTTCAGGAATGAGCAGAGAGTGGTCAGTAGGAGAAGATAAAAGGTAGGGAGGAGGGACTTGGAGGAGGGGCGTTGGAAATGTGATAGGTGGAAAGAGGTCAAGGTTAGGGTGATAAGTCGGAGTAGGATGGAGGCGGAGAGGTCAAGAAGAAGACTGCAGGTCAGGAAGGCGGTGCCGGGCTGGAGGGATCCGGCTGAGACAAGGTGGGGGGAGGGGGGATGAAGAAACTGGTGAAGTCCAAGTTCATCCCCTGCGGTTGGAGGGTTCCCAGTCGGAAGATAAGACGCTCCTCCTCCGACCGTCGGGTTGTTGTGGTTTGGCGGTGGATGAGTCCAATGACCTGCATATCCTCGGTGGAGTGGGAGGGGGAGTTGAAATGCTGTGCTACAGGTTGGTTGGGTTGGTTCGTCCGGGTGGCCCAGAGGTGCTCTCTGAATCGCTCCGCAAGTAGGCGGCCTGTCTCCCCAAAATAGAGGAGGCCACACCGGCTGCAGCGGATGCAGTAGATGATGTGGGTGGAGGTGCAGGTGAATCTGTGGCGGATATGGAAGTTTCCTTTGGGGCCTTGGAGAGAAGTGAGGGGGGAGGTGTGGGCGCAAGTGTTGCACCTCCTGCGGTTGCAAGGGAAGGTGCCGGGAGTGGAGGTTGGGTCGGTGGGGGGTGTGGATCTGACAAGGGAGTCGCGGAGGGAGTGGTCTCTACGGAAAGCTGATAGGGGAGGGGAGGGAAATATATCCTTGGTGCTGGGGTCTGTTTGGAGGTGGCGGAAGTGACGGCGGATGATGCGCTGTACATGGAGATTGGTGGGGTGGTAGATGAGGACCAGTGGGGTTCTGTCCTGGTGGCGGTTGGAGGGGCGGGGCTCAAGGGCGGAGGAGCGGGAAGTGGAGGAGATGCGGTGGAGGGCACCGTCGACCACGTCGGGGGGGAAATTGCGGTCCTTGAAGAAGGAGGCCATCTGTGTTGTACGTATTTTGAACTGGTCCTCCTGGGAGCAGATGCGGCGGAGACGAAGGAATTGGGAGAATGGGATGGCGTTTTTACAGGGGGCAGGATGGGAGGAGGTGTAGTCCAGGTAGCTGTGGGAGTCGGTTGGTTTGTAGTAGATGTCCGTGTTGATTCGGTCGCCTGAGATAGAAACAGAAAGGTCTAGGAAGGGGAGGGAGGAGTCCGAGACTGTCCAGGTGAATTTGAGGTCGGGGTGGAAGGTGTTAGTGTAGTGGATGAACTGTTCAACCTCCTCGTGGGAGCACGAGGTAGCGCCGATACAGTCATCAATGTAGCGAAGGAAAAGATGGGGGGTGGGGCCAGTGTAGTTGCGGAAGATGGATTGTTCCACATACCCTACGATGGGCGCTCCCCCGCCCTTGAGCCACGCCCCTCCAACCGCCAGCAGGACAGAACCCCATTGGTCCTCACCTACCACCCCACCAATCTCCATGTACAGCGCATCATCTGTCTTTTATTGTGAACCGTCTCTTTCACTGTAACCATCAGGAAAGACCATTTCGTTCGCCAGAAAAAGAAATGAATATGTTACTAACCTTTGTTTGTTTCAGGCCTCGGAATACTCAGATCAATAGCTCCCTTGCTGACCTCTGCTGGTCATGTTCGCAAAGAGATATGGCAAATTGCCAAGTGTGATTTTCCTTTCAATAAATAATTTTGACTCAGTTTAGCTCCAAATATCTTTTCCTACCTTTGTGCTTTTCTTTTACATTGGTGTCTCGCACCTTACAAATGACAGCAAAGGTATGAAAGGAGATGGTAGCATTTAGCTCATCAAGTCAGCGAGAGCTTTTTATGAGATCACGGCTGATTTGGTCAATGCTCAACTCTGCTTCGCCGTCTGTAGTCATGGCCGAGTGCTGAAGGCGATGGATTCGAAATCCCTTGGGGTTTCCCCACGTAGGTTTGAATCCTGCTGGCTACGTTCTGTAAGCTTTCCTGCTGGAATAATTTTCGCTCAAAATTCAGAAAACCTATTTTGCAAACCAGGCCGGTAATTTGATTAGACTTGGGAAACTCGAGTTCTTCATCAGAAATGTTCCATATTTAAAACATTATCTCTGTTTCTCTTTCCAGATACACTGCTCGACACATCGGGTTTCTGCAGTTGTTATTGGACGTCCGAAGCAGAAGTGCTGCTTTTCATTAGATTCCTTTAATCCCTGTCCTCTGTTCTCTGACTCGGGTCAGTGGCAACACTTCCTCCTGCTCGTCAAAGTGCTCATTCCCCACCGCTCCCTCTCCCATCATTACAAACAACCGCAGGAAATTACCACTTAACCATCTTTGTTCCAAAGTGAAACTCACCAGCCTCGGGAATCCCTCCAACAAACGGGACTTCTCATCCCTGGACATGGTGCAAGCCGGAGGATGTTGAAGAGATACTGTGAAAATATTGTCAGTTGGCAGTTGGAAAAATGTTTAGGCAGCAAACCATATAATTTAGACTCCAGCTTTGGAAATCTTGAGAAACTCTTTGGGAAATGGAATCAGAGGAGGATGAAGAAGTGTGAACTGTCGGTCCGAGTAGAGGACGGGATATTGACTCTGATGTTCACGGGACAGGAATTGATCTGAGACATTGAAAGAATTCTCGCTCAAGTACGTGAGGAATGCAAACTTCATCTGGACTCTGGAACAATGAAAAACTCTGGAACACTCAAGACAAAATCCAAATATTGACTGGGATCACGACAGTACGAGTACTATAGATGGGTCAGTTTTTGTCCAGTGTGTGCAGGTGGCCTTCCTGAAATAATATGTAGACATGCCTTCAAGGGACGAAGCCACTTTCGATTTAGTACTGGGTAACGAGCCTGGCCAGGTTTTAGATTTGGAAGTAGGTGAGCACTTTGGAGACAACAATCACAATTCTCTCAGGTTTACTTTCGTGATGGAAAGGGATAGGTGTACTCCACGGAGCAAAACTTTCAGCTGGTGGAAGATAAATTACGATGCAATGAGGTAAGATTTAGGAAGCGTAGAATTGGGTCGGAAACTGCAGGAGGTGAGCACATTAAAAATGTGGAGCTTATTCAAGGAAAAGCTCCTGTGTGTGCACCTGTCAGGCAGGGAGGAAGATATAGAACGCGTGAGCCGTGGTTTACTGAGGAAGTGGAATCCCTGGTCAAGAAGAACAAGAAGTCTTATGTTAGGACAAAATGTGAAAACTCAGTTAGAGCGCTCGAGGGTTGCAACGATATCAGGAAAGACCTAAAAAGAGAGCTGAGAAGAGCCAGGAGGAGACATGAGAAGTTGTTTGCAGTTAGGATCAGGGTTATGCCTAAGGCTTTCCATAGGTATGTCAGGAGTAAAAGAATGACGAGAGTTAAATTTGGGACAATCAAGGACAATAGTGGGAAGTTGAGTGTGGAGTCAGAGGAGATAGGGGAAGCACTAAATAAATATTTTGCGACAGTGTTCGCTATAGAAAATGAAAATGTTGGCGAGGAAGATACAGAGATACTTGCATCTAGACTAGAAGAGATTGAGGTTCACAAGGAAGAGATATTAGAAATACTGCAGAGTGTGAAAATAGATAAGTCAGCTGGACTGGATGGGATCTGTCCTCGGATCCTCTGGTAAGTAAGGGAAGAGATTGATGAGCGTTTGGCATTGATCGTCAAATGATCGTTGTCTACCGGAATAGTGCCTGTGGAATGGGGCATAGCATATGTTGTTCCCTGGTTCAAAAAGTGTCTTAGAGACAACCCTGGTAATTACAGACCAGTGAGTCTCACTGCAGTTGTTGGTAACGTGTTGGAAAAGTTTATTATAGATAGGATTTATGACCATCTAGAAAAGAATAATCTGATCAGGGACAGTCAGCACGGTTTTGTGATGGGTAGGCCTTGCCTAACGAATCTTATTGATTTTTTTGACAAAGTGACCATACAGGTAGATGACAGTAAACCAGTTGATGTGGTGTATATGGGTTTCAGCAAGTTGTTCAATAAGGTTCCCCACAATAGGCAAAATGCGGAGGAATGGAACTGTCGGAGAGATTGCAGCTTTGATCAGCATTTGGCTTGCCAATAGAAAACAGTGTTGTAGTTGATGGAACATGTTCTTCTTGGTGTCCAGGTACTGGCGGCGTACCACAAGGGTCGGTGTTAGGTCCACTGCTGTTACATGAGATCTAACCTTGCCAATCAGTCTCCCATGGGGAACATTGTTGAACGCCTTACTGAAGTCCATATAGATCACATTTACTGGTCTGCCCTCATCAATCTTCTTTGTTACTTCTTCAAAAAACTCAATCAAGTTTGTGAGACATGATTTCCCACGCACAAAGCCATGTTAACTATCCCGAATCAGTCCTTGCCTTTCCAAATACATATACATTCTGTTCCTCAGGATTCCCTCCAACAATTGGAGTGTTCTTGGCAGATGCAGTCTCATGTAGGGAATGCGAGTTCATATACTTTGTTGGGATGAATCAAAAGGCACACTACTATTAAAATCGATAGAAACGCAAAAGAAGTGCGGTGCAGATGAGTCTCAGTGTTCTTATATATGAAACGAACAAAGGTTAATCACATATTTATTTCTTGCTGGCAAAAAAAAGCCTTTTCTGATGCTCACAATTAAAGAGATGGTTTCCAAGAAAATAGCAAAATTAAGTCACCATTAGAGTAATCAATTACCAAGATATCTTTCGTGATGTTTTATGGGACATGTGGGATTTTTTTGATTATGGTTCTCCAAACGTTTTTCCAATGGAACGGAGAGTTTTAGATGGGAAGTTAAGATCACGCATGACTATTGCCATTTCTGTCACTCACATTTTTTTTTCCTTGTATGATTTATTTCGCTTTGTGGTTACTGTGAATGGGCGTGTAAACCACACGTGCTTGTGAGTTCATTCCTCACTGTTCCTCAACTCCAGCTAAACAGACTTTACATCCTTATTTCCTGAATCAAGGTAATCTCTAACCATTGCATAAATGTCATTAAAACTTCGGTATTTCACACGCCTCTGTATATTACCTTACAATATTAATTGATCATTTACTGTATTGCAGTTGTGCATGAGAAGAGAAAAATAGCATCGAGAATGGTGGACCTCCGCTTCACACACCCATTATTGAAGCGAAAATGCAGATTACTGCCCATAATACGATCATGGAAGTATGTGCCGAACCCCCAGGAAACACAGAATAAGTGCAGTGCCACAGGGCATGTCAGGGACAGCACCAGAAAGACAACAGAAATGCTGCTCTGAGCTCCTATTTTGGATATATTTCTCAATGAGCAAGAGAGTGTTACGTATGTTCCATCAGGAGTTACCCCACACAAGGAAGTAACCAGTGTTGCAGACGGTCATATCATCCGAGTTCCAAGCCCTGAAATCATAGACATTCAGTATTCTGTGCATAACTGCAAGGAACAGCTGTCCGAGGCGTTTACAGTCCAGATGATATTATGAATGCAGCTCTCTAGTTGTCAGCCTCTTTCTCCTATGTTGTGTTTCGTGCAGTCCCTGCGTGGAATCTCGTCAACCACGTTTGACCTGCACATGATGCGTATTGGGCCTTGTTTTCTCGTGAGTTGTTGTCTGAGTGAGGCTTTCGGTTTCTGTGCTGTCATACGTCCGAGTGTTCGGAAGAGTCTGGATATCGTTTTCCAGAATTTGTTTTTAATGCAGGGAAGCATGATTTAAAAATTACCTCAAAGCATATCCTCGTTGCGAACTTTGTGTGCCATGCATCTGCGAATGAAGGTGTGTGGATATTGGTTCTTGGCAAAAGAATTTGCAATCGCAACAAGCGGAAGTAGCGGGAATGAAACCAAATGAATTCGTACCAAAACATGATAGCAGCGCTACACAGGAACCTCTGCAGCGCTGAGAATGTCACCCATCTTCCTCGCGTCACCGAATTTTTCAGCAAGAACTCCAGAAGCATCCGAACTTCACATCTTTCTGCTCCAGAACACTCCGCTTTTCCACAACAGAGAATTGCACACTCAACTACCGCGTGTCAGATGAGAATACCAGCCCCTACACTACCAAGGGCGGCAGTAAGAGCGAGGGGAAACAGCTGCCACTGTCATTCCACAACTACAAACGCTCTCTTTGAAATGTACCTTTTCGTATGAATGTCAGGGCAGCAGTAGAATATGGGAACTAAACAGCCTGCGCTTGTGTATTCATATTCTGGACAATGTGAGTTTTTCACAGCTTTCCCTGAAAGTGAGTGGACGTCGTTATTTCACCGCTGTTGTGAAACCAGATCCTGCACTGAATCTGCTCCCTCGTTTTTTGTTGTTGTGGCTAAAAGGTGGGCAACCGCAACGTGAAACTTTGTTATATTTCTCTCATTTCCTTCATTACTGTCCTGGTGAGGGAGGCTGGAGATTAGCTCTCTCGATCAGATTGAGGCACCAGCGCATTGTTGACCTAATTTAATCGAGAATATAATTGGTAATATTCACTTTGCATGGTACATTTTTCTGTTTTGTTTTATGTTACTTGAGCCCTTTCTGTTACTTGGCAATGCACTAAATCTCCAGAATGTCGGGAAGCTCCGTTTGGAATTGCTTCGGTGCTATTTGTGTGAGCAGTTCTTGACATACACGTGTCGCACTGCCTCAAGACAGAAGTAATGAGTTTGTGTGTCTGATAATGACTCTGCCTTTTGAGTTCTGCACCTGGTCCACGTTAAGAGCTGTCAGTTTTTGGATTCACTGGAGAGTTGAGGGGATAACACGATTTGTGAGGTTTTTTTTAGTCAACGAAATTATTTGATGGAGAACTTGGGAATGTATCAAGGAGAATAGTCATTGTCTGTAAATGTCTGGAAAACATTCCTCTCTGTGTCATTTCAAAGCATTACGCCTCAAGAAAAAATAAAATTCAAACACACTGACTTAGTAACAAACAGCATGCGTTTTTGCAAGTGGTCTATTGAAACTGTTGTCAGGTACTGGAGTGTTACAGCATTGCAAACCTTCCTATCCAACTTGCACTTGCTGAACAGATGACCGTAACTAATCTAAACATATTTGCCAATATTTGTCCCTTATCTGTCCGAACACTTCCTGTCTGTATACCCATTTAGATGCCTTTGAAGTGTTGTGAGTGCACCAAACTCTGCCACTAAATGTGGCAATTTATTGCACACGCACAAAAATGTCTGTATTAAAAACAAGTGTCGCTCACATTCCTTTCAAATTGTACTGCTCTCACATTAAACCTATGCTATCCCGCTTTAAACTCACGTGACTTCTGAAAAAGTGTAGATTGACTATGTTCTCTGCTTGTCTCCCTCATGATTTTGTAAACTTTTCCAAGGACATTCCTCAGGCCTGAAGCTCCAGGGAAAACTGTCGAAGAATATTCAGCTTCTCACGAATTTCCACACCGTGCAAACCTTTCAAATCGTTGGAAGTTTTTTTTTTAATTATGCGAAGGTATTCATAGAAAGTGCCAGGGGAAATTGCCTGAAGTGAAGCGATGCTGAAACATTCGTCTTGACAGGTTTGGCGCTTAGTTATCGTCAGGGAGCGTCGCTGAGTGGTTTCATGTAGGTAAAAACAATGAATACAGATGCTGGAGACCAGATTCAGGATTAGTGGTGCTGAAGAGCGCAGCCGTTCAGGCAGCATCCGAGGTGCAGTAAAATCGACGTTTCGGGCGAAACCCTGTATTCCTGATGAAGGGCTTTCGCCTGAAACGTCGATTTTACTGCTCCTCTGATGCTGCCTGAACTGCTGTGCTCTTCCAGCACCACTAATCCAGAGAGGTTTCATGTGCTGGGTTTAGGGTCCAGTCTATTGCGTCGTGGGTTTGAAACCCAACTTTGCAATAGAACAACAGCAGGCAACCTTTTATGACGGAACTACACAGGTCCTGATATTGTTTTATGGGTGTGTTTGTTACTCCTCGGGTCTCTCACCCTCTCTGCGATAAACACGGGTACATGAGCAACTGATTCTTAAAATAATGAGAACTAGTGCAGTCCATATCCTCTCGAGAAATGTGCGTTTGGATGTGTACACGCATAATTTTGCTGCCAGTTGCTGTGTCTCAAATAGTCAGAGCATTTGGCTGAAATGTTGGTTCTCCTAACCCAAAAAGAGCACAGAGCTGTACATCTCTATGACTCTATGACTCTAAGTACTGAGACCGACCATCTTCGGACAATACAACCACGAGAACTCATCCATGATTGACCCTGAGTCCGCAGTGAGTGAAACGGTCACGTGCAGCAGAATGTGACCCCACTCTCTACAAACCCCCGCTGCCAACAGAAAGGGGCCCCTGCCGTTTCAATCAGCGGCTTCCTGCCCAGACCTGGGACACAGCTCATGGAAACTCCGTCCTCAGGAACGGCTGTTACCGTGTGAAAGGGTTAAAAATTCTATTTCAAATTGGAAATGGCTTCAGAAGATTGTTCCTGTTTTTAAAACATTTTATAATCAGAATTCCTGTCTCGAATATTAGAAGTGGTAAACTTTGTAGGCAGGTAGAACAAAGAAAGTGTTGATTGTGAGGACTCTGTCTCTTCAGCAGATGGGATTCCCCACACTCTAATCGGAAATGATTTGGTTTCCTGAAGTATTTTCCCGATTGATTTGCAGTCTGCCAGATTGTCTGGGAATACTTCGGCGACCTAAGGATCAGGGTCAAAATATGAAAATATTAACAGAGAATCGTAAATCCCGGGGCAAGGCCTAAATGGATTGTAATGGTCTGAAGGAATAAACCTGAGAATTGAAAGACATGAATAATGTTATTTGCAATGGGGAGGAATGAACGAGATTTTTGAAAATTGCCGTGTCAGCTGAATTAAACTCAGTATGAAATGATAAATTAACTAACACCAATCATGTCCTGGCACGCTCAGTCGGTAGAGCTTGAGACCTTTAATCTCAATGGTGTGGGGTCGAGACCCACGCAGGGCGCTGTTGTTTGTTAATAGGTTTGCCGCTCTCCATTAATGTTCCAAGAGCCAATTCGTTCGCTGAGGCAGGTTTTGTTGACACATTTCTTCCTCCGTTTTTGATCATCTCTTGGTTTCTGAGTGAAAACTGTCTCCACTGTACTGCAGGTGCAAGAGACAAGGTTATCAGTTCAGCCGAATATGCTATAAACGATGTTCCTTCCAAAACGTGAGGTACCATTCCAAACATGCCCCAACTAAAATGTCCAGAGACGTCGAATGCGAATGGCCACATGACAGTGACAGCTGCATGTCAAATGGTGCTGCAATAGAATTAACTGAATGTGAATGCTCTGATGGAAACCGAATGGAATTCTCCCTGAAATTTTCCCAATTCACTCGGTAAATGACGCTGTTGTGTACCCACATGGGTTTACGTAACGAACAGCTTATTGTCAGTAACACGGGTGGGGGTGATGCAGGATAGTGAGGTTTCAGTGTGGGTCAGAAGTGATTTGTTCGAACAGGGAATTCAAACGTCCACAGAGCAGACATAGCTGAATGGTCCAGGATCACACTTCTCCCTTCTGTTTCAGTACCAACAAAAGAAATTGCGGGAAAATCTCAGCAGGTCTGGTAGAATCTTGGAATGGAAAATCGAGTTAAGTCTTCAAGACCAGTGACACTTATTTCTCCATGTCCATCTCCGTCTACCTTTTTATTGAATATCTCCTGACTCTCAACTTTATGCTCAGTTTCTCTTTTATTACTCCGTCTCCAAACATTCTCCCAGTCTCAAAATTTAATAGCAGAACTGTTTCATCTCTCACCTCGCCGAGTTATGAGAGGAGGACTTCGAAATGCAAGATTAACTCTGTTTCTATTTCCTTAGATACTGGATGGCCAGAGACCAGAAGGCATCGGAGGACAGTTAGAGCTTTCAGCCCATCTGGTCTGCTGCCATTCGGTCATGACTCATATCGTTCCCAAACCAATTTTCAGCCTTCTATCTGTGACACTTAGCTCTCCTGAATTTAGGATCCAGTCTTTTTTCCAGAGTGGAAATGAAACCGTCCCAACCGTCTCCACATCTGCTGGCAGCTGTTACACCGTATCTGTGTGTGATCGAGCTCAGTTTCAGTCCCACACAGCAAACATCTGTTCTGAGCAATGCAATCCCCGCTGCATGACAGATCGATCGGGTCTCTGACCCCACGGCTTTTCTGCAAGGCAGTAGTTAGCTCCTTCACCACCCACGGCAAGGACCGGTGCTTCAAAATGTGGGGACAAAGAACGATAAGCACAAGAGTTTGTACAGATTCGGTCGAAAGGGATATTGTCAATTTAGTGGAGTCCCTGCTTCAGAGTCTGGGTTTGAATCGCCCAGGCCTGGATAAAATTCCAAGTCAGGAAATGAAGATTTGTTTCTCTTCGTGTGGCTAATCTGAATGAAAACCATTTTCTGCTTCCACAGAGAGCACAGACCCGATTCTGTCAGAAGGAATCCAGTGATTGATTGCATCCAACTGGAATCATAGAATCATAGAGATGTACTGCAGGGAAACAGACCCTTCGTTCAAACCTGTCCATGCTGACCGGAAATCCCAACCCAATTTGGTCCCTCTTTCCAGCACACGGCCCATCTCCCTCCAAACCCTTCCTACTCATATACCATTTAAAATGCCTCTTAAATGTTGCAATTGTACGAGCCTCCACCACATCCTCTGGCAGCCATGGCAGCACATATACGAATAAATTGTCACTGCAAATCCCCTCTAAGGATCTCGCCTTTCTGAGCTGAAACTTTCTCGCTGTTCATTCAATGTCGCTATGTCTAATTCTTGGAACTCCCTCCCTATCGACATCATGGCTGTATCACTGTGTTGAGCACTTCGAGGACGAAGTAAAGTAACTTACCAACTCAATCTCTTGAGTAATTATGGTTGCACAGTGAAGCCTATCCCAAAGAGTGACGTGCATTCTCCAGAACTTCGTTTGGAAAAGCTGCAGTTATCAAGTGGACACCCGAAAGTGATCCGGAACAAGTGTAAAGTTTCGAAGGGAAAGTAGGATAAACTGAAAGTCAATGATGACTGGGATGAATGAGGAAGAAAGTGAGTGAGGATCTTTTGGTACAAGGATCAATGTCAATGCTAATGGTTTTGCCCTTACTGCACACTGTTAACATTCACTCACACACCACTCCTGGTAAATTCACCACAATTACCCTGGTCTCTTGGTATGAGTTTCCCTCTGTGCATATTCACGCGGTAAATCGGCCCAGGGATGATGAACGCATACTGTTTATCCTGTCAGGTGAAAGAGGTGAAGGCATCAGTTTGTAATCAAAGCAAGAAGAGATTGCCTCTTCCTGTACATTTTCAGTGTAGAGTCACCAGCTGTGAACTTATTTCCTGCACAAGCGGACGTTGATATAAATTCTCATCGAGCAGCTTTATTACAGGAAGGTGGTCCAATTAAATGTGATCAAATACTTCATTAAATACCCTTATTGATTTGAAGAACAGTGTCTGTGGTTTCGTCAGTTAAAACATATGGTAATAACCAGGCGTTAATGGTGTCAAATGCTGTCAAATGTTCTGTACATTGAAAGTTCATTGTTTAAACTTCTTGTAAAAGCCGTATTGTTTATCCAACATCGCGAAAGTGACGGCTCAGCATGCTTCTTGTGTTTGAGCTCAGACCGTTGTTATTTCGTGCTACCAAGCCCTACCGCCTGATGTGGACCCATTAATCTATGTTCTATCCTGCTAATTCAACGCAGAGTTCTTTTTACTCTGTTCGAAAAGGATTTGTCTATCTCTTCTACTATTATCCTCCGTCCGTCTTTTCAAGTTTTTTGGGAATAATAAAGAGACGCAGGAGACAGCGCAGACTTGCAGGACAATGTTGTAGTAATAACGCATCCAATGAGAAAATGGCTCTCATTGTCTGCTGTCACCATTCATTGATTTTAGGCAAACGGCAATGGCATCATAGAAATCCTATAATTGGAGTGAAACTGGTTTTTTTTCTGGTCTATTATGAATACTATTTAGAATTGTAAAAGCTCATAACGTTTTGAGTGAACAAATGTCACCTGATCTAAGACCTAAGTAACACAGACATTACTTGGAGACTGTGAGCCCAGTTCTGCACACTCTAGCCGGGGGCGGGGAGGGGGGGGGGGGCGGAGAAAGCCACCGAACAGCCTCCGATTTTAACACTTTTCCAAGAGTAGAAATGAAAAATTAGGGATATTGACAGACAGAGAGTGGGAGAATGTAGAAGAGAGTGAGATGGTACAGAGAGACAAAGGGAGACAAACAGAAATTCTCCATTCACCATGGCTACTCATCGACATAAAGGAGAAGAAAAAGATAATGAAGGCCAGCCTTTCACCAACTCAGGGCAACAGCAACAGCATTACAGCCGATAAAGGAATTTTGCATTTTTACAGATGACGTTTGTCAGCTAATGAGAGATTCTGGTAAGTATGCTGTTTCGCGAAGTGAAATTGACAATTTCCCAGGCAATAAAACAATAAAAAGCATAAGTAGCCTGAATCTGTGATATAAAACATTAAATCTCTTTGTCTCCATAGATGCTGTCAGGCCTGCAGAGTTTCTCTGTCAATTCCTGTTGTTGATTCAGATTTCCAGGATTCGCACTTCTTTGTTTTATGCTAGTCTGAATCCTGTTTGTGACAATACTCGATTAATTGCCAGCTCCACACAACATTCCCTGCTTTGGGAAGGTTGTCAACAACATAAACGGTCAGAGGAAATCCCCCATTGCTACAGCAGTGAGAGCATTGAGTCCTTAACAGTAGACTTCCACGGAAAGTGAAATATGGCGCTGTAAGTTTTCTCAATGAATCCACCTTTACTTTTTTCATTTGTGATCATTTTAGCTGCACATCAGTTTCTTTCTTTCTTCCATTTCTGTCAGCTTGGAAAAGGCCTTTCCGCCCATCTGCAGTGCGGGTCAGTGGACATTCATCTTTTCGAGTCCAGGGGCCACTAATTCTTGGAGGACCTTCTGAACTGCATCTCGGGTGTGGTGGGTGCGAGGCTGTACCACTACATTCACCTGTCTATAGATATCGAAGAAGGGTCTATCTATTCCACACCACGAGGCTTCCTCATCACTCTTCTGAATCGTGGTTATTATTACCCTTGCCCATGGCACCTCCTTCTTTGATAACAGGAAACCGATATCCCGTGTGAGGTGTACCTGTAGCCGTGGTGGATACTACTCAGTGCCAGTAACTGGGTACACAAGGATCTCTGCGTAAGCATTTATTGCCTTATTTATAGTCGTCCTGGTTACCAAACGGGCATGTAAAGGTCAACTTAACATCCTTGCTTAAGATTACCGTCTGCGATTGTATCCCAGACACCCCTGCCTTCACGACTCGTCTTGCCATGCAGCCCCACATTTCTATGAGTCTTCTAATCACTACTTACACTTGTTTGAATCCGGTGTTGTCCAATGTCTCCTCAAGGTCAGCTACACGTTTGCAATGGCTGGCGTGTGTCAACGTGGCTCTTTCGGCGATCTTAACAGCTGTCTGTGTTGGAGGGAGCCCTTGGAACGGTACCAGCCAGCTCTTCGCCTTCATGCTTTTGCTCCTGAAGTCTTTCACCACTATCCAGTCTTCAGGTTCTAGATTGTGCATCTTCCCTTCTGCTGGTTGGGGTAGTGCTGCCCTTCTTTTGATTCTGTATTTGAGACAGAAGTGTGGAGAGTTTTATACCGTAACATAATATCTCGTCCTCACAGTGGTCTGATATCTGTCTTACAATCGGTCTTGGGCCAATTCCTGTATTAGGCCACCTTCCAAACAAAATCACAAAGGTCCTAAGATTTACTCTTCCTCTCCTTCATATACATTAGCACAACTGGAAATGCCTTTGTCCATGTCACCTCTAGTTACTCACAATATTTTGTCAATTTATTTTTAAGGGTAGTTTTCTCTCTTTCCACTGCCCCACCGCTCGCTGGGTGATAGGCAAAATGTTGCGTCACCTTTATTTCCAAGTAAACACTGATCTGCTGTAGGGCAATATTTATAAATGGCTTTCCATTGTCGCTGCTTAGCCTTTCAGGGATGCCCCATCTCGGAATTATTTCAGTTAGCAAAGCCTTGGCTACCGCACTGGCATCCTGTTTAGACGTGGGAGCACTTCCACCCCTTGGGAAAACATCAACTATTACCAGACAATGCCTTTTCCCTTCGCTGGGTGTTAGTTCAATAAAATGCATCTGTAAATGTTCAAAGGGTCTTTGGGATTGTGGGTGTTCTGCCTGATTCATTTGTATTCCCCTCCCCACATTATTAGTGGCACAGAAAACACATTATTCACTTTTTTTTAATGAGTAATGAGTAAATCCCTTTCTGTACCAGCGTGCTGAAATATTATCGTACATCCCCACTTTTGACACATGGTCCTTACCCTGTGTGACTTTGGCATAGAAAGGGAATAAAGATCGTGGTAGACAGGGTTTACCATTGGGGCCACACCACACCCATTCCCTCATTCTGCACCCTGCCAAATATTTGTATTACAAATATTTGACAGACACATGTCACACTGATCACTTGGCGGCTGATTGGCTGCCGTCCTTGCCGCTCAGTCTACATTTTCATTGCCTTGAGAAATTGAATCATACGTTTTCCTGTCGGCTTCACATGTACACACAGTGATTGAATTAGGCAATCGGACTGCTTTCAGGAGGTCAGAGATCAGGCCATGTTATGTGATTGGCTTTCTAGTGGAGGTCAAGAAGCCCTTGTTTTTCCACAGGGATCCAAAATTATGTACAACCCCGAATGCACATCTGCTGTCGATGCAAATATTCACTGTTCTTCCTTCGGCCAATTTACATGCCTCAATCAAGGAAATCCGCTCTGCTGCTTGCGCTGACAGATGAGAAGGAAGTCATCCCGCTTTGACTACCTCGTGGGTAGTTGCTACAACATACCAGGCACTGGCCTATCTCTTTGCTTCTGAATGCTGACCTATCCACAATAAAACGCCGTATCCAGATTCTAAATTGGTGAATCCTACACGTCTGGTCTCGGGCTTCAAACCTAAGAACTTCACCTGTTGTTCCACAAGTTGTAGTTTTACGAGACTAGATGGCAGAGCATCGCACGCCTACCTTTCTCACATTGTTTCTCTGTTGATGCTGCGATTAAGCATTCGCTTCCATACTGCAGAAGCGCTGAGCCCGCATCCACCCCCCCCCCCCCCCCCACTCCCCCCGCCCCCCGGTTAAAACAAGAGTCTCCAGACTCCTGTGTAGAGCCTCGTTAATTATGGTGGGGACTCACAGTAATCTTGAAAATGTCAGGTGAAGTATACTATTTGCCTTTGAATGGAAAAGTGAACCAGAATTGACTGTCGGCGTGTAACGGTACACAAACCAAGGCATTTGCTAAATCCACAATAGAGAGCCATTTACATCCGGTGGAATTTGAGCCAATATAATATAGGGGTTGGGAACATTTGGTGTGTGCGGAATAACAGCGTTATTGATAACCGCAGGTCATGAATCAACCTCCATTCCCCCGATTCACCTGGAATGTTTGCCTTTTTGAACGAAAAAAATGGGTGTTCTCACCAGTGATTATTCACGGGGGTTTATCTCTCCAGCCTATAAGAGAGATTCAAAAACTGGAGTAATTCCTTGCACAGCCTCGGGTTTTAACGACTCTTTTGCTTTGCAAGGACGATACTCAGACTTCGGGGTTATTCTTAAGGGTTCGTATGCACCCCACATCGTGTTTGCCTTTTGCCCTGAAATCAGTTGGGACACTTATTAATCTTGGGTCCGAGACATCTAGCATAGGTAAACGCCAGACGACACTCCTGGTGGGGATTACCTGGACTGCCCTGTCTGCCTGAGTTAGCCGATTTAGTATCAGGGAAATTATGATGCGGTGTCAGGGAAATTATGATGCGGTGAGGCATGACTTAGGATGTGTGGCTTGGAAAAGTAGACTCCAAGGCAAGAGAGTAAATGATATGTGGAGCTTGCTCAAGGAGCAACTATTGAGTGTCCTTGATAATTATGTACCTGTCAGGCAGGGAGGAAAGGGTCGTGCGAGGGAGCCGTGGTTTAATAAGGAATTGGAATCCCTTGTTAAATGGAAGAGGGCGGCCTATCTCAAGATGAGACGTGAAGGTTCAATTGGGGCGATTGAGAGTTATAGGGTAGCCAGGAAGGACCTGAAGAGAGAGCTAAGAGCAGCAAGGAGGGGACATGAAAGGTCCTTAGTCGGTAGGATTAGGGAAAACCCTAAGGCTTTCTATAGGTATGTTTGGAATAAAAGAATGACTAGGGTAGGAATAGGTCCAGTCAAGGATAGTAGTGGGAAGTTGCGTGTGGAGGCGGAAGAGATTGGGGAGACACTGAATGAATACTTTTCTTCAGTATTTACTCAGGAACAGGGCATTGTCGTCGATGTGAATACTGAGTTACAAATAAGTAGAATGTATGGCTTTGAGGTATGTAGAGAAGAGGTGTTGGAAATCCTGGAAAAGGTGAAAATAGATAGGTCCCCTGGGCCTGATGGCATTTATCCTAGGAGTCTCTGGGAAGCAAGGGAGGAGATTGCAGAGCCATTGGCCTTGATTTTTATGTCCTCTTTGTCTACAGGAGTAGTGCCAGAAAACTGGAGGATAGCAAATGTGGGTCCCTTGTTCAAAAAGGGGAGTAGGGATAACCCTAGTAACTATAGGCCGGTGAGTCTCACTTCTGTTGTGGGCAAAGTCTTAGAGAGAATTGTAAGGGATAGGATTTATGCACATCTGGATAGGAATAATGTGATCAAGGATAGTCAGCATGGTTTTGTGAAGGGCAGGTCGTGCCTCACAAACCTTATTGAATTCTTTGAAAAGGTGACGAAGGAGGTTGATGAGGGGAAAGCGGTAGATGTGGTATATATGGATTTTAGCAAGGCGTTTGATAAGGTTCCCCATGGTAGGCTACTGCAGAAAATACGGAGATATGGCATTGAGGGTGAGTTGGAGGTTTGGATTAGGAATTGGCTGGATGGAAGAAGACAGAGGGTAGTAGTTGATGGCAAAGTTTCTTCATGGAGTGCCGTCACTAGCGGTGTTCCGCAAGGATCTGTTTTGGGACCATTGCTGTTTGTCATTTTTATAAATGACCTGGAAGAGGGGTTAGAAGATTGGGTGAGCAAGTTTGCGGATGATACGAAAGTCGGAGGAGTTGTTGACAGTGAGGAAGGATGTGGCAGGTTACAGCAGGATATAGAGAAGCTGCAGAGCTGGGCATAAAGGTGGCAAATGGAATGCAATGTAGCTAAGTGTGAGGTGATTCACTTTGGGAAGAATAACAAAAAGTTGGGGTACTAGGCTAATGGTCGGATACTTGGTAGTGTGGATGAGCAGAGGGATCTTGGTGTCCATGTACACAGATCTCTGAAAGTTGCCACCCAGGTAAATAGTGCGGTGAGGAAGGCATATGGCATACTGGCTTTTATTGGTAGAGGAATTGAATTCCGGAGTCCTGAGGTCATGATGCAGTTGTATAAGACTCTGGTGCGGCCGCATCTGGAATATTGTGTGCAGTTTTGGTCGCCATACTATAGGAAGGATGTGGAGGCACTGGAACGGGTGCAGAGGAGGTTTACCAGGATGTTGCCTGGTATGGAAGGAAGACTGAGATACTTGGGGCTGTTTTCATTAGAGAAAAGAAGGTTGAGGGGTGACTTGATTGAGGTGTACAAGATGATTAGGGGGTTAGATAGGGTTGACAGTGTGAACCTTTTCCCGCGTATGGAGTCGGGTATTACAAGGGGGCATAGCTTTAAATTAAGGGGGGGTAGATAAAGGACAGAAGTTAGGGGTAGGTTCTTCACTCAGCGAGTCGTAAGTTCATGGAATGCCCTGCCAGTAGCCGTGGTGGACTCTCCCTCTTTATGGGCATTTAAGCGGGCATTGGATAGGTATATGGAGGATAGTGGGTTAGTATAGGTTAGGTGGGCTTGGATCGGCGCAACATCGAGGGCCAAAGGGCCTGTACTGCGCTGTATTCTTCTATGTTCTATCTTCCTATTCGTCCTTATAACTGCATTGAAGCAGATAAACACACCGACCCTGAAGATACAATCTTTCGTTTTTTGTGCCTGTCGTACCCATGGTCCCAAATTCTGACACCTGTCGCTGGATGCCTTCGCCAATGATCTGTGAGGGAAAGGGCCTTCCACATCAAAAAAACAGGGTCTACTTACCGTCACAGACACTTAAAAAAGTTTAAAGTGACAGCACATCTGTGATCATTCCAATAAAATTCGCACAATAACAACTGATCTGGTTTAACCAATCTCCTGAACCAATCCTTCTCTTATGATTTGTCAGGATCATCGCGGTGTATGTGTGCTGTGCAGTGCAGCGTATCTCCAGCAAGAAAATCGGTGTCAATGGGATTAACATGGCTACTTGCTTCCTGGGTGAGTGAATCGCTCACGGAACCTATCACTCTCTGACATGCATCAGGGGTCGTGATTCGTATTTTCCAGCCTGCACTGTTAAATCTTCTTTTTGTATTACCTGCAAGCCCGTCGGGGTACTGCGCAAATCACCCCAGTCTCACTATGAGATCCCGAGACATCAGATTTAAAGAACAGAATTTCGATAACAGAAATGAGAATTGGAATGTTTCCCATTACTGGTTTTGCACAATAGGGGTGCGGTAAATCTCTCTCGTGTCACGACTCCTGATGCACCCATTAAGTTCAGGAAGCTTCCATTCATCTTTATTTGCGTCGAATCTCTGAACTGCCTTGATTTATGACCTGAATATGTTGCCCTTGTATCTTCCAAAAAAGTAAGAGGTGCACCTTCCACATATAACGTAGATGTAAGCATTGACTTATATGCATCATCGTTGTACTGAAAGTATAGTTCACGCTTTGCAAACTCAGTGCTCAGTGTAGAGGTGGGTCATGTTTCAGTGCCCATAAGGTTCGTCATAGAGATGAGCATAAGCGAGTATTCGTTGCCAAGCATAAAGCAAAGAGGCATACTTGTAACTTTGGGGCTGCCAACCTTCACCTCAGCCTTCCTCCATTAGTCACCCTGCTGCCCAGTCTCCAGGGCCGATTGAGGCTGTCTGGGCGTGCACTGCCTCACTCACTGGTCCATTGCTCTGCAAACAAAGCAGCCGCCAGATTTCCCTCTGCCAGCCCTTCTTTTCACGCAGCACCTCCTTCCAACGGCTGGGCGACCATTTGCATCAGAGGTAGCTGAGCTTTATGTGTTTACTGTGCCATCTTTAATTTCCATTTTTCCTTCTCTTGGGCCAGAAAGTTTTCAGCATGTAACGCGTGGAGTTCCATCAAATTCAGGTTTCCCGTGTCCCAGGTAATACATTGGCAAGACGCCCCATGTAATGGACGCCTGAGAGATTAGATTAGATTACATTACATTACATTACATTACAGTGTGGAAACAGGCCCTTCGGCCTGGGAATAGCTTTCACATATTCCCTTTAAAGTACAATTCGCTTCTTCTTATCAATACTTCAAGGTCAGTGGCCTGAAACATTCGAGTTCCTTTCCAGATTTGGAGCTGTTTTTTTCTAATTCCTTGGCTGTTAATATGGTAATTTGCTGCCCTTGTAATTCCGCTATTAGTTCGGTTTAAATATACACAGATTTTCTTTCTGTCTGCAACACTTGCCCTCTGCAAAGTCAGGCCCTTACTTTTTTGTTTCCCTGTGCTTTTTTTGGTTTCAAAAGAAATGTTAATTTTCCAATGTAATGGACATCACAATATTTTCACAGGTCGGTGCAACATCGAGGGCAGAAGTGCCTGCACTGCACTGTAACGTTCTATGTTGTAAGATACATTTCCTGCTGGTTTCCGATGTCTCTCCTCACTGTGGAAACTTCCAGACACATCTTCCAGTGATTTGTCTGCACTTCATTCAATCCAGAAAACTGTAGTTCCTGCTGAGAATGTGATCTCTCTACAATGGAGAGAGGAAAACAGAGTCGGTGACAAAGCTGAGATCACTTAAGTTCTGTCCAGAATCAACAAAAATTACCCCTGTCTTCCAGTGTCCTGTCACTTTAACATTGCATTGTGTACCCAAGCCATCATACCAGTCTCTGGTCTGCTGCAGTTCTTCTTCAAGGCACAGCGCAAGCTGGAAGATCGGCAACTCATTTTCTACTGAAAGACCATGCAGTTTTAAGGACCCAACATCGAGTTCAATCATTTTGGATCCTGTCCGCCCTCTTCCACATTTTTCACCCACCCATACATCCCATAAGTTCCGAACACGAATCATTGGACTCGAAGCGTTAACTGTCCTTTCTCATCATAGAGGGACAAGAGCTGCTGATTTTGTTCAGACATTTTGGCATTTCCTCAAAGAAGATTTCTTTTTCCGTTGTAATCGCAAGACTGCAGGAACCGTCTGTTTGCAGGAGGAGAAGTTCACAGGAGATGAAAATAATGCCAAGGGCTGGACCATTCCCATTGTGAAGGTAGATGAGCTAAGCTGGGGCTATGTAACTAAGCACAGAGAATGCTGAGTGAGAAACTGATTAACATGCACATATTATGAAAAGGATAGATATGTATGACAGGAATAAGGCTTTTCGGGAAGGAATAATAACCAGTGACATAAATGAAAAGCAGGAGAAAAGCGGTTTAGAGGAGATTTAGGAAGAACGCTTTCACCCATAGAGTGTTGTTCGTCTGGAATTTCTTATTTGAACGTGTGGTAATGCTAAGTGTTATGAGGACATTTCAGCAGTACGTAGCCGAACACTTGAAGATCCAGAGCACACGTGGATAAGGACCAGATTCTGGAAAGTGTGACGAGGTCAGACAGACGTGAGATGGGTGTCCCGAACGAAATCGTTCTAAGGCAAACTTTTGTGCTGAAAACTGGGTGAGGCCGCGACTCAATGGAAAGCGCGTTGAATTTCTACGCCTTTGTTAAGACTGCCATTCAAAAGTTGTGGATGCAAATCTCATCAGAGTCGAATTTTAGTTTATGGTTTGAAAGGTGTTCAGACCAGACTCGGCTGCTCATCTGCAAAACCAATAACATTCATGCAGAAACCCAACTGTCTCAAAATGCAACATTTTCCTCTCAGCGATGAATAACTTTGATGTCTATTTATGGTAGAGATCGATAAATATGTGTTAGCCACTTGGCAACACGATGATATGGATACGCTGGAAAAAGAGATAAAAGTTCTGTGTGAGCTATGATGGTACAGAATGGCGTGGCGGTGCAGGAGCGGTGTTAAGAATGGCCTACTTCTGCTCCTTTCTGCTTGAGTCTTTTCTGGCCCAGGTTTTTAAACAATCACAATGAGAACAATGTGAATCTACACCAATTAATATTTTCTGTCTCACCTCCACTTCGCTACCCTCCAAGCTGGAATAGATAGCTCCTGTTTCGGTCAGACAGTGGAGGATTCTCACAAGTTCTCTCTTAGGCTGAACATCCCTTCACATAGGTTTCCAAGCGGACACATGGAGCAAGCGATTACATGAATGCTGGGGATTCAGGGACAGATTTCCCTTTTGCTGGGCTAGACTTCTGGCCAAGGTAATGAACATGAATTTCTGACGTTTTGAAACTTACTCTGGATTCTTGCGACTTTACTAATTAAACTAAAATTCAATTTGCCGTGCATAACATGATTAATTTTCCACTGTTTATAAAAAAAAACCATGCCACGTGCCCTTGGATGTAGTAATGCAGAAGATTGTTGACGTTGTGTACAGTGTGGGTCATTGTGCCGTATGAACATTCCAAAGAATGCTGGTGAAGTACCAGTGAATCGAATTCTCTGACGAATTGATACCGATAGACGGAAAATCCCAGTACAGTGGCGACATAACATTGCCTGTGATCAACGCAGGAAGCCACGGTAAACGAACACAGAATTCAATTATGCCTATTTTCACCACATTTTGCTATGTCATTTTCCTGAACCTGATGCTCCATAATCGATGATCCATCATCAGTATAACCTCATCTGCGCTGTGTCTCATTTCAGATCTTCAGCAAAAAAGGAGTAATTGGTTTGAGGGGCCCAGTGGTAAGATCAGTAGCCATTGGTCATCAGTACACGGCAGCTCCAGTGGTGCAATTCGTCAGTTTGATGTAATTGCACGACAGACTGGAAGTGCGTAAGGTGCCAAAGTTGCACATTCGGTTCTGGCCAGGTGTTGGTTTTACTGATAGTGACCAGAGATGATTGCAACTTCAAGCTGAAGAACAGTTCAAACACCGAATATTACACCGCAATAAAGTTCATTTTGGCCCTAACGTTGCACCGACCCGTGATACCACACTGACTAGTATTTTAACATCATATTCCGCAAGTTTATACAATGACCATTTCATTGCCCTGAAAGTTGCTGAGTCTACGAGTGTTGAAGGCAAGACGTTCAACACCCTTACTACTCACTGATAAAGGAACCTACCTCGGTATCTATCACTCTCAATTTACATCGATGTGCCCTTGTGCCACAATTACCATTTGAAGAAAAATGCCTTCACTGTCCACCTTATGGCAACCTCTGATCATCTTCTATGTCTCTCTAAATTCACCCCTCAAACTTCTTGTCACTATCAAAAAACGCCTCAACTCCCTCAACCTTTCCTCTTAAGACCATCTCTCCATAGAAGGCAACATCCTAGAAAATGTCCTCTGCACCCTTTCCAATGCTTTCATATCCATCGTATAATGTGGCGACCAGAAATGCACGCAGCTCTACGAGTGCGGCCACACCAGTTAATTTCTGGAGCTGCAAAGTGATAATTTCACTCTGACACTGATTAACTCTCCCAAGAAAAACTAACACACCAAACGCCTTGCAAAAAAACGTGTCAACGTGGGTGGTAACTTTCCGAGTTTTATATACATGGGCACCAAGATCGCTCTGCACATCTACACTTCCAAGAATATTACAATTAGCCAAGAACTCTTTATTCTTGTTGCTCCTTCCAAAGTAAATTATCTCACAATTTTCCACATTAAAATCCATTTGCCACTTCTGTGGTCAGCTCTGCAGATTATCCATGCCCCTCTGTAACCATCAGCAGATATTGGCACTATTGACAACATCGTCGATCTTAATGTCATCTACAAACTTACGAATCCATCATTCCATGCTCAAATCCAGGTCATTTATAAAAATGACAAACAACAGAGGACACAAAAAGAAACCTCTTAGTACACCATCAGTTACTGAATTCCAGGATTATCATTTCCCATGAACTGCCACACTCTGTCTTCTTTCAGCGAGCCAATTTCTGATCCAAACCGCTAAACCATCCTCAATCCCATGACTCTGTATTTCATGCAACAGCCGACAGTGCCTTACTGAAAACCATATCCACCACATCAACCACATTACTCTCATCCACCTGTTGGCTCACCTTCTCAAAGACCTCAATAAGGTTTGTGAGGCACAATCTGCTATTCATAAAATCGTACTCACTATCCCGAATCAACTTCTTCCTTTTTCGATGATCATAAATCCTATCTCTCAAAATCTGTTCCAAAAAGTTAGCTGCAAGAAAGCTAAGGATCACTGTTCTATAATTACCAGCATTGTCTCTACTCCCCTTCGTGAAGAAGGGGACAATATTTGCTAAACTCGGGTCTTCTAGCACTAATGACATAAACACTGACGAAATAAAGATTATAGCCAAACGTTCTGCAATCTCCTCCCACGATTCGCAGAGAATCCTCGGATACATCCCATCAAATCCAGGGGACAAACCTATTTTTAGTCTTTCATGAATTGCTAACAACTCCTCTTTATGAATGTCAATTTTGTTTATTCTCATGGGTTGCATCTCAATACTCTTTTCGACAACATTGTCTTTTTCATTTTTGATATGATAAAAAAAAATCCATTCAGCGTCTCTGCTATCCTTGGACTCCGCTGACAACTTCGTACTTATGTTCTTGACAGGCCATAATCATATCCTAGACATTCTTTTATTCTTGAACTATCAATTGAAAGCTTCAGGATTCTTCCTGCCAGACAAAGACTTCTCATGCCTCCTCTTCGCTCGAAGTAGCTCTCTCTTTCGGCCCTTCCTGGTTAGCTTTTAATTCCCAAGCGTCCTACCTCAGCCTTCATATCTCATGTTTACATACGCCTCCTTCTCCTTCTTCTCAAGAGATTCAACTTGTTTCGTAAACCCAGCTCCCTGTGTCGACCTCATATTCCCTGCATGACGAATACATACTTACCAAGGACATGCCGTAGGTTTTCCCCGAACAAGCTCCATATTTCAGGCGTGCACAACCCTCTAAGTTACTTTCCACAATGCGGTGCATCTCAACTCTTGCCTAATCGCATCATAATGGCCTTTCTCCCCGCGATACCTCATGCTCTGCAATAAATACCTGTTCCTATCCATCACTAAATAAACATAACCGAATTGTGGTCACTATCAACAAAGTGCTCACTTACCTCCAAAGAGAACAGCTGGCTGAGTTCATTACCCATAAGCAAATCCAATGTGGCTTTGCATCTTGTTGGCCTGTCTACATGCTGCGTCAGGAAACCCTACTGCACACATTGGACAAAAACTGACCAATCCGAGGTGCTGAACCGATAACATTTCCAACCAATATTTGGAAAGTTAAAGCTCCCCATAACAACTACCCTGTCACTTTTGTTCCTATCCAGAATCATCTTTGCAATCTTTTCCTCCATTTCTCTAGAACATTTTTGTGGTGACCTCTACATTCCTGATTCTAATCTCAGTCCATTCTAACTCAGCAGATTCAGTCGCGTCCTCACCAATACCCTTTTTGCTACCAAAATACTGTCCTTGTCGAATAATGCCACATCTCCCCCTCTGAAACGACCCTCCTGTTCTGACTGAAAAATCGAAACTGAAGTACAAGGAACAACCATTCTCTTCAGTCCTCCGTTCATGTCTCTGAAATGGCCACAACATCGAAGTCCCAGGTAACAACACATGGCACCTATCCTATCCTAGATGCTTCCGGCGTTGAAGCAAACACACTTCAAGTCACCTTCATCCTTGCCAGTACACTCTTTTAAACCGGAAACGCTATTTATGACAAAACCACTCACAACCACCTGCAAACTGGAGCTACAATTCAGCTTCCCACTCCGCGGCTGAATTCGTTCAAACCCTCATGAAGAGCTTTGGCAAATTATCCCCTCAGGGTATTGGTACTCTTCTAGTTCAGGTGAAGTCCATCCTGTTTGTAAAGGTTCATCGACACCAGTATGAGCCCAACCATCCAGGTATCGGAATCTCTCCCTCCTGCACCATCCTTGCAACGACATTTTCAAATGCTCTCTCCCGACACTTCACCTCAGTACGACGTAGAATGGGCAACAAATCATAGAGAACTCCGTTTGTTCTAGATTTAACATGTCGCCCTCGATCACTCAAATTCTGCCATACATCCACATCATTTTTATTACCGATGTTGTTGGTGCATATGTGGACAATGACTTGGGGTTGCCCACCCTCTCCCCTAAGGATCCTGAAAACACGATGCGAGACATCACAAACCCTGGTAGCTGAGAGACAACACAGCAATCATGAGTCTGCCCTATATCCACAGAATCTCAATCTGTTCCCATCGATATGGAGTCCCCAATAACAAATGCTCTCCTGCTCTCTCCCCCACCCTTCTGAGAAAAAGGGGCAAACTCTGTGCCAAAGACCTATACCCAATGGCTTTCCCCTCGTAAGTCATCCCGCCCCAAAATAACAAATATGGTATGCATGTTACTGAGGGGCACGGCCACAGCAGATGCCTGCACTGTCTGCCTGTTAGCGTTTCGGCTCCCGACTGTATCCCATCTATCTATTTCTTGTACCTGAAGTGTTACTGCCTACCTATAACTTCGCTCAATTGCACTCAGACTCCAAATGATCTGACATCAAGCTACAGTTCCCGAAAGCAGTTGCTGAGGAGCTGGAGTTGGGTGCACGTCCCGCAGATGTGGATATCTGCGACATTATTGAAGACCCTTACCTCTCACATTCTACAGAAAGAAATTTCAAATGTCCAGCAATCCATTCCTAATATTGTCCACATACACACACTCACATATATATATATATATATATAAAATGTGTGTGCACTTGCATGTATGCGTGTGCGCATATATATTAAAAAGTTGCAAAAGAAAGTTGTTTGAAACGGCATTTATTTTTTTAAAAATGATTTTGTGGATTGTTCTGTCGTTGGGAAATACCTCAGTTACTTACAACCAGCAGAAATACTCCCTGAGTGAATATCCATCTCTCAATAGAGATACAGAGCAGACGTTTGAAGATGTTGACGTTTCTCATATCGCTGATCCTGTGCTGTGTTAAATTCTGGAAAGGATGTTTAGTTCGTTTCATGTTACTTATTTTGTCGCAACCTCGCACAGGCCATTAAAATAATCCAAAAATGATTAGATTTATCTCTTTGGACAATGTTGTCGGCAAAACTGGAACTGAAATGATAAAGATGTTTAAAGTACTGCTTGAAAGATTATAGGATTCAAACAGGAACATTTTTCGAGTCTTGTCACTGGATATTTTGGGGGGAGAGGGTGAGCAGCAAATGGTCTCACTCCCTTCTCTGTGATTGCAGCCAAATGTCCAAGGCAATAGATGAAAAGAAATGGTGCATTCCATCGACAGGTCAGTTCCCACTCACTATAGTATAATTTCGCTTTGATTGTCGCCATCGTATAAAGGGTTAGGTGAGTGGGGAGATCGGGATTTTGGTGGTAAGCTGAGACATTGCGATAATTAATCCCACACTGTTGGCATCACTTTATATCATAAACCAAATATGCAGCGGACTGATCTTACCGACTTCCCTTTAATGCTGAGCTAACAGAAACAGCTCAGTTCTTTTACAATTTATGGAAGTTCACGTAGAACAAGCTGCTAAACATTTCTTCACAACCAGCACTTTCTACACTTAGCCGTACTCAGTTGGAGATGATATGTGGTCTATTTCCAATTAACGTTAACCAATTAGAAATTGTGCACCGAACGCTTACCCAGCCCGGCCGACCAGACTCCCTGTCTTGGTGAAATTCACTCATTATGTTTCTGCACGCATTTTTACAAATACTTTAGAATCAGCTTCTGTCACATTTTTCCTGAAAAATAGTCATTTTCGATTTCAATTCTGTAGAATGTAAACAAAGTGCTCCAAACGTTTTCTTATCATTCATCGCTGGTTTTGAAGTTTGAAAGTCCATTTATAGATCCATCTGAATGAAGGATTTCCCTCCTGCTTACTCTCAGCAAATTCACATCATCAGGGAAACTTCCATATGGACGCAACTCAGTTTTACCTGGTTTCACGCCACATGATCTATTCATCTGTTCCAGCATCCCATGAAACCCGCCTTGTCTTTTCTAATGGCGTTATGCCCAGTACTTCGTTGGCTTCCTTTCCATTCTTCCTGACGTCTTTTGATTCCAGTCATCGGCATCCATGTCTTTTATCATCTCTTTTATATCCCAGGGAAGTCCATCTTGAGAAAGAATGCTGTTCCAATGCAACACATGAAAACCCGCTCGAATGGTGTATACTGTCATTACCAGTACAGGGAAGATGGGAGCTAGTTCAGTCACAGGTGAATCGGTTGGTTGTCACACAATGGATCAACCACTGACTGGGAAATGACTGTTTTTCTTCACTTTTCTCCCCTCTCTGAACACGTACCAAAACAACACAGTGAGGTATCATAGAATGACGACAGTTAAGAAACTGGCCATTTGTGCAACAAATTCACACCGATCCTCCAGGGATTAACCACACAGTACAATTCCTTACCCTATTACTCTTCATTTGTTCCTGAATAAGGCACCTTACTGACAGTCGACCCATTTGGATTCATGCCATGTCTCAAGCTCTGTGAGGCAGCAGTGCTAACCAGTGAGCCACCTTGCGGTCCTGCAGCAATATTTCAAGGCACATGCGGACGCGTGTAAAATGCGTTTCCTGTCAAAGATGCTCCGATTTTGTTGTTGTCCTTATTAGTAACAATAATCCTGCTTCCCTGACCAGGCATTGAAAGCAAACCATAGCGGTGATAGTACTGAATTGTAACCACTAGCTGACATTTAGGACGGCAGGTGCAATTGCATCTTCTCTTAACAGCATAGATTTTTTCCAGCGATGAGACGTTTGTTCCAAAATACTATTCGTGACACCGAGCTTTTACAGCACAGAGTAATGCATTATGTCAATGCCAGTCCATCAAACATCCATCCATTCTCATTTCCAGCTTCCAGTAGCACGCAGCCTGACTTCTGAAGTGTTCATCTCAAAGAGACGTTCCCTGCAAAGGTTTAATCTTAAATGAAGAAGCGAATGAGACTCAAGTCAGAGTCCATTAAATTTGATCATTTGCTGCGGGAGAACTGAACCGCATTTTCAACCAAAGAGGGAAATATACAGACACATCTTGTGAGAATGACAAAGGCCTTAGGAGAGGCCAACATTCAGAAAATGGGGAATTGAACTGTTTGCCTCTTCTTTCTTCACTTGGGGCTTTAAAACCCGATTCTGTTTGCATAAGCAAAGGGGTAAACCGGCAGGCGACTGTCCTTCGAGGACTGGCACAGTCGTGAATAATTGGTTCATGCTAATTGTTGAATTCTCCACCTGTTGAGGTAGCCTGGCTAGCTGTGCTCTTCCAGCCTCCTACCTGTTTCATTGGGATTCCAGCAGATTCCTGCCTCGACATAAGGAATGGAAGCATTCAGCCGCTTCGCTGTACGTTTTCCTCCCTCACTATTTCACCGTTACTTTACTGCTTCGACTGTATCACGTTGTTCTTCCGGCTAAACTAGGGCATTCTTGGCATCAGATGCTTGTCGTCCTTATGTTCCTCGAAGTAGAAACACAGATGGGGATTTCGAAAGTCAAGCAGATAAGGCTAGGTCCGTGGGGAAAATCACTTCACGATGTTCCCTCAGAAATAATTCCAACCAACACGGAAAATGCTTCTGTGAATGTTTGTTGTAATAGTTGTAAACACATTTAGCAAGGCGCAAGTCAGATTCGAATACACGACCAAAGGTTGATAAGACCAATGGTCTAGCCTCTGAGCTATGGAGCCACCGGCAAAGAAAGCGTTTTTTCTGACTAACAGAAAATGATGAACTCTAGCACAGCAAATTCCGTCGTCCGAGGTTCGTGATGCAAGCTTCGTTTTCTGTTTTAAAATACGACTTGAAACCCATTTCTTTGATCACTTGTTTGACATAACACTTTTTCAGCTTCCCAATATCTCATAATGTGACTGGGATCAAAATTTGTTTAAACTCCCTCCAGAGGAACAGCCTTGAAGTTTCCATTATGTGAAAGGCACGATGTAGTATTGATATCAATTAATTACCCTTAATTTCAACAAAGATTACAGCTTTTCTTCTTCCGTTGTTGACTAATTCGTTTCCTATAGCATTGTGCAATTTACGTAGTGAAGAGATTTCACAATTTATGACCTTGGTAGATGAAGTTTCGGCACCAAACGTGGAACAGTTCAAATCGAACATACTCCGGAGATTGGAATTGCAGGCTATGCAGGTATCTGAGAGTGCGTTTTAAAACAAAATCTTGGGTGTCGTGTTCACTGGCTGTGTTGGCATTTATTGAATAACACTAATTGCTCTTGAGTGGGCTGGAGGACATGACAGTGATAGACAGAGAGAAGACAGTCAAGAGATTTGCAGAAATGTTAAAAAAAGGTTGAATTTAGCTGCCCGGTAATGGGTGAACAACCCTTGTTGTTAATACTCCCACGTGCAGCAGAGTTGTTGAAAGATCTCAGGACCACATCTTTGGGTGAATAACCCGCAATCCCTGCCCTTCCAGCATGTGGGAGCCCGTGTGGAAAGATAAAGCTACGAAGGCCGCGGTGCACGTTTGGGAAAATGTGCAGTGGTAAAAATATCATTCAGGTCAGGAACAATGGAATACTGAACAGAACGCAAGTGCACCCTTGAATAGTGGCAGAGGGAGTTAGGCCAGAGCAGAGGGGGAATTTGAGAGGACGGATGGAAGTGTGTTACCACCGTTTAATCCAAACGAATGGATGAGAGTTTGAGCTGCAGAAGAGCGGAGACGTGGAAGAGTTAATGATGTTAATGAGGTGCAAGTAAACTGACATGGTGACGATGGCGATATGTGGTTGAAAGCACAAAACGCGGTGAAGGATGTCACTATGGTTACGACGTGACTCGTTCAGACTCAGACAGTTGCGAGGGAGAAGGTTGAGTCAGTGGCGAGGCATTTTCTCCTCGCACATGGTCAATGATGCTTTCCAGCTCATCTCATCCATTTGCCGCAACTCCACACTCAAAACCCATCCCTCAGACAAGGACAGAGCTCCCTTATTCATCACTTTAAATTCCAGCAACCTCCGCAGACATCATGTCATTCTCCGACATTTCCACCACCTGAAAATGAACCCCACCACCTAAGATGTGTTTTCCTCCCCACCCTTATCCGCTTTCTATAAAGATCATTCCCTCTGCGACTCCCTTGTCAAGTGCAACCTCCTCACCAAACCACCCTCCCCTCCCGCCCCATTCTCATTCCAACACGGGATTTGCAAAACCTCCACCCACACCTCCATTCTGTCGCAGGCCGCAAAGGAGCCTTCCACATCCATTACAGTTTTACCTGCACTTCCACACATGTCATTGAATGTATTCGTTGCTCCTGATGCAGTCTACCTATTCAAAGCTTGTGCGAAGATTTGTAGCTCGGGTGCTCGTTGTTGTGGCTCTGTTCGCCGAGCTGGAAGTTTTTGTTGCAAACGTTTCGTCCCCTGGATAGGCGACATCATTAGTGCTTGAGAGCCTCCTGCGAAGCGCTTCTTTGATGTTTCCTCCGGTGTTTATAGTGGTCTGTCCCTGCCGCTTCCGGTTGTCAGTTTCAGCTGTCCGCTGTAGTGGTTGGTATATTGGTCCAGGTCGATGTGTTTGTTGATGGAGTTTGTGGATGAATGCCATGCCTCTAGGAATTCCCTGGCTGTTCTCTGTCTGGCTTGCCCTATGATAGTAGTGTTGTCCCAGTCGAATTCATGAGCAAAACTAATGTAGTGTACAAAATACCATGCAAGGACTGAACAAAACACTATATAGGACAAACAGGAAGACAGCTAACAATCCGCATACATGAACATCAACTAGCCACGAAACGACACGACCAGCTATCCTTAGTAGCCACATACGCAGACAACAAGCAACATGAATTCAGATCTGAAAGCAAAGTTTTGATATTCTGGATAAAAATCAAATAAATCAGCTTTGTATTAAATTCATTGTCAAATGTCATTGGAAGGATGGGTTTACCGAGTACTTGAAGCATTAGCACAGGTTCTCAGGGGGATATAATGTCTGACATGTATATTAGACATCTGTGAGGATGTAATGAGCAAGTAAGACGAGGTCTACCCTGTAGAGGTGACCAGCTGGAATTTCCAAAAGGCTTTTGGCGAGGTACAGTATGATGAAAGATGAAATAGCTCACTTTTGTTTTTAACCTCAGCAGATGGAGAGATATATAATGTTCACTTCGTGGAGAACGAAATGGACCCTACAACTAAATATTGATGTTTATAAAGTCGTTTCCATTGTAAAGGGCAAGTGCTGGAGGACTTGGAAAATATGAAGATGGATATTTCTCTGGGATTTGATCTCATGTATCCCAGAACTTTGTGGCAAGTTAGGGAATGAAACTGTTGGGCCTTTCGTAGAAATAATTGTGTGAGCTATTACTATGAGTGAGGCTCCAAAAAAACGGGGAGTGGCTAATTTTGTGCTTTTTTTAAGAAAAGGTTACATGGTGAATCCTGGAAACGATAGACCTGTGTTTCTGACCGTGGTCTTAAGTAAGTTGTTGGATGAAATTATAAACGATCGGATTTCAATGCATTGGAGATACAAGGAATAAATGGGAATAACCAGAATGTTTTTTGCGCGAGGGAAGTTGTATCTCACAAACATGACTGAGTTTTCGAGGGCAAAACTAATATGATTGATCCGGACAAAGTGGTAGATATTGCTCACTTGAACTTTAATAAAAGCTTTTTCAAGGTTCCACATGTTTGCCTGATTCAAAAAAGTGAGATCACAGAGAGTTCAAGGTGAGACTTCCAATTCTATATAAAATTAGATTAACAGCAGGAGGCTGGGAATAGCAGTGGAAAGTAGCTTTCAGATTGGTGGACTATTACCGATGGTGTCCCACGAGGATCGATGCTTAGCCCACATTCATTTTTTCATTTAAATAAATGATTTAGGTGAAAAGATAAAAAGCGTGGCAAGTAATTTGCAAAATTTGTCGGAAAAGGGACAATAAAAAGGTGATGGAAGATTGTGAAGAGATTTTCTCGTCAGGTCAATTCCTCTCTCTGTCCTCGAGATTTAAAGCGTGGGGGAGTGGGGTTGGGGCGGGACAGTGAATGGCCATCCGTCCATCGTACAGACCAGGTTATCAAACGTCCATCTATTCTCGTCCCAGTTTGCAGCATTTGTGCCATAACTTTGAGTGTTCTGACTTTCCAGGGGAAATGTCAATGAGATTCGCTCTGTGAGCTTAAATGACACAACGATGGTACTGACGGTTGACTGGGTTGCAACACCTTTGAGAAAAGTATTCTCATGTTCACACACAGAGGCAGACACGCAGGCACATTCCCTGACAGTGACAAAGTCCTCATAATTATATGCACTCCATGTGCTTTACGTCCGCATGTTTCTCTGGTGAAAGGCGGCTTTAAGTGGAGTACAAGCCACTTCTCCTAAAAATATGAACCGTTGCTGTGAGCTGCGATATGAAGTGGATACTGAGCTGAAATAGTCCCACACGCTTCGCAAGTGTAACTTTCAGTAACACAAATCCCACCAAATCAAGGCAACTTGTTCCTGGGATCTGACAGGGTAGCGCCCAGCAAACATTCCTCACTAAAATTACTGACACACGGCAAACTCAAGACACTTTCACGTCTCGTCTCGTCTCGTTCTGTTTCTGTCCCTGTCACACCTCCAGATTCCTCTTCATGTCTTGTCCCGAGATCAATGAGCTGTTTGCTACAAATGCAGACACATTGAGAAAGTGATCTTTATTTCAAAAACAGAATCAGGGAATGTAAGCTGCGAGGACTTGCTCACGGCAGGGCAATAAGGCACCACGGTTTCATGTCCTGATTATCGTATAGACTGCTTCCACCAATGGGCACCGCACCAGTTATTACCAATTAAGATCTTCCCATGAATACCGTGACTGACAGAAAGTAGCTTCGACCCCTTCCTCGCCGAGGGGCATTTTGCAAACAATGTCCTGTTCCTTCACAAACTGAGTTTTTCTCAGCTGGCCATGGATGCGTCGAGCACAGAAAATGACCTTTGGACCACTAAGTCTGCACATTCCAATACAATCCTCTGAACCGTTCTTACCTCATTTGGCAGCACTTTGCTCAAAGGCTCAAACGAATTCAGCACTGTAAGTGTTCGACTATATGGGTCTTTCATGCTTTGGAGGTTTCTGCCTTTTCAATCATGACAGGCGGTTGGTTGCAGTTTCCCAAGCTTCCTTATCTGGGTTATATGCATTTTACTTCATCCTGCGATTTGAATTTCAAACAAAAAAGCAGAGAGCAAACACACTTCTAGTTCACTCTCGACTCTCAATCACAGTCAGCAACATGCTTAACTGCATGAGGAACTCACAGTGGAATTAACGCCCATCGCCTCAATCACTTGGCCACACCTGCAGAAGTACGCTACTAAACTGGCTTCAAGTTCTCCCTCCCTGTGGAGCTGAGGGACAGACAATCATTGTTAGGTTTGTTTGAATTGAATCACCACAGCTTCGACAGGGTAAAATGTCAGGATATGTTGAGTAATCAATCTCGATATTTCAAATTATCATTCATTTAGAAGCAAAGACAGAGATTGCAAGATAAACTAAGCATGTTTGGCAGCATCTGGAGATAGAGGAACAGAGACAACGATTCAGAGATTCGTCAGGAGTTTCTCAGAACTCTGTTTTTCTCACAGGGTCTTCCATTCCTTCCGAGTTCCTTGAGCAGTATTTGTTTTTGTCAGAGATTCCCAACATCCGCAACACTTTACTAGCCATTAAACAATAACCGAAACACATTTTCGTCCCTCACTGGATAGGTTTTCCGATTGGGAGCATATTCCCGAACCTACTAAAAACACGAAACTGCACAGCAAAGGAGTCGGATGGATAAGAACAGCGACCACTCCATGCGTGGGAACACCCTAACGGTTAACAGCCAATCGAGAGAATTAATTGCTCCACAGAGACTGGGGAGTTCCTTGTAGCAAGCCCCTTGCAGGATCTCATAAAGAAGACTGTTAGCGAATTCAAGAATTTGCCTGCCTTTCGTAGAATGACAATTGCCCTCGATTGGTTTGACGTTTCCAAAATGAATCCTGGGGCATTCGTTGTGGAAAATGGGAACAGTCTGATCCAACTCCTTGCCGACACAGTCATGTCACCGGGAACCTACTCTCCTAAAACCGTGACCTACTCCCTTCGTGCCTCATGCCGAACATATTCCTGAACACGGTAAAACCCCGGAACTGTGCAGCTGAAGAAAAAAGGATGGTGTGATTGTCGCTCCCTTCCTGGGTCGTGGGAGAACAGCACCTGTTAGTGAAGAGCCGAACGCACTGACTAACATCACCACAGAGACTGATGAGCCAACGGCGTCAATGATCTCCGAATGCAAGCTTTAGTCTGCTCCTCCCCCATGGAAAATACTCCTTAATTAGCTTTACCTTTCGAAAATAAATCCTTGGAAATTCATTCTGAAGACATGGGAATACTCTGCTCCCACTCTCTAAAGACACAACCATGACACCAGGAACCAGTTCTCCTCCAACCGGGACCGTGTTTCTTCCAGCCTTTCAGTGTCTTGTCTGTGACCGTGTTTTCTCCTTGTCCCGGAGCTGAAATGAGATTTGACGTCCTGACGTGCTGGAACGAGAATCTTTTCAATGTCACAAATAAGTTTATGTCCGTAGAGCATGAGAATCAAAGCACTGGCCTCCACAAGCACGGAAAGATTTCTAACCTGTCTCTGCTCAGTCGAACAGTTCATCGTTCATTCGCCTCTGGATCCGCTTCCCAAGGCATACATAAAGATTCAAAAAACTCGATTTCTGCTTTGCTTCTTGACAGTTTCCCCACCTGCCAATTGGCAAATTTTTCCAAGAATCTCTTCACAACCCTTTGCTTTGCACTATGTCCAGAGATAAATAAATCTCACTTTGTGGAGAGATTCCTGACTCTGAGAATGTTTTGTTTGGAGCAAAGAAGTTTAATGGGAGATTTCTTGGGAATGTTTACAATGATGTAGGCGAAAGCGGTGTGGATGGGCGCGTTGATGGTCAGGAGGAACTGCTGCCCCTAACCAGGGCAATTGAAAACAGAACTTGTATCAAATAAACTCAGTGAAACCTACATATACACCATGTGTTTGTTATTATCTGTGAATAGAGGAACAGAGCTAACGTTTTGAGTCAGATCCGTTTCTCATTCAGAACACAAGGTTCCTGCGTGTCAACAATTGAGCAGACCTGAGAAAATATCGAGTTGTTGAGACGGGTTTTCTGGAGTTGCAGGGATAACTCATCCAACAGGAAATCATTTAAAATCAACAGTGAGGGGAACACGTTCTGTATTGATGAGAGATAGAGTGGATGGGAAGGATCCATTTCCATGAGCAGAGAGATTAACAATACGGCAATGGTCGAGTAATAAAGACGTTCTTGTATTTTTACAACGCCTTTCAGCACCACTTCAGTCACAGGCACTGAAGTAACTTTGAAGCAGATGTATCATTGTCAAAACTAAAGTGCTAATCTGGGCAGTTTGTTCAACCAGAGGTCAAAAAAGAGCACTGAGAACTGGCCCTGGAGAGGCCAGTGAGGTTATGCTTTACCTTAAGCGTTTGTTCCTCTCTGGTCTATATCCAGAATAGTGCAGGACCGGTGGTTCTAATCTCAGGGGAAGGTGTTACACACTAAGACACAGATGAGCTGAATGTTCTCACGTTCAGAGGGTAGCAAGTACGTAGAAGTATTTACAGCAGAACTCTGGCAAGACTCAGTATATTTAAGCCTTCAATTATCTCTCTATTAATGGCATGGAGCAAGTGGCAGAGTGAAATGTACACAAATGTGCTGACAATTCACACTCGTGGGAGCACATATTATGTTGAGAACGTGGCATTTCGCATAGACATATAGATAGGTTGAATGAATGGGGAATAACTTGTCAGATGCAGTTTCATGTCGGCATTATGAGGTCATGCACTTTGGTCGGAGGAGTCAAAAGAAAGAACACTATTAAAACCGAGAGAAAGTAGAAGAAACGTGTGAGACAGAGGAATCTCATGCCTGACACAAACATGTTCAGTATCATATTCTTTCCCTAACAAAAAGGATGGCTTCCTTTCCGAATGCTCACAATGAAAGAGATGGTTTCCAAGGAAAGTAAAAAAACCCTGAAACAAATAGCCTAATCGAAAACAAAGGAAAGAATTGAGTCGTTCCAATGGACAACTTTGATGCTTATGGCTCTCTAAAATTTGTTTATAATGAAGCTGGAAGTGGGAATTGGGGGAGCTGGGAAGTGAAAGTCAGGTCACCCATGATTACTGTCATCCTTCGTGTGTTTTCCTCATTTTATTGTCTGTTTTATTTCGCATTGTGGTTACTGTGAGTGTGCTTGTAAACCACACCGCTGGTGACTTGTTTCCCAGACAGTTCTTCAACACGACTCTTAAGAATTCAACATTCTTTTCTCCTGAATCTAGGTAATCTCTAAACAATGTGCAAATATCGCCAGAACCTTGACATTTTCCACGCCTGTCTGCTTTCTTGCAATATCAATTGATTCATCACTGTGCTCCTGCTGCACAATCAAGGACGACCCAAACCGCATCAATTGCATCGAGGCTGCGAGCGCAGATAACTGCAGCCGCTCCCCACAGTCCGGGCAACTGTGTGATCACAGAGGCACACATTGAACAGCCAGGAAACCCAAAATAATTACAGTGCCAGAGGCCGTGCCAGGAACGGCACCTGAGAAACAACAGAAACACTCTTTTGAGCTATGGACCTGGTTATATTTCTCAATCAGTAATCGAAGTTTATATTGGTTATATCAACTGATCCCTCACTCAAGGAACCAACAAATGCTGCAAACGGAGGAGAAAATGAGGACTTTACATACTGGACACCAGAGTCTAGAGTGCGGTGCTGGAAAACACAGCAGGTCAGACAGCATCTGAGGAGCAGGAGAATCGATGTTTTGGGCATGTGCCTGATGACTGGTCATGCCAGAAACGTCCATTCTCCTGCTTCTTGGATGCTGCCTAACCTGCTGTACTTTTCCAGCAACACCGTCTCCATTGCTGCAGACTGTCATACAATCCAAGCTTCCAGCCGCAGAATCAGCAACACTCAGTGTAATGAGTCAACCTATTGAGGACACCTGGCAGTGGTGGTTAGAGTCAAGTAGATCTTCATGAATGAAGATGAATTGTCTGTCCTGTATAATGTTCCCTGCTCTCACTACGTGCAACATTGTTTGACCATATTTGTTTGTACATGATGGTGAGTTGTTGTCTAAATGTGGCTTTCGGTTTATATTATCTCATAAATCCGAGTAGTCAAAGGCTGTCCGTTCCGATACATTTTTGATTGATGTGTTTGGTCTTGGCATGCCCTCCTAACGTTGTTTGTCTGCAAGGAATTTGCGGGAATATCTATTGTTGCAAAACATTTCTGGAGGATACAGTAAACACCACAATCAGTTGTACAGAGTGGCAATGCACAGACATGACGAGGTCAACAAATTCGACCAGAACAACACAACAATAATTGGACAATAGTGGGCAGCCAGAAATTTTCTAGAATGACGAGAATCATTCAATGACTCCATCAAAGAACATGTTGACCTGGACGTTACATACCGGGACCTGCAATGAATGACAAGAAGCAGCAACTGAAAGCAGTGGGAAGGAACGCACACCAATTCGAAACGCTACAGGACAGCAGAGCTTCATAAGAGTCTCATCAGCCTTGAGGATGTCACCGAGAAAGGGCAGGAAACTGCTGCAAACCAACTTCCCAACACTAGCGAACATCCACACACCATCTGCAAACTTCACTGGAACTACAAATCTTTACACAAACCTTGAAACCCTGAAACAGTCAGGGCCGCCCCAGCGGGAGAATGAACCCTTGCATCCCACATGACAGCTGAGGATACGAAACGCCATACTCCAGTGGACGTCAGAGCAAACTGCTCTTGCCAGCTACTTGTGCGTGCTCTTGTCAAAATAACTGCTTGATTCTCCTCATCCAATTTTTCATTGTTTGGGGTTGTGTGCCTTTAGCATTACAAATTTACATCTGTATATCTCTGAATTTTCTGAGACTTTCTGCCGTTCCAACACTTAGAGACAGTGAGTTCCAGATTCCAACCACTCGTTGTCTGATAAAGTTTTTTATGTGCAGCTACCCAAACCTTTTTACTCTTATCTTCAATCTATGGCTCCTTGGTGATTGATCCCTCCATCAAATGTTTCGTTAAGTGTACATAATCCTTACCGCTCATCATTTCCTACATCTCAATACTGTCTCTTCTCAATTTCCCAAGCTTTCAGAAAAACAACGCCAGTCTGTAAAAACTCTTTAATAGTTGAAGTTCGTCAATCCAGATCATATATTGGCAAATCACTTCTGCATCGGTTCCACAGCTGTCATATCACTGCTATAATGTGAATTACAAAATTGTACACAATACTCTATCGAGAGATGAATGATGACTTGAAATAAATGTGGGTAGACAAGAGATATTGGTCTTTTCAAATAAAGTCATTCGTTCGATACTGTTCTGTGCCCTTTTCATGAACCCAATGCTCCAATGATCTCTGATCCATGCAAATAAAACACTGTACGTGAGGATTCAAAACCCAATCACATGGTCTGATAGCATTAAGTGGCTTAATGGACCTGATGGTGATATCGGGGAACGTTCACCTAACAAGAGTGAAAGCTGCAGCACAGACTGAATGATGTCAATGTGAAATTGAATGTTATTTTTTTCAATGCCCCAGTGACATGGGAGGAGGGATGGAAAGGCGGAATAGTGATTGTTAAAGGGAGAAAAATCTACGAGATTGGGTGTTGAGAGTGGCGGCTTGAAGCATTAAAACCAACACCTGAGTGAATATTTTCATCTTAAAATTGATTGTGTCCTTTCTGCGTTTGTTTTGCACAGGTTATGTGGAGTAACATGGAACAAATGCGCATTACTGATACTCGGATTTGAATGGAGGTTGCTTGACCACAACGCAGAGGACGAACCACTCTTTGATGACATGAAACAGCACAATACAAAAAGCAATTAATGCAATGGCAGAGATAGTCGAGGAACCGCATCACATGCACAACAGGAAAGCCCACTGAGACTGGATTGAATCGTCACCTTCGATGTCCCCAGTGGTTGTGGAGATTCCATCATTGAGAATGTTGAAGACTGAATTCGAAAGATTTCAATGAAAGATGAAATGTACAGGCGAGAGTGCACAAATATTATTGAAACATCGGTTTCAATAAACATGAAGTTTCACATCGTAACTTTACCCGTGCCGTGAGACAAGGAAGAAACTATTATTGCACACTCACATCACACCGATTCCCAGGTCTGGACTCAGTGAAACTGTGTACGCAGTGGAGAAGATCCGATTGGAAATTGAGAGTGGGATGATCGAGTGGATATCTACTTTATCTGCCAGTGACAAAGTCCGTGAGCATGCAGTCCTACTGTGAAGGTAGAGAGGCGCGTGAAACGCCAGGGCTGGGAGCTCCAAACTCGCTCGGAGAAACTTCTGTTGACATGGCCCAGAGGGCTTTGGGTTGTGGGAAAGTATCCTGAGCTATCTAATCTGAATTGAAATGATTAGATTAGATTCCCTGCAGGATGTAAACAGGCCCTTCGGACCAACATGTTCACAGCAAACCTCCGAAGGACAACCCATCCCAACCCTATGTTTACACCTGCCTAATGAACCGAAAATTATGGACAATTTAGCATGGCCAATTCACGTGATGTGCACATCTTTTAGATTGTGGGGGGTTCCGGAGTACACGGAGGAAACACACACAGACACATAGAGAACGTGTAAACTCCACACAGACAGTCGCCCGAGGCAGGAATCGGACCTGGGACCCGGGTGCTATGAGGCAGCCGTGTTAACCAATGAGCCACTGTGCCACACACTTGCTCATTGAATCGGCGCCCGCAGCCCTCTATAGCAAATATCTGCAAAGAATCACCATTCTCTGACTGAAGATATTCCTCCAAGTCTCATTTCCATATTGTCATCGCTTCACTTTGTCTCTGTGCCCTTCGGTTCTTGTGTGTCATAGTGGTTGAAACATCTTTGCCACATTGGCTCTGCACAGGCCGCTCAGCACTCTGTAAATTTCAAATAAATCGAGTCATTGACCCAGACATCATTGAAACAGACCGCTGTTCCAAACAGTCCATGCTATCATTTACTGAAACAAACATAGTACCAACTACGTGTACTGGGCCCATATCTCTGTTAACATGTCCTATTCCTGCACTTATCTAAGTGTCTTTTAAATGTTGTAACTTTATCCATTTTCCTCCTTTCTCTAGAACTTTGCACAGAAAACATACCGTGTAAAGTAAAGCAAAGTGAACCTCATGTCTTTTTATGACCTTTGTCCTCACAACTTAAAATACGCCCACTAGTCCTGAAATACCCCAAAGAAGGAAAGCACCGTTGCAGTTGAGCTAATCTGTACTCCTCAGGATTTGAAAAACATTTATACAGTAAACGTTAACTTCCTATGCTCCTTTGAAAGAAGTCCCAGCCTATCCAGCCTACAGCTCAATTCCTTCATTCCGAGCAACATACTGGTAAATCTCTTCTTAACTCTGTCCAGCTTAATATTCTTCTTTGTCTGACTTGGAAACCAGAACATAGACACAATGCTACAGAAGATGCCTTGCCAACATCCTGTACAACCTCAGGATAACGTCCCAACTTCAACACTAAAAACTGAGCAACGCATGGAAGCGTTCTAACAGCATTTTAACGAAGCTGACGATATGTGACACGACTTCCAAAGTCCATTCCATGACCTATTCACGTGTCTATTGCGCAGGACTATTCAAAGCAGGACTTGTAAATGTACAAGTGCTACATCCCTTTATAACTCAAACTGCAGTACCTTACATTAATCCAAGGTAATTTCTCTTTACCATCCATTTAATCATATACCCGAATGATCAATGTCTGTTTAAAATTTCTATAACCTCAGAAACTTTCTTCTCTGTCTACTGTAACACCATGGAGAGTTTTTTTTTCGATTAGATTACATTACAGTGTGGAAACAGGCCCTTCGGCCCAACAAGTCCACACCGACCCGCCGAAGCGAAACTCACCCATACCCCTACATTTACCCCTTACCTAACACTACGGGCAATTTAGTATGGCCAATTCACCTGACCCTGCACATCTTTGGACTGTGGGAGCACCCTGAGGAGAGTCCCTCAGCACAGAAACAGGTCGTTTGGCACAAACTGGTTCATACTGATCATAATGCCGGTCCACATTAACCGCATTTCTCTGTACTTGGACCATATCATTCTAATCCTTTGATATCCATGTACTTGTCCAAATGTCTTTTAAATGTTCTTCATGTACACTCAAAGACTTCTGCTGTCATCTCATGAAGTGCATGTCGCTCATGTTGGTGTCAACCTCAAACTGATGATCCCTGCCTTCCATATTGTCATCTAAAACATTTACATAAGTCACAAACAAAGGAGCCATCGCTGATCCCTGTGGAACACTGCCGGTCACAAGCTTCCAGTCTGACAAACAACACACCAAAGCCTCACCCTTTTTCATGTTGTTCATTGAATTTTGTATCCGATTTGCAAACTCACTGTGAACCACATCTGATCTAACTTTACTCGTTAGTCTTCCATGTTGAATCTAGTTAAACACGTTCCTAAAGCCTAAGTAAGCAAAGATATTTGTTCCTGCTTCATCACTCCTCTTGCCTACTTGATCAAAACTCTCACAAATTTGTGAGATCCAGTTTCCACCTCACTAAACCATGCTGATAACCCCCTCTATTTCCTGGACTCTGAAAATGCTATCTTCCAAAAACACTTCAAAAAACTTGCGAACCACCAATTTCAAACTCACAAGCCTGGAGATCCCAGTTTTTTTTTCCCTGTATCCATTCTTCAATAAGGTTCGTCACTGTCCAGTCATTTTAAATCACACCCATATTTAGAGATGACACAATTATTTCAGCAAGGAGTCTTGCAATTTCCGCGCTTACCTCCCATAATGCTTTGGGATTCAGTATAAACACAGGGTAAACTTCGATGCTAATTGAAACTAGCAACACAGAAAAATATTTACCCGTGCTGTAATCTGTGAAAATTCGATAGTCCAAACGTTTCGCAAAGGTCACGATTTAAAGGGAAAATATCAACTTTTTTCTTTATGTCGAACAGAGAATGACAACTAACAACTATTTACAACTAGTTTCTCTTAAACCCATCGTTTACCTTCCACTCCGCAATAATATTCCGATTCTAAAAGATTCCCAATGGTGATTTAAAAAGTAATCATGGTTCAAAACCACTCAGCTTTTTCAAGTCTCATTTTGTGGATTTTTCTGGGAAGATTCTCTCCAGGTTTTCCTCGATGTTCTGCCATGCAAACACATTTCCAGGAAGGTACAGTTATAGGATCTCTTGAGTTGGACGTCTCTGACGCAGTCCTAGCTGTTGAAAATGTCCTGATTTATAACCCAAAACATCGGATTATTTCAGTGGCTTTAATGTTATCAAAACGTGAAGTTCACACCTGATTTTGATTTCGGATCTTGATTCATAATTTAAGCTGATGGCAAACCAGCTCTGCTGGCTGTTTCGAACAAATATCACATTGTTCCCTTGGTCAGATCAGGTTGTTCTGTGTCCTTGCAAGCTTTTCAACTCTTTTTTTTCACACCACGTTCATAACAATACACCAGTCCAGGGTCTGGAGTTTTATATGCCTTTTACATTTTCTGAGATGTCCAGAATTATTTTCCTGTAATATGAAATGTTTATCAGTATGTATTTCCATGATTTCTGTAGTCTCCTTACGTCTAACATATCCTTGGCGAACAGACTGACCAAACCAAGCTGTTCCACCTTGCTTGAATCCCTCTAAATACTTCCTCTTCATCTAAACGTCCAAATGTCTCAAAAAATAATGTAGCAGAACCTCTACGTACCAGTTGCTCTAGCAGTTGATTCCATGTGCAAGCCATCCTCTGTGCGAAAAGGAAGTCTTGTCATTCGGTGTAAATCTTACGAGGTCTGGACTCCCGGATCCAAGGGAAAACGAACTTTGCTGTTCGCCTTATCGAGAGCACTCTTGATTTTATGAATCTCTATAAAGTCATCTTCGACCTCCGATGCTGCAGTACGACAAGGCAAAGCCTGCTCGTTGTATTAAAAATCCAGTCCTGAGAACATGTAGACTCTTTGTTGCATGAGGCCAGACAGAGTCGAATGCAATCCAGCCGCTAGAAACATCATTGAATCTCAAATTATTGATGCTTGGTCAAATAGTTTCGGAAAAGGTATCGTCCTCTTCACATATGGAGAGTGAACATTTGGTCTCGCTGTCTCCACAATAAAAAATGACGTGAAAAATTCTTTTAGTGCCTCTTCCATCTGCTGAGCTCAAAAGCAATGTCAACCTCCTTGATCTTTCAGGTAATATTTCTCGCGTTTTTCTCTTGCCAGATATGTACTTGTAGACCCTCTTTGGATTATCTTCAGCCTTGGCAGATTAAATTATTTCATATCCCCTCTTTCCTTCCTGGTCTGCACTTTATTGAAGTCCCTACAAGAAATTCACTTGAACCCTGTTGTCTGTCTGATATAGGATACTCTTTCGTTTTGATTTGTTCCTCAACACCTTTATTCAACAATGGTCACGCCTTGTGAGTGTCCAGCCTGACAAATTCAGCTCAGGTTGACAGCATATCTGCCACTGGGAAAATGTTAATCTATGATTAAAGTTGGAATAACAGAATATTAGAAATGCATTACAGAATAAAATGGATTCCGCATAGCTTTGTGCAGACTAAATCAGACCGAACAAGTTTACAAGTATTTTCAGATCGTAACAAGCACAATACATAAAGGGGAATGCAGTAAATGGAATATATCTGAATTTCTAAAATTATTCTGAACGGTGTTTTATACGATAGCACTTCACAAGCATAGAAGCATAAACCAACACATTTGGGGGTATGTATTAGTTGAGGATTGGGGAATAAATGGAGAGGCGAGGTAATGAGGGCATTTTCATGATAGTAAATTGTAACTTGCAGATTCCCGGAAACAACAATATCGGTGCCACAGCTGTTGACAACATGTACTAATCACCTGTACAACATAAGTCAATGTACTGTTGCTCAGTTTGGAGATGACACAAAATAGATATGGAAGCAAGTAATGAGGGCGGCACAGCAACGTTGTGGACGGACAGAATCAGGATAAACATGTGGACAAAAACGTTGCAGCATATAATATGCAAAAAAAGAGGTTTATGCGTTTTGGCAGATATAAATATTAAGTGGGGAAATACACAGCACAAAGCATCAGCATACAGAGCACTTCGCTTCCTTGTACATGAAATATGAAAAGTTAGCATCCAGTTTCAGCAGGTAATCGGGAAGTCAAATAATTTTGTTTCACTTTACTGAAACGGAATGGGGACATATTTTTTTTTCAAAATACACATGGCATTAGTCAGATCAGAGCTGGATTAATGTGAACAAATTTAGTCCCGCTATTTTAGGAATAGCAGGTCAGGGAAATTTAACACAAATCATCCAGGATATGGGAGGATATTCTCGGGAGATGAAACTGAGAATATTGCCCCTATACGCATTGGAATGTAGAATAATGCAACAAGACTTTACTGATACATTAGATTATGAGGGACATGATAGGATAATTTAGAAGAGAATGATTCGCCTTGTCTGAGAATCGAAGACCAGAGAACATAATCTCAGAGTAAGTAGTAACCTATTTAAGAAAGATGTGGAGAAATTTCTATCTCTTCGAGCCGACTGAATATGTGGAAGTATTTATTGCAGGCCGCTCTAGAAATTGGCAACTCAGTGTATCCAAGATTACACTGAAATTAGGGAGGGTGGTAAAAAAGGAGGGGGTGTGGCGTTGCTAATTGGAAATGGTATAATGGCTGCAGAAAGGTAGTTCGAGGGGGATCTGCCTTTGGAGGTAGTATGGGCTGAAGTCAGAAATAGAAAAGGAACAGTCGCTTTGTTGGGTGTTTACTATAGGCCCGCCAATAGCAGCAGAGATGTGAAGAAACAGATTGGGAAACAGAATTTGGAAATGTACAGAAGCCACAGGGTATTAGTCATGGGCGATTTCAACTTCCCAAATATTGATTGGAAGCTCTTTAGATCAAGTAGATTGCACGGGGCGGTGTTTGTGCAGTGCGTACAGGAAGCTTTTCTAACTCAGTATGTACATTGTCCGACCAGAGGGGAGGCCATATTGGATTTGGTACTCGGTAACGAACTGGGACAAGTGATGGGCTTGTTAGTGGGTGAGCATTTTGGTGATGGTGACCACAATTCTGTGACTTTCACATTGGTTATGGAGAGAGATAGGTGGATGCAACAAGGTAGGATTTTCAATTGGGGGAAGGGTAAATACGATGCTGCAAGACAGGATCTGAGGAGCATAAGTTGGGAGCATAGGCTGTCAGGGAAGGATATTATTGAAATGTGGAACTTTTTCAAGGAACAGATACGTCGTGTCCTTGATATGTATGTACCTGTCAGGCAGGAAAGAGATGGTCGTGTGAGGGAACCTTGGGTGACGAGGGAGGTTGAATATCTAGTAAAGAGGAAGAAGGAGGCTTACATAAGGTTGAGGAAACAAGGTTCAGACAGAGTGTTGGAGGGATACTGGGTAGCCATGAGGGAGCTAAACAAAGGGATTAGGAGAGCAAAGAGAGGGCATGAAAAATCTTTGGCGGGTAGGATCAAGGATAACCCCAAGGCCTTTTATGCATATGTGAGAAACATGAGAATGACGAGAACGAGGGTACGTCCGATCAAGGACAGTAGTGGGAGACTGTGTATTGAGTCGGAAGAGACAGAAGAGGTCTTGAATGAATACTTTTCTTCAGTATTTACAAACGAGAGGGACCGTATTGTTGAAGAGGAGAGTATGAAACGGACTGGTAAGCTAGAGGAGATACTTGTTAGGAAGGAAGATGTGTTGGGCATTTTCAAAAACTTGAGGACAGACAAGTCCCGCGGGCCTGACGGGATATATTCTGGGATTATGTGGGAAGCAAGAGAGGAAATTGCAGAGCCGTTGGCAATTATCTTTTCGTCTTCACTGTCAACGGGGGTGGTACCAGGGGACTGGAAAGTGGCGAATGTTGTGGCCCTGTTCAAAAAAGGGAATAGGGATAACCTCGGGAATTACAGGCCAGTTAGTCTTACTTTGGTTGTAGGCAAAGTAATGGAAAGGGTACCGAGGGATAGGATTTATGAGTACCTGGAAAGACACTGCTCGATGAGGGACAGCCAGCACTGATTTGTGAGGCGTAGGTCTTGCCTTACGAGTCTGATTGAATTCTTTGAGGAGGTGACCAATCATGTGGATGAGTGTAGAGCAGTGGATGTAGTGTGCATGGATTTTAGGAAGTCATTTGATAAGGTTCCCCATTGTAGGCTTATGCGGTAAATCAGGAGGCATGTGATAGTGGGAAATTTGGCCAGTTGGATAGAGAACTGGCTAACCACTCGAAGTAAAAGAGTAGTGGTAGATGGTAAATATTCCGCCTGGAGCCCAGTTACAAGTGGAGTTCCGCAGGGATCAGTTCTGGGTCCTCTGCTGTTTGTAATTTTTATTAATGACTTGGAAGAGGGAGTCAAAGGGTGGGTCAGTAAATTTGCAGATGATACGAAGATTGGTGGAGTTGTGGATAGAGAGGAGGGCTGTTGTCGGCTGCAAAGGGACTTAGATATGATGCAGAGCTGGGCTGAGGAGTGGCAGATGGAGTTCAACCCTGTCAAGTGTGAGGTTGTCCATTTTGGAAGGACAAATAAGAATGTGGAATACAGTGTTAACGGTAGGGTTCTTAGTAAGGTGGAGGAGCAGAGTGATCTTGGAGTCTATGTTCATAGCTCTTTGAAAGTTGCCACTCAGGTGGATAGAGCTTGTAAGAAGGCCTATGGTGTATTAGCGTTCATTAGCAGGGGGATTGAGTTCAAGAGTCGTGAGGTGATGTTGCAGCTGTACAGGACCTTGGTAAGGTCACATTTGGAGTACTGTGTGCAGTTCTGGTCGCCTCACTTTAGGAAAGATGTGGAAGCTTTGGAGAGGGTGCAGAGGAGATTTACCAGGATGTTGCCTGAAATGGAGAATAGGTCGTACGAGGATAGGTTGAGAGTGCTAGACCTTTTCTCATTGGAAAGGCGAAGGATAAGGGGTGACTTGATAGAGGTTTATAAGATGATCAGGAGAATAGATAGAGTAGACAGTCGGAGACTTTTTCCTCGGGTACCACAGAGTGTTACAAGGGGACATAAATTTAAGGTGAAGGGTGGAAGGTGTTGGGGGGATGTCAGGGGTAGATTGTTTACCCAGAGAGCGGTGGGGGCATGGAATGCGCTGCCTGTGGGAGTGGCAGAGTCAGAATCATTGGTGACCTTTAAGCGGCAATTGGATAGATACGTGGATAGGTGCTTAAGCTAGGACAAATGTTCGGCACAACATCGTGGGCCGAAGGGCCTGTTCTGTGCTGTATTGTTCTAGGTTCTATGTTCTATGTTCTATATTCTAAGACTGTGAGAAACAGATTTTAATCAGCAAGGTATTCAAAGGTTAGGTGCTATTGCAGGAACGTGAATCTGAGGATTATCAGATCAACTGTAATCTCACTGAATGGTGAGAGCAGACTGCACAGGTTGAATTGACGACTTCTGCTCTTGTATCTTATTATCTTTCCTTTCTGGACTTTCAATTGCTTCTGTTTTTCCTTTATCAGTGAATTTACCGGGCATTAGAAGAAGATTTACAGTGCGAAGGCTTAAAACCAAATATCACTTCAGTATCTGATGGTGTTGTCCAGTTGATTGTTGCCTGAATATGATTCGCTTTTGAACATGACAGGGAAAAGCATCATTCACAGTGTGGGGAAACTGTACACGAGTTGTACGTGTGGGCAGGGCTTCACCAGATAATCTGCCGAGTCCGAACATAAATACAGTCAGACGAGGGAAAGACCATTCGTCTGTTTCGAGTGTGGGACAGAATTCACTTGATCCACTAGGTTGTTATAACAACAGCAAGTCCGCATAGCGGAAATGTCTTTTAAATGCCCTGAACGTGGGAAGCGGCTTAAAATCTCTGAGAATCCGTTGACCCATCAATATGTTGACAGTAATGAGAAACGTCATTTGCTCCCAAACTGGGCCTGGATTAAAGTGGTTAATTGGACTCTGTGTGCACACGCCATCTCACTGTGGGGAGAGGCTGTTCACCTGCACTAGCGTGGAGGAGATGTGATGTGAAATCCAACCTCCTGAAACAACAGCAAGTTCACAAGTGAACAAAGTGCCTCGTTTTTACTGTGCTTCATCGTGTGTCAAAGTCTCAACCAAAAGTTTTGGTTTGAAGTCCAGCTTACTGTGGAGCTGTTCCAAAGAGTTTAATGTATAGGAAAGGATTAGAAGGATACGGGACAATGGCAGGGAGATGGCGTTAGTCTGAATGCACATTTTGGTCGGAATGGGCCAGTTTGGATCAAAGGGTATGCCTCTATGCTTTAGGACTCTATGACTCTAACAACCATTGCTTGTCTCCCACTGAATGTCATATTGTACTTTCCCAATTCACTGGAGCGAACTTGACCCTCCACCCTGCAGGCTTCCCTGATGTTTGACAACCATGATCAACATTCGATATTATATGCAGATGCCGTGTAAAATGCAACATATTAATGTCAAATTTCCTGAGAACAAGATTATTAATTAGTCCTTCTGAGCACACATCACCAAATCCAAAATAACCTTGTCTCTAATTTGGATTACAACATACTCTTCCAGCTACCTGATACACACTTCTGTAATTTATTTTTCACAGCATTAGCAGTCACTTAGTTTACGCAGTTTAGATGTAACGTGAGATAATTCAGTATTACTGCAGCACCAACAATACCAATTTTCCACAGCATAAGATATACAAAATTTGCACGCCAATTTTGCACGGCAGAACACACCAATGCTTGTTTCTCATTGCTAAGATCCTCCCAAACCGATTCCGTGGGATCTGAGGGACATGTCGGTAGCATTATTAGCGACAGACTTAGAGAAGACGTTCATTGAGGTGAGCCTCGACGCTGAGATGATTTGAAGAAATGTCCACGACGTTTTTTATCCTCGTTCTACCAGGATAAGTATCACCGTATTCTCTCTGCTCCCTCACACTGACTGTATATCTGGTATAGCACCTACCCCCGAACAAGGCTTGCGCTCTATCTCCAAATAAAGTTCATGTACTTCCAATCACTGTTGAATTCAGCACCTCCCTTCCATCATTTTGTCTGTCGCCTATGCAATACACCCACACCAATAACACCTTATGGATTCTGCACTGTGGACTGACTCCCTTCAGACTCTGGATCAGTAGTGCTGGAAGAGCACAGCAATTCAGGCAGCATCTGAGGACAGGCAAAATCGACGTTTCGGGCAAAAGCCGTTCATCAGGAATAAAGGCAGAGAGCCTGAAGCGTGGAGAGATAAGCTAGAAGAGGGTGGGGGTGGGGAGAGAGTGGCATAAAGTACAATAGGTCAGTGGGGAAGGAGATGAAAGTGATAGGTCAGGGAGGAAAGGGTGGAGTGGATAGGTGGAAAAGGAGCTGGGCAGGTCGGACAACTCTGGACAAGTCAGGGGATTGAGTTGCTGGAGGTTAGAAACTAGGATGAGGTGGGGGAAGGGGAAATGAGGAAACTGTTGAAATCCACATTGATGCCCTGGGGTTGAAGTGTTCTGAGGCGGAAGATGAGGCGTTCTTCCTCCAGGCGTCTGGTGGTGAGGGAGCGGCGGTGGAGGAGGCCCAGCACCTCCATATCCTCGGCAGAGTGGGAGGGGGAGTTGAAATGTTGAGCCACGGGGTGATTTGGTTGATTGGTGCGGGTGTCTCGGAGATGTTCCCTAAAGCACTCTGCTAGGAGGCGCCCAGTCTCCCCAATGTAGAGGAGACCGCAACGGGAGCAACGGATACAATAGATGATATTAGTGGATGTGCCGGTAAAACTTTGATGGATGTGGAAGGCTCCTTTAGGACCTTGGATGGAGGTGAGGGAGGAGGTGTGGGCACAGGTTTTACAGTTCCTGCGGTGACAGGGGAAAGTGCCAGGATGGGAGGGTGGGTCGTACGGGGGCGTGGACCTGACCAGGTAGTCACGGAGGGAACGGTCTTTGCGGAAGGCAGAGAGGGGTGGGGAGGGAAATATATCCCTGGTGGTGGGGTCTGTTTGGAGGTGGCGGAAATGTCGGCGGATGATTTGGTTTATGCGAAGGTTGGTAGGGTGGAAGGTGAGCATCAGGGGCGTTCTGTCCTTGTTGCGGTTGGAGGGGTTGGGCCTGAGGGCGGAGGTGTGGGATGTGGATGAGATGCATTGGAGGGCATCTTTAACCACGTGGGAAGGGAAATTGTGGTCTCTAAAGAAGGAGGCCATCTGGTGTGTTCTATGGTGGAACTGCTCCTCCTGGGAGCAGATACGGCGGAGGCGGAGGAATTGGGAATATGGGATGGCATTTTTGCAAGAGGTAGGGTGGGAAGAGGTATAATCCAGGTAGCTGTGGGAGTCGGTGGGTTTGTAGAAAATGTCAGTGTCAAGTCGGTCATCACTGATGGAGATGGAGAGGTCCAGGAAGGGGAGGGAGGTGTCAGAGATGGTCCAGGTAAATTTAAGGTCAGGGTGGAATGTGTTGGTGAAGTTGATGAATTGCTCAACCTCCTCGCGGGAGCATGAGGTGGCGCCAATTCAGTCATCAATGTAGCGGAGGAAGAGGTGGGGACACACCAGATGGCCTCCTTCTTTCGAGACCGCAATTTCCCTTCCCACGTGGTTAAAGATGCATTCCAACGCATCTCATCCACATCCCGCACCTCCGCCCTCAGACCCAACCCCTCCAACCACAACAAGGACAGAACGCCCCTGGTGCTCACCTTCCACCCTACCAACCTTCACATAAACCAAATCATCCGCCGACATTTCCGCCACCTCCAAACAGACCCCACCACCAGGGATATATTTCCCTCCCCACCCCTCTGCACCTTCCGCAAAGACCGTTCCCTCCGTGACTACCTGGTCAGGTCCACGCTCCCCTAGAACCCACCCTCCCATCCTGTCACTTTCCCCTGTCACCGCAGGAACTGTAAAACCTGTGCCCACACCTCCTCCCTCACCTCCATCCAAGGCCCTAAAGGAGCCTTCCACATCCATCAAAGTTTTACCTGCACATCCACTAATATCATCTATTGTATCCGTTGCTCCCGATGCGGTCTCCTCTACATTGGGGAGACTGGGCGCCTCCTAGCAGAGTGCTTTAGGGAACATCTCCGAGACACCCGCACCAATCAACCACATCGCCCCGTGGCTCAACATTTCAACTCCCTCTCCCACTCTGCCGAGGATATGGAGGTGCTGGGCCTCCTCCACCATCGCTCCCTCACCACCAGACGCCTGGAGGAAGAACGCCTCATCTTCCGCCTCAGAACACTTCAACCCCAGGGCATCAATGTGGATTTCAACAGTTTCCTCATTTCCCCTTCCCCCACCTCATCCTAGTTTCTAACCTCCAGCAACTCGATCCCCTGACATGTCCGGACTTGTCCGACCTGCCCAGCTCCTTTTCCACCTATCCACTCCACCCTCTCCTCCCTGACCTATCACCTTCATCTCCTTCCCCACTGACCTATTGTACTCTATGCTACTCTCTCCCCACCCCCACCCTCCTCTAGCTTATCTCTCCACGCTTCAGACTCTTTGCCTTTATTCCTGATGAAGGGCTTTTGCCCGAAACATCGATTTTGCCTGTCCTCGGATGTGCCTGAATTGCTGTGCTCTTCCAGCACCACTGATCCAGAATCTGGTTACCAGCATCTGCAGTCATTGTTTTTGCCTCCTGACCCCCTCCAGACACCTCACCATTCAGCAACACTCCCCCCGCACCACCACCTACAACAGTACGAACAGCTCATTCCCCACTTCCCTTTCTCCCATTCCAGGATAAACAGCCTGGAACAAGACAGAAAGGGCCAAGCCGGTGGTGGAGTGTCCGATATCCGTTCCCATTCCCCCTCTCTCCCCGCCATGTTGGTAGGACCTCTGCACGAGCTGGAGAGGACCGAGTGAATCGTATGGAGATTCTGTAATATCCACCTCCTACCAACTGAGTAAGAAACAATGTTTTGTGGAGGTCAATTCTCACTTTAACCGCTCTGTCTTTTCCGCTATTTCTTTCCCTCCCAAAACAACAAATATCTCATTGCAGAAAGATGGAGACACAGAAATACTTAGAGACATGTAAACACCACAATATACTAACATTCACAGCACATGCAATGAGATGGACCCGCACACATATAGAGGCATACAGAGACATACACAGTCACACACAAACAGATAAAACGCAGAGGCTAATACACGGAGGAACAAATGTATACACACAAATACACAGACACACAAACACATGAACAAACACACACGCACGCATGCAGATACACAGAAACGCAGGCACTTGTGTCTATAAACGAGAGATAGATAGGTTTTTGATGAATCAGGGTACCAAGGGTTACCGAGAGATGTCACTAGAATGATGTTGAGAAACCTCTAAGCCAATATTAAATGACATTCAGATTCGATGGGCCGAATTGCTTAATTCTGCTCCTTTTTTTTAATGCTCGTGTGGTGTTATGCTATCTGGTATTCTCTTCCTGGGACAGGAGCAGAGAATGAGTTTAATACATATTTGGTTGGAAAGAGTCAGTGGTAATATTGGACATGTTTAGGGGGCTGTATAAGTCTATTCCTAATTCTTCTGTCCTTATGTTTTAAAAAAGGTGACAATTTGTTGTTAGTTTAACACAGTTTTAAAATAATGGGTCCTGCAATGAAATAAGGATGTTCCTTTCCCTTTCGTGTTGTGCTGTCTGTGGTGCCCTTTTCCTCAGGGAGCAGTAAAGACGCGGTTTTTTAAGATATTCAAGGCTGACCTCGAGTGATCTTTCCTGGACAGGAGAGTCAATGTTTATTGGGAACAGACCAGAGATAGATGGTCAGAACATTCGGATCAGCCATGAGCATTCTGAATGGTGCAGCCGAATGGCCAACTTCTGCTCCGATCCATTAAGTTAGTCTGCAGATGTAGCAAGTGGTATGAAATGATGTTGTTGCTGGGAAAGGGTAGCGGGTTTAATCGTAGCAATGTTTTACTGCATCTGGACAGCGAGACTGCAGATACAGGAGGTCAGAGTCGAAAAGTGTTGCCCTGGAAAAACACAGCAGGTCAGGCAGCATCCGAGGAGCAGGAAAGTCAATGTTTTGGGCATAAGCTCTTCATCAGGAATGTGCCTGAAACATGCCTCTCCTTCTCCCTGTACACACGTTCCTGGGAGGACTTTTGATAAGAAGCATTATCAGTTTAGGTATTGGATGCGAAATCTTTTTGAACTATACACGATTTTGTGAAAAATTCGCTGGATACATATTTTATCTTGTTAGGGTGTTTGAAACTGTAGAATAAATGTTAAGAATAAAATGTGTTGATTGATAAAAATGCATAGGCGTGTACTGCACCTTTTAAAGAGAGTAAAAGTTGGCAAGGACTTAACAAACACAGAGCGTGCTGATTTTTTTTAAAAAAGTAACATTTGACTGAAAGAAACAGTTGAGCTGAGTGCTATGGTATACAACAAATTCGATTTAGGCCAATCAGTTTAACTTACGTCCCAAGAAACCAAAATCCAAGCGAATTTGAATTTTAATGCTATAAAACCAATGAGACATTCTGGTGTTTTGGGGTATAAAATCGGGCTTTTTGAACAGTTAGCCAGGGCGGCAAAAAGCACTAATAAATGCAGACTGCCTGCAGAATCGCTCTTTGAAAGGTACCTGTTTCTATGAAATCTGTGCAGTAGAAGACCAAAGAAAAGACCCGGGAAAACCTACAGATGAAGATTCACAGGAAAATCGACATAACTCGCTGAGGGTTTTGAAATTCATTTTTTGTTGGTAAATATTAATCGGGTGGTTTTATTAGATCAGTACATTGCTGTAGAGTGGGAAGTCGATATACTGATCAGACCAAGATGAGTAGTGTCGAAAGTTGTTGTTTAATATTCTCTTTTTTTTCTTGGAGTTAAAGAATAAACTATTCTTGCTTTCTCTCGATAGAGGGATTTGGTCGTTCTTTGTCACTCACACTTTTACAGACTATGAGGCGAGGTGATTTTTTTCTGTGTGTCTGGTTTAAATTAGCAGAAGGGCTTTGCACTCTGTCATAACATTGATTTTAACGCAGATATAATGAAGACATCAACCGATTTCTTAAAATTATGCAGACACATGTAAACATGCCATGAAATTATACAGCTGGGATTTTGGGTTTTTTTTTGCTCAGAAAAGGCACTATGTACAACAGCAGTAATGATGCATTTGTATATAGGATCTTATCATCCATTGCAGAGAATTTTCAAGGAAATCACACGTGGTCCTTTTTGGTGTTCAGTTGGCATTATTGCATATTTTAACACACCTGACAAGAGAAAAAAATCCTGCGTCATCTTTACCAATCGTGTGGGTTTCCTGATGAAAGATTCTTTGGCATCTTTCCACTATTTGACGTAAAGTGAATTGAACCAAATCCAACTGTTCCGGGGAGATATCCCATTACAAGTAGCTTTTGTGAGTGGAAGAACTTCAGAGGACAGAATAACATTTGGGACATTCTGTCATCTTTCCATTTCTTAAGAGTTCAGCTATTAAAGAACTCTGGATAGCTTTCATTTTTTTGTTTTGTCTTAAAATGTGTGTGTTCATGTGTGCATGCAGCTGCACGTTTCTGTGTTTGTCACATTTTTCTAGAAGATGAGCCAGGCTGACACTTATATCATTGGCCTTATCATTAAACTTTGAAATTTCTTGTAACCAGTGGAGGAGTGTGACTGCAAAATGAATTAGTGACCCTGTAACATTGGTTGGAACATGAATGAGAAATTCTGTAGGAGCTGTAAAAGTGGGAATTCCCTTTCCCAGAAGTATGTGATGTCTCGGTGTTTGTATTGAACAGAGAAATGAATGAATGGAAATGGTGCATACAGAAAAGTGCTGCTAAGCCCACAACCAGAGCAGCTACGAACTTAGTACCTGGTACAGAAGTGGCAAAGTGGTTAATGACCCACTCCCGCTCCTCACTCAAATGTTCCAATGTTCAATTCAGCCCCGCACAGGAGCAGATGGAGGCCACTTGCGCCAAATACCTGGTTCACAGTAACATAGGATATCATTTAGTTCCTCCAGACTGACACTCACAATATGGTGTGGGTTGGAAAATGTTATTGGGTAATACAAGCTAGGTTCGAAAGACGCCTCTGGTCTCTTTACAGACTGTTTCTGCTCTGCAACCTGTGGTTCATTTGTTGGTCATGTAGTGGACCCAGATTCACTGTGAATACAGCTCAGACATCAGTCAGAGATGATACACAAAATAATTTGCGCTCTCTGACTGCAGCATTCAGGAAAATTACAACCATTAACTTTCCAGATACAGGATATGAGAACATAAGGAACAGGATGAGTTAATTCGGCCAGTCAATCCTGCTGTGCCATTGTGTACCATGATGGCTGGTCCACTGTTGGTAACAATTCCATTCAATTCCCAATTCGTCACACCCTTCAACCCAATGATAGTGGGCAAAAACCAATCTACCTCCACTGTAACTACTTTCAGTGATCTAGATCCTCGAACTCTCTCATCCAGATAGTTCCTGACATTCATTACCCTTTGTGAGAAGAAAACACTCCCCACAGACACAATGACCTATTGATGAGTTCAATAGAGGTGAACACGGGAGCCCAGCTAAAAGTGGCAGACCCTGATATCAAGGCCGGAGTTGACTCAGGATGGTATCTACGAACGCTGACTAAATTCAATTTAGTGGGCATCAGCCACAATATCTCTCTGGTTGTGGTCATCTATTGCACAACGGATGATATGCGTGGTTTGTGGACATCAATCCTTTCAGTTCCAGGGCATCACTTGAAGAGATCCTCAGGGGAGCTTCCTTAGCACAAACAGCTCCAGCTGCTGCATCAATCCTTTTCACCACCATAAGATCAGAAGTTGTGATGGTCACTGAAGATCAGGCAATATTCAGAACATTTTGTATACTGTCAGCTCCGGAACCATTCTATGTCCATATGCAGCAAGACCCGGACAACATTCAGGCTTGTGCTGTTAAAGTGTCGGTAACATTCATGTTACAGCATGGCCAGACACTGCACATTTCCACAGTTAAAAGAGGAGCTCATTCAGCATCTCAAGGTGGTTGCACCCGGATATGAGGAAGTAATTTAGGCCATCGAAAGGAATGAACAAGAAGAGGGACAAACCATTCAACCCTTCTGCCTGTTCCACAGGAAAAGAAGCAGTCTCGTCAGATCATCTAACTGCTAAACAGGAACGTGAAAAGTCCAATCAGACCCTTGAACGTGTTCCATGCGACGAGGACGAGAACATTCATCCCCTCAAGGGCTTTTGCAGAAACAGGAGGATGTCATTGATGCTCCAACGTGACAAACCAAAGGAGCAGAGACTGCACTCAGAGACGGCTCCACGATGTTCCTTGTAGCCCCATTGCATGTGGACCGTGTGCCATTTCAACATAGTTTCCTGGCAGTGAGGAGAGAAGCCAAATATTTTGTGTGAAGTCTCAAGGAGGCATCTTCCCCCTCCGAGAAGACAGACCCATGTTCTCCATCGAGGACAGAAGTTGTTGGGAATAGTTAACTGTTTTAGAGTGAAGGCATTGTGGCTGCTGTCGGGATTGTGGTAACATGACGTTCTGTGCAGAATCACACACACTGAATGCACTGTATTAATGTGGGGAGACTGTATGCAAAGCCTGAACCTGTCTCTGTCAATCGACATGGAGAGTGGGGCTGAAGTAGGAGAAACATTCTCAGAGGCACTTAAACTATCGAAAATTATAACCCGCGAAAAAAACCAAATAATGGAATTTATCACGTTCTTAGTGTCTGTTTAGAACATAATGAGTGATTGTCCATTCCCCTCAAGTTTCAATGCAATCACCTCTTATTCTGTCACAGCGCTACAGATTAATCTTTACTCACTCCTCATGGTACCATGATCCCTGTCATGAGTCTGTTGACACTCTTTCACACTCTCTCTGTGACGAGGAGATCATTCCTTATAAAGGAGAGAAAATCTGCTCACAATACCCTAAATAATGCCTCAACAACACTCTCAAAGATTATCACAATAATTCAATTCCCTCACTTTGCCGTCTCTGTTTCTTTCCTGTGGTATAAAAAAGCCATTCCTATGCCCTGAGACTGACGTGAAATTTACAAGTTCCTTATGTCTGTACATCAACATCAATAAAGCCAACACCAAAGATGGAGATGAACATCACTCTTGCGAAGAATTTCAAAGATATAGAATAAACCTAAAACAAGGAATGGCCACCTGCCTGAATGGAAATGAGCTGTCGGAATATGGTAAACAGGCAGAGGAAGGAGCTATCTTTCCATTGTTCTTCCCTCACGGGATGTGTGCAACCCTGATCAGGCCGGCATGTTGTACCGACCTAAAACTGGGTGGCTGGTTCAGCTGTTCAACAGGACAGTAAAGAGTAAACTACATTGCTGTGGGATTGCAGTCACACGGAGACCTGACCAGGCAAGGATGACCCATTGTCTTCTCAAAAGGACATGAGGCAAATAGATGGGCTTTTTTTCACAAATGATAATGGTTTTGTTTTAATTATATCAATGTCTTTCATATGATGTCATTGCATTATTATTCGATGGCAGTAGGTTAAGCGTCAATGACTTGAGCACTATACACTGTCTTGCATCTGACAGATTCTGTGCAGAGAACAAGTTAAACTTCTCAAATGCAATTATTTTGTAGTGGGCACGTGGTTTGAAGAGACTTGAAGAAACAGCTGTATCGGATTTAACAAAAACACAAACGATGGTTTATTCAGGAATTGCACTGAGGCTGAGGAGACGACTGGGATATCATAATGGTATGGTTGTAGTGGACAGGATTGGTGGGTAGGGAAGATATGGAAATGTAAATTTGTGCAGGACAGAAAGGATTATGGAGTTTGAGAACAGTCCGGTTCCTTCTCGCATATCAGTGAGTAATTTGTAAATAGTAATTTGCTTTATATATTTTATATGGAAAGGAATTTTTGATTGGAACTGAAGACATTGATTGCCATTTCCTAATATTTACATATCATGAGCAGAAATTCAGTTCAATCCAGTTTAACAGTCAAAGACAATGACTTACTGGGAACACCAACCAGAGCGAGGATGGGATAGTAACCACCTTGAATAATCCAAAGGATTTCCTGGATCCGCCATGCTAATGATATCCAAGGCTGAGAAAGAAAGTAAAGACCCAAGGATAAACTCCTGTTCATTGTTGGAACATTCAAGTCTAATGTTCTCAGATTCTGATCCATTGTTGAAACATTCGAGTGTAATGTTCTCAGATTCTGATCTCTCCTCCCTTCCCTTTGGAGCTGCTGATCCCTCTTAGTACTCCCTCTCACACTTTGGGATAATGCATTGACAGAGCCCATTTATCGTTTAAAGATGGAAACCCTCCACTGGGATAATTAGAATCCACAGAGATTGTCGGTGAACAAATAGCTCCAGTTAACCCCTTTCAATTCAATATTAATTTTATTGAAATTCAAAATTTACACATTCCGCATGGGATATGTGGGAGTGACTGAGGGAAGGGATGTTGGAGATGGCAGTTTGTTTGTGTGCAATCATTCAATCTGCCTTGGATATGAAAGTAATGACAGATAATTGTTGGAACATAAACCAGTTTCTCCATTTATAAATGGAAACTTATAGCCTGAAATTATTGATCAGTGATTATATTGATGAATTAACTTTTATAGTCCAAAATCTGATGGGAAAATGTGCTTAAGACAACATGGATTATAACAGGCAAACTGCATGGCTATGTTAACAGAGAATTGTACGTGACAAATACAATTCAGATTGTTATTTGAGGATGAGAAGGGGCAAGTGAGGGTCATGCTGTTGATGTTATTGATGTCAATGAACTCTGATGAAGTATCATTTATTAGACTTCAATTACTGTGTGATTATGACATTGGGGAGAAGACAGAACTCAGAGAGAATTGGAGGAAATGGCTGCTGCGACTGGAGGGAGAGATTATGATATTGCCAGTCATCAGTATTGGAACGTGCCTCTTTATAAATCATTAGGTCAGAATCATGATGCATCTTTAGTGAGGGATGAGGACAGCCAACGTTAACCATAAGACCAGAAGACATAGGAGCAGAAATGTGGCCTTTCTGCCCATTGAGTCTGCTCCGCCATTTGATCATATCTGTTAAGCTTCTCAACATCACTCTCCCGCTTTCTCCCCATAACACTTGATCCCCTTAACAATCAAGAACCTATCGAGCTCAGTCTTAATTATACATTATGACCTGATCTCTACAGCTTCTGTGGCCGTGGATTCCATAGATCCCTGACTCTCTGTCTGAAGAAGTTTCTCCTTATCTCTGTTCTAAAAGGTCTTCCCTTTATACTGGGATCTAGAGTCCTAGTCTCTCCTATCAATAGAAACATCTTTCCAACATCCTCTCTGTCCACGTCATTCAGTACTTGGTAAGTTTCAATTAGCTGCCCAAGATAATTCTAAACTCCATCAGATACTGACGAAGAGTCCTCAAATGTTACATATGTTCAGCTTTTCATTCCGAAATCATTCTTATGAATCTTCTCTGAACATCCTCCAGTGTCAGTGCATCCTTCCTAAGATACGGGGTCCAAAACTGCACAAAATGCTCCAAATGTAGTCTGAACAGAGCCTTATACAGCCTCAGAAGTATATCCCTGCTTTTATATTCCAACCCTTTTGAAATGAATAGCATCATTGCATTTGCTTTCCTTACTACTGACAACCTGCAAGTCGACCTTGAGAGACTCCTGGACTGGAACTCCCAAGTCTCTTTGCACTTCAGACTTCTGATTTTACTCTTAATATTGACAATAGTCCATGCCTCTTGTCTTTCTGGCAAAGAGCACGACCACACACATTCGCACACTGTACTCTATCGACCAGTTCTTTACCCAATCTCCCAAACTGCCCACATCCTTCTGCAGGCAAAGGTGAGGACTGCAGATGCAAGAGATCACAGCCCAAACGTGTGGTGCTAGAAAAGCACAGCCGGTCAGGCAACATGCGAGGAGCAGGAGGTGCGACATTTCAGGCATAAGCTCTTTTACAGGATTGAGGAGGGTGGGCGGGAGGGTGCTGAAAGATAAATAGGAGAGGGTGAGGCTGGGGGGATGGTAGCGTGGAAGGCGATAGTTCGACGAAGGTGGGTTGTGATCGTGAAGGACAGGGAAGATGGAGAGATTGGACAGTTCAAAGGGACAGTGCGAAGTTGGAGTGTTCGATGTGAGATAAGGTGGGGAAGGTAAGATGGGGAAACTGGTGAGATTGACATTGATACTGTGTGGTTGCACGGTCCCAAGGTGGAAGATGAGATGTTGTTCCTCCAGGTGTTGGGTGACTTGGGTTTAGCAGTGGAGCAGCCCGAGGACTGGCATGTCTTTGGCGGATTGGGAGGGAGAGTTGAAGTTTTCGGCCATAGGGTGGTAGGGTCATTGTGTGTGTGTGTGTGTGTGTGTGTGTGTGTGTGTGTGTGTGTGTGTGTGTGTGTGTGTGTGTGTGTGTGTGTGTGTGTGTGTGCCCCATTGATGCTCCCTGAAATGTTTGAAAAGTTGACATCCTGTCTCCTCAATGTACAGGAGACAGGGAACAATGGACAAAGTACAATGTCTACGGGGTGTGGAAGGATCCTTTGGGACCTTTGATGGAGATGAGGGGGAAGGTGTAGGCACGCGTTTTTCACAACTTGGGATGACAAGGGAAGGTGCTGGGAGTGGATGATGGCTTGGTTGGTGGATTGGGGCGTGGACCTAATGAGGAAGTTATGGAGGGAATGGTCTCCGCAGAATGCTGATAGGGGTGGGGAGGGAAATATATCTCTGGTGGTGAGGTCTGACTGGAGGTGGCAGAAATAGTAGAGGATGATGATTCTATCTGGATGTTGGTGGGGTGGAAGTTAAGGACCATGGCGGTCTATCCTTATTGTGGTAGGAATGGTGGGGTTCAAGTACAGAGGTTTGGGAAGCTGAGGAGAATCGGTGGAGCAACTTTCTGCAAGATCACCACCTCTTCAATGCTATCTGACCCTCTTCATATCTTTGTACTGTCTGAACATCAGGCTGTCGGTGGCACGGTGGCTTAGTGGTTAGTACAGTGCCAGGGACACAAGTTCGATTCCCACTTGGGGTCAATGCTATTTTGGAGTTTGTGTATTCTCCCCATATCTGCATGGGTTCATGCAGGTGTTGTAGTTTCCTCCTGCAGTCCAAGCATGCGTAGATTAGGTGAAATGGGTATGCTAAATTGACCATACATTACGTTATTAGTCAGCAGAGAATGGGTCTGCTTGGGTTACTGTTCGGAGGGTTGGTGTGGACCTTTTTTCCAAAAAGGCCTGTTTCCACACTCTAGTGATTCTAATAATAAAAATTAGCCAAAGTGCCCTCAGTTCCTTCATCTAGATCATTAACTGTATAATGTGAAATTTGGTGCTCCCAACATTGAGTCTTGTGGAACAATGCTTGTTACTGACTGCAATCGTGAGAGGCACATTTTACCCTTACTTTCTGCTAGCTTCAATCGATACTTGCACATTGCCTCTGACACCATGGGTCGCCTTTCTCAATAACCTCCAGTGCAGCAATTTGTCAAAGAACGTCTTGAGGTACAGTTAGATAATATCCATTGGTTCTCCCAATCTGCTCATTACTTCCTCAAAACATTCTAGTGGTTTGTCAGGCATGACCACCCCTTGATGAAACCATGATAACTCTTCCATATTTTACAATCTACATCCAAGTATTCAGAAATCACATCCTTCATGATGGATTTCAGGATCTTATCCACATCTGATGTTAGGTTAATCAGTCTGTAATTTTCTGTCTTCTGTCTTAATCCCTTGTTCAACGGGATGTCACATTAGCGATTTTCCAGTCCACTTTGCCCTTTCCTGATTCTAGTCATGCCTGAAAGATCACAACTAACGCTTGCACTACACCTTCAGCTATCTCCCTTACAAGGCTTGGGTGTAGTCCATCTGGTACAGATGATTTATCTGCATTCTGGTCCTTTAGTTTTCTAACCCGTTCTCTTTGGTGATGATCACCATGCTCCGTTCTTCCCCTCACTCCGTTGATTTTTCGGAAATTAATCGTGTCTTCCACTATGAAGACTGACGCAAAGTTCCTCAGCCATTCCTTTGTTCCCCACCACTACCTCTCTGGCACCATTTCCATTATCTACTTTTGCCTCTCTTTTACACTTTATATATCTAAGCGGCTAGCTTACCCCTTATTTAAATTTTCTCCCTCCTTATACATTTTTGTTGTGCTCTGTTGGTCTTTGTAAGCTTCCCAAGACTTTGGTTTCACACTGTCCTTTATCACATTATATACTTCTCCTTTTTGCTTTGATGCTATCCCTGACTTCCCTTGTCAGTCATGGTTGCCCCATCCTCCCTGTACCATGCCTCTTTCTCCTTGCAATGAATCACTGTTGTGTCTCCTAAATTACTCTTAGAGCCTCCTGCCATTGCTGTTCTACTGTCTTTTCTGCTAGGCTACTGTCCCCGTCAATTCTACCCAGCTTCTCCCTTATGCCTCTGCAGTTGCCTTTATTCAGCTGAAGTACTGTTGCCTCTGATTCTATCTTCTGCCTCTCATATTGGAGAATAAACTAACCATGTTATGATCGCTGCTTCCGATGGCTTCCTTCAATTTAAGATCCCTTATCTAGTCTGCCTCTTTGCACAACACTAAAACCAATATTGCCTGTTCCCTCATGGACTGCACTACAAGCTACTGAAAAAAAAAATCTTGTAGACATTCCATGAATTTCTTTTCTTACAATCCACTACCAATCTGATTTTCCCAGTCCCCCTGCATATTGACATCGCCCATGATCACTGTAACCTTGCCTTTCCTACACATCTTTTCTACCTCCTGATGTATCTGACGGCCCAGCTCCTCACAACTGTTTGGAGGCCTGTATAAGACTCCAAATGTTGCTTTAACATTGTGTTTCCTCAATTTTACCCATGCAGATGCCACACCATCTGACCCTATGTTATTTCTCGCTATTGATTTAATTTCATTTCCTACTGATAAGGTAACCCCACCTGCGTATATTTTGGATAGGGTGCACATCCTTGAATATTTAGTTCCCAATCCTGATTCCCTTGCAGCCTTGTCTCCGTGATGCCCATCACGCCATACCTGCCAATTGTGATTTGGGTCAAGAATTCATTCACCCTATTCCTCATACTGCATGCATTCAGATATAACACTGTCAGTCCTGTATTAACCATCTCTCCTCTATTGTCATTCGTTTTCCAGTGTGGTTGAAGTTTGTTTGTTAATAATTTCTAGATACTCTATCCTATTTATGTCTGTGATGGAGATTTTAATAATCTATCCTGAATTCTGCACTTTTACCTCCTCTTTTAATTCAGGATTCTAATTACCCCTATAACTGATTCCCGTTCCTCCACCCCCACCACTACTCCTATGTCATTTACATCCCTGTCTACTGCGCTAGTTATGCATTTCATTCAGACTCTGGTCCCAGCATGGATCCGATAAAGGCTGTCCCAACAGAACTAGTCCTTTCTTCCCCAGAAATGAAATGTGTTTATTCAACACAAAATACAGCGACAAAATGATTTTCTCAACAAACCAAAATATGAAATGTACAAAGAGATAAGATTGTTAAAATACACTCATGTATCGACCTATATGAAGTGAAATGTGGATTACTAAATCATGGAAGTGGTGTGCAAACTTTTTCAGTCATTACTTGACCCACAGCTGAGATGCTGATTTCCCCTCTGACAGTGATTCCCCTCACTGAGATTCTCTGGCCCAGTCTCTCGCACAGTGTCTCAGGGGGTTATCAGTTCCTGCTATTATTGGCACAGTCAATTTAAATTATTCCACCTTCTCTCTGGAGTCGGTCAATTGGTCTATTGTATTCTGTTTAGCTGTCAGCCACTCAACTCTGTAATATTATAGGAAATAAATTATCTAGGATCACAACCAGCATCCGCATGGTGCTCACAGAGTATGGCTCCCAGACAAAGAGCTTGCGGTTCAGGGGAATGTTTAAATAAAACTTCCATCTTTTGTTTATTTCTCCTCATGCTGTCTCCTGATCTCTCTAATTTCATCCCCGATTCAGAACTCTTCATTTCTCACTCACTCTGTCACTCCGTTTTCTCGCCTCTCTGTTTATCTCCCTTTACATTCTTTCTATTTCATTCTCTCTCTCTCTGTCTATCTCCAATAACTCTCTCTGCTTTCAGATAACGTAGTTGGAGAGCTCGTGGGTGTTTTAAGGACTGAATGGCTTCCGTCTGCGTTCTATTAATTCTGAGGTTCTCTGACCCATAATAAAAACGTTAGATGCCTGTAGAGACAAGCTGGTTCAGTGAAGGAGACAGGGCACAATCATCGATTATCTCTTGCTGTCCTCTGGTATACAGTGACTTCGAAATATTTGTTCAAGTAAAATAGATTGAAATTCGAACAGTCGGGAGGACGTTCGCCAGATGATATTACAATCAGGATTTAATAAACAGTGGCCACACACAAAATGTGGATTTTACTGATAGCTATTCCTCCCAATTAACACTCCCTAGCTCCTGTCTGTTACTGACGTAACTTGACTTACTCCAATTCCATAGCTTCTAGAATGGTCCTGACTTATCCATGTTCTTAGCAATCTTAAAACGGAAGGAGTTTCCAAAATGATTCCACAGTGCTGTCCCCCTGAAATGTCAGTCAACTCTCCAGGCTCATTAGCCAATACGAGGTCCAGTATGGCCCTTCCCGTGGTGGTCTATCCACATATCGTTTCAAGTAACCCGCTTGGATGCACCAAACAAATTCTGCCCCGTCTAAGCCACTTGCTGTAAGGGAGTCCCAGTCAATATTGGGGATGTTGAAGTCACTCACTGTGACAACTCTGTTTTTATTGCACCTTTCTATTACTGACCCACACATTTGTTCCCCAAGTCTCGGTGGCTGTTGAACGGACTATAGTATAATCCGAACACAGTAATTGCATCAATCTTATATTTGTGCAGTACTCATATTGCCTCAGTGGATGAGCCTCCAGTACGACCTCTCAGAGTGCAAAAGCAACATTATCCCTGATTAGTAAAGCAGCTCCTCCACCTCTTTTACCTTCCTTTCTATCTCATCTAACACACAATACCCTGGAACGTTGAACGTCCAGTCCTGTCCGTCTCCAAACTAAGTGCCTGTAATGGCTGCAACATCATGGTCCCATGTATTGAATCAGGCCGTAAGCTCATCTGCCTTACCCACAATAATCATTTCGATGACATAAACACACTTCAGCCCAATGCCATCAGATCCTGAGTCGATAGGATATACACAAGAAGGACGGGATGGACCTTAATTGGCAGCAATCTCCGATATGTGGATCATTGGGATTTGCAGGTCGGTAGGATGTTCGCAAGAAAGAAGGGATGGACCTGAACTGGCAGCAATATCCTTGCAGGCAGGTTTTCTGTTGTCACTCAGGAGGGTTGAAACTATTGTGGCCGTTGGGGGAAGGGGGGCACACTAGAATCAGAGCAGTAGCTCCACAAGTACACGTCTGTGGCGGGGTTGGCGACTAATCCCAGTACAGCTAAGACCAACAGCAAACAGACAGAGGTTACTGAACACAATGGGCCTGACTGTCTGAAGTGCGCTGATTATAATGCGAGGAGTATGACAGGCAAGATGGATGAACTTGGAGCTTGGGTGAGTATATATAACTGCTATGTTAATATTATAGGGATTTGTTTGAGAGAGGAACTCGGGAATCCCAATGATACACATATCGGAAATGCTGCCTCCTCTACCAGTTCTTTGCCCATGCATTTAACTCTACTAGAATCCTATTTCTAACCTCATTGGCACATGGAATAGTCTTGTCGCACCAAAACTTCAACATCATTTCAGCACAACTCCGGCAAGACTTTTTTCTTTAAAATGGACAGACTTGACAATAAATACTTAAGTGTGAGTTTATTAACTGGGAAAGAGGAATCCTCTGAATCAGTCCAGTGATGTCAGGATCTAATATCTATCACCTCCACCAAACCCGCTTGACAACGAACTCTATTTTTGCAGAGCGGCGAGGAGAGAAGGAGGAGTGAAGCGAGGGCTGCCGGGAAGGTTAGGGCTTAATTTATATCTGGGCAGTGGCTATACTGAGATACTACACGTATATCTCCCTTAAGCCCCCTCCACTCACCGGAAGAAAAAATATCCTGTAAGGTAAGGCTTTTATTTCTTATCCATCTTTTTTCATTTATTTAAGTGCTTTGTTTGGTTTTAGTTAGTTCACATAAAGTTAAGCTTACAATGGCAGGAGATTTTTCCATCTTCAAACATTGCAGCTTCAACAGCACATCCTCATCAGCACCGAACACTACACTCATCTCTCGCCCTTGACTGTTTTGAAGTTCTGGAATGCTGCTAGTTGTCAACCATTGAGGACTGACGCAGAGCTCCTATTCATTTCATCCTCCAATTCTTTGTTCTCCGTTTCTCTGTAGCTGGCCTCGTTTTCAAGTTGTCAAACGTTCAATCTTGCATCTCTTCCTGTTATAGATCTACACTAAAATCTTGCAGTCTCCTTTCATATGGGGAGCTAGCTTATAGGATCCATATTCTCCACATTATTGTTTATTTTAAATTATCGTCTGCTGCTATAGGAGGGCTTCCCAGTCTTATCGAGACTGAGGGAGAGTATTCTAGGGAATTGACTGCAGATGGCAACATGTAACAACGCTAATCCTGTTAGCCATCATTGGGTGGCATGATGACACAGCTCTGTTGCCTCACAGTGCCAGGGACTTGGGTTCAATTCCAAACTCTGGAACCTATCTGTGTGGCGTTTGTACAATCTCCTCATGTTTGCATTAGGAGCATTAACTCCTTTCGTCTATCCACTGTCTATCTCCGTGTTTATGCCATCGTCAGTATTTCTGCTTCAGGTCGATGAAGACATGCGGCAAATGCAACTGATTTTCGTACAAGCGACCCTGGTGTTCAGGCTGACCTGGATGTTCAGGAGACTTGCCTGGCCACTTCTGTGACTGCAGTGTCATGGGTTTGCAAGCTATTCCTCTCAGTCCCTCAGTCCATCCATTACTGCATGCAGCCTTTCCTCGAACCACTCCTGAGACTCATAAGAACTCATCGCCTGGCATTGGATGCTCCCTAAGCAGGTCTGTGTACCCAAGATACTGGAAACTTTGTGACCCACTAGGGATGCTGTGAAAAGACCCTGCCATTGAAAGGAACAGAATAACTACAATCCAATTGAACAGCAAAGCAGGATAAAGGAGCTGAATGGCATCCAATGGCGTGGTCTTCATCCAAACCCGTGCTTGGATCAGAGTACTCGGGGATTGCACAACCAGGGCTGTAGACAGGGCTTTAAACGAAACAGGGCGAGGGTGGGCAAGGTCAGATATTGGCGGAATTAGAAAACCCAAGTTATAGGAGGAGGTAAAAGTGCTGAACTCAGGAGAAGTTATTAAAATCTCCAACACAGACATAAATATGACAGAGTGTATGGAGCGTGTTAGCAATCAAACTTCAAGCACACTGGAAAAACGAATGACAACGTGAAGAGGAACGGTTAATACAGGACTGGAGGCGTTATGTCTGAACGTATGCAGTGGAAGGAATAGAGTAAATGAGCTTGTGGCGCAGATCAGAATTGGCAGGTATGACGTGGTGGGCATCACAGAGACATGGCTGCAAGGGTATCAGGATTGGGAGCTGAGTATTCAAGGATATACATCTTATTGAAAAGATAGGCAGGTGGGAGGGGGAGGAGCGGTTGCCTTATTGGTAAGAAATAAAGCTAAATCAATAGTACGAAATTAAGTGCGGTCAACTGATGGGGAATCTGAGTGGGTCACATTGAGGTATGGAAAAGGTGGAAAAAAACATAATTGGAGTTTTATACAGGCCTCCAAACAGTAGTCAGGAGCTGGGGCACAAGATACACCAGAAGAGAGAAAAGATGTGTAGGAAAGACAAAGTTAGAGTGATCATGGGGATGTTAAAAAGAAAGTTTGTTGAGAGTGAGGACGGGCTCAGCCAGTTGGAGGATGGCGGTGGTGTTTGGGTGCAGTTCAAGCCTTTGTTCCAGGAAGAATTGGAGAGTCCTGACACCATCCTAATGGGGATGGGGGGTGGGGAGGGGTGTTGGTGGATGTGTAATGCGATGATACGTCCATGGGAAAGAGGAGGTGAATGGAGCCAGCAAAATGAAAATTCTGAAATTGGTGTAAAGTGTCAGATGAATCACGGATATACGTGGGCAGGGACTGAACCAGGAGGGATTACTGAGTCAAAATAGGAAGAGATGAGTTGTTTGTAGCAGGTGAAGATTGAAGCAATGTGTCTGCCTGGGCCACACTCATTGTGGATGTCTGGAGGAGATGGAAACGACCTGTGCTATCAGAGGGCCATCAGCTTGGTGCCATTGGCTGGTGTTTTGGGAGGGCAGTGTGTGTGTGTGGGGGGGAGGGGTCAGCAGAAATTAGAGCAATTATCGCAGTTGATACAATGCCCTGGTGTGCCATGGTGGGGGTCATGGTCTAAGAAAATACTTGTTATATGTTTTTTCTATCACTTGATTCTTGTTCAGATTGTGCAGCTATCCTGAATTTCTGTATCTCCATCAAGCGCAGACGACGTATTTTCTCGCATAGAGTGGTGCCTCAACATTTTTTTTTACAGTATGTGAAAGAATGGGCGTTTGTTCTAATAGTTTGCTTCCAATTCAAGGAAAACGTGAGAATATGATTTGAACTCCGGCAGTGTGTCCATTACGTGCAATTTAATTGAATCTTTATCCTCATCACACTCACTCTTTCAAACAAACAATGAATGAATCCGTAAGTTCTGCAGAAGTTTTTCAGCTCTGACGATTGTTGGGAATGTTACAAAGGACATACTTCAGTGTCACGGAAAATACAAATGTTCCAGTGCAAAGTGCCAAATCCTGGTCCATCCTAAATTATTCACAAGCTTTATAAATAAAATATGCAGAGGTGGCAGACCGTATGTAAAAGGAGAGTTCAGCTCTGTGTTCAAAATGCTATTTCCGACTCCCTCAGAAAAGACCTTAACTACATCACTGTAAATTCCCCAAAATAAGAACAGCAAGAGACTGTCCCACTATTCCCATCGCTGTGAGCATCGTGTGGTGAGGAATACAAGTTCCAAGGTCACATAGCGTCCTGGCTTGAATCAATATCATTGTCCATTCACTGTCACTTGTTCATAATCCTGTGGCTCTCTTTGAAACATAACAGTTAGTGTCCCTGCACCACGAGGATCACTGGGGCTCACTATTCTGAATGGAAATTAGACATAGGCAATAAATGCTGGTCTTGCTAACGTAATTCACCTTACAAGAACAACTGACAGGAATCTGCTCTATTAAAGGCATCCATTCTAACCTATCTAATTTCTAACGCAGTTTTAATGAGGCTTGCACTTTGACCTAAGCATCTGATCTTTCTGTAACTCCATGAAACTTCCACAAGTGCTTTCGCAGTGCTGATTAAAAATCACAAGTTGTGCTCATCATTCTGAAAGGGAGAGCCTTTGTCCGCTTGAGAATGAATTCATTATTTGTCAGTATCTAAAGGCAATAGCAACGTAGAAACTAAGATCAGGAGTAAGTGATTGGACAACTTGAACCAAGTCTGCCATGTGATAAGATCATGGATGCTCTGACTGTGGCCAGAAACACACATTCCTGCTATGCCCTATGACTTTAATTCATAATTTATAGCCGATAAACTGTCTGACTGTGTCTTAAGAATATTCAATGTCTTACCTTGCATCCCTCTCTGGGAGGGAAGTTCCCACAGACGCAGATCACATTGAGATGGTTAACACAATCGCCAACTCCTTCACTGGGATATTCTCCAGTTTCCAAGAGTCCATTGATTTCTGGAAATCACTCGCACAAATTGAAATATTGTTTCAGCATTCACCTTGAATAGACTACTCAGAATATTATGGGTTTAAATGGGATCTTGCGTCATTTGCCTAAACTCCAACTGTTCCAAGGCCAATCTGACAATGTTTCCTCCAGAGATAAATGCTCTTCACAGGAATCAGTTGAGTGAATCTTCTCTGGACTGCTTTTCATGTCATTGGGCCCTCAGCTCTCCTGAAGTAGTCTCACCGTACCCTGCAAAACTGTAGGAAATCTTCCCTGCTCCTGAATGTATTGTCTTCCAAAGGTTTGAAGATTTATATTGCCTCCCTATGATGTGCACGCAATGTGTTTTTTTTTTGCGATCCAGTTGCCTGATTCCTCTGTGCCTCAGCTTTGCAATCTCTCCATTGGAATAATACACTGTTTTTCCATTCAAACCTCCAATCTATTCAAACACAGACACATTTTTCCTGCTATGCCCCATATACCAATATATCATTCACTTTACCCACTTTGAACTCTATATAATATTATGAAGTTGAGGTCAACATCCATCTGATAATTAAAAGCAATGCACCCAGCGAAGATCTCCTCGCATTATAATATGGTAAGGGAGTGTGACAAGTGATGTAACCCACCTCCTTTTTGACACCCAGTTTGTTATAAAGAAGTGGTTCATTGAAATGGAATCCTTTCACGCTTTCTGTAATTAACAATTACTATTTTCCTGTCTAGGGATGAAACCGTGGCTCAGGGGCTAGCACTGCTGCCTCACAACGCTAAAGACCCAGGTTCGCTTCCAGCCTCGATGTGGAGTTATCACATTCTACTCGTGTCTGGGTGGGCTTCAAACACATGCTCCTGTTTCCTCTCACAATCCAAAGATGTGCAGGTTACTTGAATTGGGCATGCTAAGTTGCCTATAGTGTTCACGGATGTGTAAGTTAGGTGCATTAGTGAGGGGTAAATATAGTTAACCTATAGTTAATAGGGTAGAGGAGTGCATCTGAGTGGTTTAGTCTTTGGAGGGTCAGTGTGGTCCTTGTTCGTCTGAAGGGCCTGTTTCTCTACTCTAGGGATTCTATGATTCTAACTTTAACAGTGAACAAACCACTAACAAACTGAACAGTCTCTCTGTAACTAATTACTTATTCTGGAAAAAAACAAGATTTTCCTGATATGCTGTTTCACTAATGCGGATTCCACTCATAAATCCATTAGTAGTAAGAACAAAATTAAACTTAGTTTCTCAAAGTTTATCCAGAATGGACTCTCTTGATATTTCTGTATCTTATTCCCTCGTCTTTCTCTATCTGAAATGCCTTCTCAGTTGTTTTCTAGTTTCAAGAATATTTGCTCAGCGTGTTGTGCATCTTTATTGATGGATAGAGCTTTTTAGGCAGAGCATGGAGATTTTTTCTGAGACCCCAATATTTCTTTCACAGATGTCACGTCCCTGTCATCATTTTTCAGAGAGCAGTGGACTCTCCCCCTGTGTCCAATTGCCTCCCTGTTATATATATATATATCTCCTTGATACAAGAAATTCTTATTATATGATTGATTTCATATTGTTAATACTAAAATGGATCCTTAATCTCTAAGTGCCGTTTTAAGTTAATTGGCAGCATTTGAACTGTTGCCTGGGTAAAAATGCTGCTTGGGCCTGCTAACTGAACGGGTCTGATCCATTCTGTCAATTTGGGCACCTGCAAACTGCTTACCCACAAACATTCGTTCTTCTGTTTAATCACCGAAAAATACTTACCTTTTCAAAGGTCATCATGGTATTGCCCAAAATTTTGCAAGTTCGCCGTTTTTATGCACCAATTGACTGATATGCACACTGATACCTCCACCTCTATAATAATAGTCCGATCAAAAAATCCTGATTACGATTTAAAAAAAAATCTTATTTCAAAACCAGCCAGCTGTCGATTCTTCTCCATATTCCTGTCTTCTTTTCTTATTCTTGGGGATTCTGCTTCCCAGGTCTTTGGCTGATAAAGGTACCTGTAAGAGAGCAGATCTTTCTGCTACCAGGCCGGACTTGTTGGCGGCTTGCTGCACTTTGCCGCTCTGGCAAACTGTTAAAAATGTTTGATATTTATCCCCCAAAAGATTGGATTGTTTCATTGGTTTTAATATTGTCAAAACACTACAAACTTGATTAGCAGTTGGCATTTTGACACATTATTTAAACTGATTGGCTGAATTTGAATTTGAATATTTCTCATAGCAATGCAGATACAGCTAGCTGTTTAACCAAACATTACATTTTTAATTTTTCCAGTACTCTGGGCAGCCTTTCAACTCTCTTGAAGGTATGGTACACTTAAAAAATCAGAACACTGTCCACCCTATCTAACCCTCTGATTATCTTATATAGATAAATTCAGACAGCTCTCAACCTTCTTCGCTCGAATGAAAACAGCGGCAACTACCTCAGACCTTCCTTCTGAGACCTTCCCTCCAAATCAGGCAACATCCTCGTAAATCTCTTTTGAACCCTTTCCAAACGCTCCACGTTTCTGCAGCAAGCAGAAACATACGCAGTACTCCAAGTGTGGTCACACCGGAGTTTTGTGCACCTGCAGTATGATCGTGTGTCTCCAAAATCCTATCCCTCCTCCAATAAAAGTTAGCAGACTGTACGCCTTCTTAACAAGCCTATTAACCAGATTGGCATATTTCAGTGCTCTACGTAACTTGACACAGATATCTCTCTGCTCATCGACACTGCCAAGAATCTTACCATTGGCCCAGTACTCTTTATTCCTTTTGCTTCTTCCAAAGTGAATCACCTCACACTCTTGCACGTTAAACTCAAGTTGCCACCTCTTAGCCCAGCCCTGCAGCTTATCTATGTCCCTCTGTAACCTGCAACATCCTTCAGCACCATCCACACTTCACCAACCTTATTATCACCATTAAATCTACTAACACATCATCTTATTCCCTCATCTAGGTAATTTATAAAACTGACAAACAGCAGTAATCCCAACAAGTTCCTCCGTAGGAACCACAGTTTGTGGTGTAGTTGGTGAAAACAGAAAGCATTGCTTTTGTGCCTCTGCCATTTCTGAGTTTTTCATCGTTACCTTGTCAGTTTCATCCTGCAAAGAGCCATCACTTAGTTTCACTCTGCGCTTCTTTTTTATGTACCAGTGAAAGCTACTGGTATCGGTATTTATGTTTCCGTTCATTTCCTGTCATAGCTTCTTTTAATGTTGTGTGTTAACCATTTGCTGCTTGTTTTTTGTTTGTTTTCATTAATTCACAGGAAGACGGTATTGCTGCGTAGGCCGGAATTTATTGCCCATCCTTGATTTCCCAGAGGGCAGTTAGGAGTTATCTACATTGCGGTGGGTCTGGAGTCACATATCTGTCAGACTAGGTAAGGATGGCAGTTTCCTTCCCCATTTTACCTTAGTGAAACAGGTGAGAGTCTCCTGACAATCTACTCATGTTCACCATCATTTTGTTAATCCCAAATTTGAATTCAAATTCCACCACCTGCCATGGCAGGATTTGAATGCAGCTGCCCAGAACATTATCTGGGTCTCTCGATGAACAGTTCAGCTACAATGCACTAGGCCACTGCCTTACCCAATCCCACGGAGTGTGACTAACTTGTGCAGTATGATTTGCTCTAGTTTTTCTCCCTAATGCTGTCATTGAATTCCTTATCTAGACATGGAAATCTTTTCTCTGTCATGCAATTCGTCTTATCTCACGAATATACTTTAATTGAGAGATATTTAGTATCCCCTTAAGTAGTTGCCAAATTTATTCATCTGTCCTGCCTTTGACTGTTCCCCCACCCCTCACCAATACCTTCCTTAGGCCATTGTAGGTATTATTAACCAACACTAAGGCTCTCGTATGCGACTCTCTATTCACTCTTTCAATCTAAATTTGAAACTAAAGTATGTTGTGGTCATTCTTTCCAAGAGGATCCTTTCCTGCAAGATCGTTTTTCATTCCTTCCTTATATCAAATCTAAAGTACCCTGCTCTCTGGGTGGCTCCATGACATGTGTTCTCAGAAACAATCCTTCATATACTCTACAATTTGTACTTGGAGCGTACCCTTTGCCAAGTTGATTCATTGATTCAATATGCATGTTTATCCCACCGTTGTTAGCTTGTCACGAACCCTCATTATTTCCGACCTCAGAAGTACTTTGGGGAGACGGTGGCTGATAATTACTCTTCCAAAGAGGTTTCTTCAGTTGCTTTTTATTTGCACCTGGACTGATCTTCATTTTGTTCCCTCGTGCCAATTTCATTTCTTAATATAGCCTTGATATCATCATTAACCAATACACCAATTCCACCTCCTTTACCTTCATGTCTATCCTTTCGGAATACCGAGTAACCATGGACAGTTCACTGTCCAGTCCTAATCTGCCTGTAACCATGTTTCAATCATCCTAACCAGGTCATACCCATTTATCTCTGTATCTATTGCCAGCTCATCAACTTTATTCCAAATGCTTTGTGGTTTTAGGCGTAAGGGTTTTAAACAAGTTTTTTTATTTGTTTTTCCCCTTTGATATTTTCTTGAGTACGAGCTTCCTGATCTCACACACGTCACTCCTTCACGAACCCCACACATTCCATCTTCATTTGTTAATCTCTGACACACATCTCTATCATTTATTTCAACCTCCAACTCACATTTTGGACTGAGTTGATTATTTCTCGCAGCATGGTCATGAGCCTGATGTCCTACTCACCTCTACCTTCTGCTCAGTTCTTGACCTGCTGTTTTGTTTCCCTGCCTCGTGGTTTATTACATTAAATCCACCCAATTTGCACGAGAAAACGTCTCCACTAGGATGTTGGTGCTCGTCCAGTTAAGATGCAAACTCTCCATTTCTTAAAGCCCCCACCTGTCCTGGAGGAGGGCCCACTGATCCAGAAATCTGAAAATGTTGCCCCTGAACTAGCGAAATTAAAGGGCAACAGTGACAGAGGTGGCAAATGGGAGGAGTGGTAGACATTTCACAAGCTGATGCATACATAGTGGGCAAATAGCCTCCTTGTGTACATTAAAGTTCTGTACTCTATCATGTACAGATGCAAGTCAAAGCCAGTATCAGATTATTTCCAGTTATAAATGTTAGGAAAGATCTGATCAATTTGTTGCAGCATAACCATTTATAATGCAAGTATTGCAAGGTCAGCTTGATGATGAAGTCTAATTAGTACTCAGCACACGAATATTTTAAATCATGTATCCCGACAAATACAACATTTTTTCCTTTGCTTTGCCACAAAACTCTTTGAAAATGCCTGATTGTTCAATCACACGGATGTGTGTGCATCGTTCTTTTTCATATTTCACATTAAATACCATTCATTCTAAAAATTGCAAGGTTTCAAATTATTGTTCATTCAATTTAAGAACACAAATCATTTATTCAAACTAATATTCTCTGTTCATGTTGAATTATTGTCATTTTTCAATTGTTTGTAAAGAGCTGAAGTTTGCACATTTAGTGAGAAATTAAACTCATTGATTATATATAAATTTGTAAGAACACTATTTCTATTTGATAGTTCAACCGTTTTCTCACTTTAAAAATGCAATCATTCAGAAGCCAACGATTTTCCAAATGTTGGAGCGACGATGGATTATTTTGAATAGTGACTATGAGTATGTAATTGTAGAGAGTTTTGAGAATATTTGTAGCTCAGGTTGAGGTTTTTGATGTAGGCTTGCTCGTTGAGCTGGGTGGTTCATTTTCAGACTTTTAACCATCTTCGTCTTCAGTGGGCCTCAGGCGAACCGATGCTGAAAATTCCTGCTTTCTATTTATATGTTTGGGTTCCTTTGGATTGGTGATGCCATTTCCTGTGGTTATGTTACTTCCTGTGGAGAAGTCACATCCTGTTCCTTGTCTCAGGAGTGGTAGTTGAGGTCTAATTCGATGAGTTTGTTGATAGAGTTCTAGTTGGAATGCCATGCTTCTATGAACTCTCGTGCGTACCTCTATTTGGTTTGTTCTCGGATGGATGTGTTGTCCCAGTCGAAGTGGTGTCCTTCCTCATCCATATGTGAGGATACCAGTGAGAGAGGATGATGTCCTTTTGTGGTTAGTTGGTGTTCATGTATCCAAAAATATGTAATTATGATCAGCACTATACTCAGATAACATGTTCTTTGTTCGATATTAAATAAAATATACATTTTTTATTTTTGTTAAGTAAAATATTGGCAGGAAAGTATATTTTAGTTCCATAAATATAATATCAACCTAACTGTTTTCAGAGATGATGCAATTATTGTTTGCTTGAATAATGATAATTCACATTTTTGTGAATCACAATTCACAAACATAGCAAATATATTTGTGAATCATAACCAAATTGAAAAAAATATTTTGAAATATTTGAATTTAGTCACAGCTGTCAGTGATACTGGATAATTCATTGTTCTGCTCTTAAATCAATCCAGAGAGCTTCCACCTGGGTCAGGGCAGTCATTCAATCATTATTTCACAACAAATTATTTCGACGCCATCTTCGATCTGAGCCTTGCTCGGGGGCAGATGAATGGACATGGAGTGTCAGAATCACATCGCACAAGTTACTTATGGTGATAGCATCTGGCCTGCCTCTCAGACTCCAAACATCTGATACCTCGACCAGGCACTGGGCGAAAACGTTAACATATTGACAGTATTCTGCAGCACTTTGTGTCTCGCAAAGAAACCTCTAAATCCGTGTCCAATAAATGTCACCTTCACATTCACCAGTATCAAAATAAAATTGTACATCTCTATAGATGGACAAAAATTAATACATGGGTCACCCAACAGAATCTATCTGAAGAAAACAGCAACAAATGTCAAGTCCAGCATCACGTTAATAACTGAACTTGATGTATTCTGTCTGGTGTAGGTCGTCACACACATGTTGTACTGGTACTCAGGTGACTGTAAGAATGCACACCATAAGTGGACGTCTTGGCCTAACGCACCTACAAAGCTTCTTGATCTCACACACATCACTCCCTCCCACATTCAGCAATTGGTAAGAATCCTCAAGCTATTTGAAGCATGAAACACAGAACAGTACAGCACAGTGCAGACATTTCGGCCCTTGACGTCCAGCCAACCTTTTATCCTACTCTAAGGTCAGAGTAGCCTACACGCCCTTCATTATGCTATCATTCATTTGCCTATCCAATAGTCGCTGAATATATCCTCAATGCAGCTGACTCTACTGCAGTTGCCAGCCGAACATTCCACCCATCCACCATTCTCTGTCTAAGGAACCTAACACTGATATCTCCACTAAACCTTTCTCCAATTACATTAAAGTTTTTCGCCCTCGTGATAGATATTTCCACCATGGGAAATAGTCTCTTGCTATCCACTCTATCTTTGACTCTCATCATTTTGTACATATCTATCAAGTCATCTCTCATCCTTCTTTGCTCCAATGAGAAAAGCACGGAACACTTCTTTGTTAGCATCCTGATAAATCTCCTCAGCACCCTCATTAAAGGTTCCACATCCTTCCTACAATGACGCGAGCAGAACTGATCACAATATTCTAAGTGTGATCTCACCAGGGTTCCATAGAGCCGCAGCATAACCTCGTAGCTCTTAAACTCTATCCCCCTGCAAATGAAAACATCATACGCCTTCTGAACAACCTTATCAAACTGGGTGGCAACACTGAGGGAGCTATGACATGGACGACAAGATCGCCCTGTTCCTCCACAATGCGAAAGTCCTGCATTTTTTCTGCATTCAAATTCGACCTTCCAAAATGAATTGCTTCACAATTTCCGGTTGAACTCCATCTACCACTTATCAGGCCCGTTCTGCATCCTGTCAATGTCCCATTGCAAACTACATCAGCCCTCCACACAATCCACAACTTCAACAATTTTTGTTACATCGACAGACTTACTAACCTACCCTTCCACTTCCGCATCCAAGTCAGTCATAAAAATAATAAACAGCAGAGGTCCCAGAACTGATCCCAATGGAACACTACTGATCACTGAGCTCCAGACTGTATACTTCCCATTTACCACCAATTTGTGTCTTTTATGTGCCAGCCAGTTCTGTATCAAGACAGACCGGTTTCCTTGTATCCCATCTCTCCTTCCTTTCTGAATGAACCTGTCTTTGTGAATATCATCAAACGCTTTGTTAAAATCCATGCACTCCACATCCATTGCTCCACCTTCTTCAATGTGTTTGATCCCATCCTAAAATATTTTAATAAGTTTTGTGAGGCATGATCTGCCCCTCTCAAAGCCATGCTGACTATTTCTAATCAAACTATGATTTTTCAAGTAATCATAAATTAAGTCTCTCAGAAACCTCTCCAATACTTTGCCCAATACTGGTTTAAGTCTGACTGGTCTGTATATCTTAGGATAATCCCTAGTACCTTCCTTGAACATGGAGTAACATTTACCGCCTTCCAATCATCTAGCACTACTCCAGTTGACAGTGAGGATGTCAAGGTCATTGCCAAAGGCGCAGGAATCTCTTCCCTGTCTTCCCATAGTAATCTCGGGTTTTGTCCGTCGGGCCCAAGGGCTTTATCAATTCTTGTTTTTGAACTTGAATCAATCAGTACTTCACCTCAAAATGTCTACGCCCTCTCCAAACAAATGATTTTTCCTGTTCGTTTTTTTTTACACTGTGGTTACTGTTAGTGTTCTTAGAAGCTACACCGGCTGGTTTCCTCTTTCCTCAATATTCCTCATCTCTACCCAAACACATTTCCATCCTTATCTCCTGAATCAAAGTAATCTCTAACCATTGCATAATTGCCACGGAAACTGGGCTTTTCACACGCCTGTGTATGTCATTTTCCAATATTAATTGATCGTTTACTGTGTTGCAATTGCGCATGAGAAGAAGAAAACAGAATAGAGGCAGGTGGTCCTGGGTTTCAAACGCACGTAATTGCAGCTAAAACGCAGATTACTGCACACAATGCGATCACGGAAGCATGCACCGAACCGTCAGGAAGCACACAATAAGTACAATGCTGGATGTCATGTCAGGAACAGGACCAGAAACTCAACAGAAATACGTCTCTTGGGTACTATTTTGGATGTATTTCTCAATGAGCTATCGTGTTTTACATATGTTCCATCGGGAGTTACCTCACACAAGGAAGTAACCAGTGCTGCAGACGGTCATATAATCCGAGTCCCAAGTCCCGGAGTCAGAGACACTCAGTGCCCTGTGTGTACCTACAAGGAACAGCTGTGCATGGGGTTTACAGGGTAACTGAACTGCATGAATGCAGCTCGATGGTCGTCTGTCTGCTTCTGCTCTATAGTTTTCTGTGCAGTCCCTGTGTGCAATCTTGTCAACTACGTTTGTCCGGCACAAGATGGACATTGGTCACTTGTCTCTGAGAGAGGCTGTTGGTTTATGTGTTGTCATAATTCCGAGTGTAAGGAGGAATCCGGTTGTCAGTTCCCAGAAACTTACTTTAATAAATGTAAGCGTGCTTTGTAACTTGCCGCTGGCATATCCTCGTTGCGAAGTTCGTGCACTGCGATTCACGTTGCGGGACAATCCAATTTTGGCAAAGAATTTGTGTGGCAGTCACGAGTTGCCACGACCAGCTATCCCTAGTAGCAACACGGACAAATGGCAAGTACTACAAATTCGATTAGAGCAGCACAAGTTTAATGTGACAGGGTAAACAGAAGGCAGCCAGATGATTTCTGGGTGTAGGGCAATCACCCAAGGTACCTTTTCATATGAAAGTCTGTGCATCAGTAGTATCTGGGACCCAAGTAGTATATGTTGGTTATTCATATTCCAGACAACTTGTGTTGTTCCCCGTTTACTCTGAAAGTGAATAGACATAGTTATTTCACCGTTATTTCGAAAGAAGATCCTGCATTGAATCTGTTCGCTCTTTTTTGATGCTGTGGCGAAAAGGTGGGCAATCGCGATGTGAAACGTTGCTATACCTTCATTTCCTTCATTACTGTCCTGGGGAGGGAGATAGGTGATTGGCTCTCTCCATCAGATGGGGGCACTGGCGCATTGATGGCCTAATTTAATCACGGATATAATTGGAAATGTTCACTTTTAATGGTTCGTTGTTGTTCTCTTTTGTTTTATGATACTTGAGCACTTTCTGGGACTTGGCAATAAACTAAATCTCCAGTAGGTTTGGAATTGCCTCGCTGTTACTTGTGCGAGCAGTTCATGTCAGAGACGACTCACAGGCCTCACAAACAGCACTTAAGCTTCGGTGTGTCTGATCATGGTACTGCCTTTTCAGTTCTGACTCTGTTCCACGTTAAGAGCTGTCAGTTTTTGGATTCGCTGGAGAGGAAAGTGGGTAATGCGATATGGGAGGTATTTTTCTTTAGCCAAAATCTTGATGGCGAACTTGGGAAAGTGTCAAGAAGAACGGTCATTGGAAGCAAATATCCGGAAAACCTTCATCTCTGGATCGGCTGGGCCCATCCACCCTCCAAATAAAATAGCCAAACTCGCTGACTGAGTAACAAACATCATGCGTTTTTTTGCAAATGGTGTATTCAAACCGTTGCCGGTGGCTGGAGCATCTCAGAGTTGTCGAGCATGGAAACAACTCCCGCGATCCAACTTGCCATTGCTGAATAGATAACCGAAATTAATCCATACATATCTGCCAATATTTGTGCCTTATCTCTCCGAGGTCTTCCTGTCTATACACCCATTCAGATGCCTTTGAAATGTTGTGAGTGCACCAGACTCTGCCACTAAATGTGGCAATTCATTCCACACAAACAAAAGTTCTGTGTGAAAAACATGTGTCCTTCGCAAACCTTTTAAAATTTTTCCTCTCTCACATTAAACGTTTGCTATGTAGATTTGAACTCGCGTGTCTTGTGAAAAAGTGCTCCCTGACTATTTCCTCTGTCTGTCTTCCTCATGATTTTATAAGCTTCTGTGAGGCCATATCTAAGCCCTGAAGCCCCTGGGAATCGGACGAAGCCTATTCAGTTTCGTTCTCATGTCCAAGCAGTGCAAACCTTGCAAATCCTTGGAAAGGTTTTCTAAACTTACACTTGCAAGAAGTGTGTCCTCAGCTGCAGCACTTGTTTGACCGCGTGGTCACTCTGGAGCTGCGGGCGGACTCACTGTGGAGCATCAGCAATTCTGGAGAGTTATGTTGCCTCCCAGGTGCTCAGGCGGGGGATGTCGCCCATCGGCTGAAGAGCATTCGAAAAGGGGATCGTGAACAGCCAGTTGTCTTGGTGCATACAGGCACCAACGAAAAAAAAACGAGACGAGAACCTGCAGGGAGAATTCAGGGAGCTAGGAGAGAAATTAAAGAGGAGGACCTCAAAGGTAATAATCTCGGGATTACTGCCGGTGCCATGTGACTGCCAGCGTAGAAATGAATAAAAAAAGGCACGATGAACACGTGACTTGAGGAATGGTGCTGCAGGGCAGGTTTCAGATTTGTTGGACTGTGCGACCAGTTCTGGGGAATGTGGGAATAAGAAAATTGACGATCTACATCTGAACCAGACGGGAACGAATGTCCTTTCGGGAGTTTTTGCTACTGCTGTTGGGGAGGTTTTATACTAATGTGGCAGGGGGCTGGGAACCACAAGAGTAAACAAGTCGGCAGTGAGGTGGAAACTGGAAACGCTCAGAATCAGGAAGATAGCATTAATAATGGGAAGAGTAGGCAGAGAGCAGATGAATGCAAAAGAACTGGTGGCCCCAAATGCATTTACTTTAATTCATGGAGTATAGACAGATGAACTTAGGGCTTAGTTTGGTGCCTGGGAATATGACGTTACTGCGATCACAGAGATTTAGTTGAAGGAAGGGCATGGTTGGCAACCAAATGTTCTAGGATATAGACGCTTCAAACGGGACAGGGAGGGAAGTAAAAGGGGAAGGAGTTGCATTGCTGGTCAGGCATGATATCATGGCTGTGCGAAAGGAGGACACCATGTCGGGCTTGGGTCGTGAGACACTATGGATGGAGCAGTGAAATAAGAAGGGTGAGGTTAGATTTTTGGGGCTGTATTACAGTTAATAGTTAAACAGACCATGAAAAGACGTAGAGGCAATAATTTAGTGTTGATTGGAGATTTCTGTTTTCCCAACATTGACTGGGATACTCTTAGCGTCAGAGGTCTGGATGGGATACCATTTGTAAGAAGCCTCCAGGTGAGTTTTCTGGAGCGGTATATCAATAGTCCGACGAGGGAATAGGCCATATTGGAACTGATATTGGGGAATAAGCCAGGGCTGGTGTTAGCAGTTGCTGTGGGTGATTTATTTGGGAAGTATCCAATATTCTGTAAGTTTTAGAACACTCATTGACAAAGATGAGTGTGGTCCTGAGGAAAGAGTACTAAACTGGGCCAAAGCTAATTATATCAAAATTATGCAGGAGGTCGGAAATGTGGATTGGACACAGCTATTTGTAGGAAAGTCCACAGTTCATATGTGGCAGGCTTTCAAAGATAGGTTAGATATAGTGCAGGATAGGCATGTCCCGTTGAAGGCAAAGGATTTGAAAGGCAATATTCGTGAACTGTTGATGACAGGACAATTGTACGACTCGCCAAGAGGAAAAGGGAAGCATACATAACGCCTCGGCAGCTAAGAACATAATGGTCCCTGGAGGAACATGAGAAGAGTAGGACAAGTCTTAAACGAGGAATCAAGGGGGTGAAAAGGGGTCATGAAACAACTTCACGCTAGCACAATTAAGGAGAATCCCAAAGCCTATTATTCATATATACGAAGCAAACGGGTAACTAGAGAAAGGATTGGCCCACTAAAGGAAAATGAAGGAAGGCTGGATGTCGAATCTGAAAGAGTGGGTATGATTCTGAATGATTATTTTGCATCAGTGTTCAATGAGGAGAGGGACATGATGAATTTTGAGTCTAGAGTAAGACATTTGATTTATCTGGATCATGTTGACATAAGTAGGGAAGCTGTGTTGGGCAGGCTAGTGGTAATTAATGTGGACAAATCCCCAGGAACAGATGGGATCTATCCCTGGTTCCTGAGTGAGGCAAGAGAGGAAATAGTTGGGGCCATGACAGATATCTTCCTTGCATCCTTCAGCTCAGGTGAGGTTCTGGCTGACTGGAACATTGCTCATATTGTCCCCTGTACAAGAAGTATATAGGGATATTCCGGATAACTACAGAACAATGCGCCTAACATCAGTGTTGGGAAAGTTGCTGGAGAAGGTACTGAGGGATAGGATTATTCATATTTAGAAAATAATGTGCATATTAGTGAGAGGCATAGAGTTTTTCGGGGAAGTGCCCAAGTTGATAGATGAAGGAAAGGCTGTTGATGTCACATAAATGCACTACAGTAAGGAGTTAGATAAGGTAACCAAATACAGAACGTACAGTAACTTGGTGTGCAGGGGGTTCTAGACAGGTGGATAAAGAATTAGTTGAGCAATAGGAGACAGAGAGTGGCAGTTGAATTGAGTTTCGGGAAATGGAGGAAGATGAGCAGTAGTGCTCCACAGGGGTCAGTGTTGTGGCCACTGTTGTTTGTGACATACATAAATGATCTGGAAGAGAGCACTGTTGGAATGATCAGGAAGTTTGCAATGACACGAAGATTTCTGGACGAGCAGAAAGTATAAGTGACTGTTAAAGAATACAGGAGGATATAGATATACTGGAAATTGGGCGTAAAAGTGGCAGCTGGAATTCAAAACAGACAAATGTGAGGCGACGCATTTCGGTTAGTCTAATTCTAGATGGGGTTATACAATGAACGGAAGAGCTTTGGGGAAAAACAAGTTGATGGACAGAGAAATCTGTGAGTGCAGGTCCATTATACACTGAAGGTTGCTGCACAGGTGGATAGAGTGGTCAAGCAGGCATATAGTGTGCTTGGCTAATATGGATGGGATATTGAATAAAATGGCTGGCAAGTCATGTTAAAATTGAACAATACATTGGTCTGGCCACACTTGGAATACTGTGTAAATTTCTGGTCGCCACATTACCAAAAGGATGTGGACCTTTGGAGAGGGTGGATGCTGCCTCGTATGGAAGGTGTAATCTAGGAAGAGAGGTTGAGTGGGTTAGGTTTGTTTTCATAAGAAAAAAAGGAGTTTGAGGGGGACCTTTTTGAGGTTTACAAAATCATGAAGGTACAGACAGCGTCGATAGAGAAAAGTTTTATTTCCCAGATTGAAGGATTAAATACCGAGAGGTCACGCTTTCAAGGTGAGAGGTGAAAAGTTTAAGAGGGATACACGCGGCAACTACTTGACACAGTGGGTGGTCGGTGTCTGGAACGCGTTCCCAGCAAAGACGGGAGAGGTAATCACGGTAGATTCATTTAAGATGCGTCTGGACAGATGCATGAGTAGGTGGGGAGCAGAGGGATACACATGCTTAGGAATTGGGTGACAGATTTAAACAGTAGATTTGGATCGGTTCAGGCTTGAATGGATGGAAGGGGCTGTTCCTTGTCTGTACATTTTCTTTGGTCTTTCTTCTTAAATTACGCCAATTTCATTACAAAATTTGCGAGGTCTAAGTGCCTGAAGTGAATCGATGCTGAAACACTAGTCAAAACAAATCTGAGTGTGTGGTAGCGTGGTCGGGCGGTCTAATATACCAGATTTTTAAGCTTCAGTTTCTATCGAATCGTGGCTTCAAATACCAGCATCGTAAGTGAGCTACAGTGGGGAGATGTATGTGAGAGAACTGCGCATGTGTGGATGCCTTTTAATTTGAGTGTTTGCAGCTCCTCAGTCTGCTTACCCTCTCGGTGATAAAATCAGCGGCCGTCTCTGAAAACAACGCAAGTTCCTGCTGTCCGACGTATCCTCATATCCCGTCGATAACTTTGCTTTTGGATATCTGCGTTGCCAGTTTCTGTATCTCAAATGGTCAGCGCAGTTGGCTGAAATGTTGGTGGTTCGAGCCCACCCAGGGAATAAGCCTCAAATATTTCAGCACAAGCATTTACCCCGACCATGTATTGACATTGTAACCGGTAAAACTCATCCATGATTCACCCCAAGTCCGCAGGGAGTGAGACGTTTACACGCAGCAGAATACGACATCACTTTCTCCAAGCTCCCGATGCCAAGAGAAAGCGGCCACTGCAGCTTCAATCAGCGACTTTCTGCCAAGCCATGGGGAACAACTCGTGGAAACTCCTTCCTTAGTAACAGTTCTTTCCGTGTAAAAGGAGCAAAACTTTCATTTTAAATTGGAAAGGGCTTCAGGACATTGGAATGTCGCTCCAGTCCTTGGAACATGTTATAAATAAAACTCCTGACTTGAAAATAAGAAGTGGTAAAGGTTTTAGGTAGAAAGAACAAAGATTGAGACGACTCTGTCTCGTCAGCAGATGGGAAATGCCCAACACTGTAAACGGGAATGATTGGGTTTCCTTAGGTAATTTCCCGATTGATTTACTGTCTGCCAGAGTGATTGGAAATCACATCAGCGATATAAAGGTGAGGGTAAAAATATGAAGATATTAATGTTGAACCTTAAATCCCGGGACAAGTGCTGAATCAATTGTAATGCTTTGAAGGAATAACTGAAGTGAAAGGTGTGAATGATATTTTTGTGATTAGAAGGAATGAACTGGATCCTAACAAATTGCTGATGAATTATGCTCGCAATGTAATAGCAAACTAATCCACAGTGCACCGTGCTTGGTTAGCTCAGTCGGTGCAGTGTGAGTTGCTTAATCTGAGGGTGGTGGGTGCAAGCCTCACAATGGGCGCTTTCACCGCTTAATACAATTCCGGCTCTTCGTTCCACGTGCAGTATTGCAACCCTTCGCAGGGGAATGTTCTTGCTGCTTTCATTGTCTGCCTGCTTTTGATCACACGTCGGTTTCTGAGTGAACACTGTTTCCATTTTACTGGAGGCGCCAGAGACAACTTTATCAGTGCAGCCGAAAATACAATGGATGATGTCCGTTTCAAAACGTGAGGTTCCAAACCAACCGTGCACCACCCAAAGTGTTCAAAGGCACGGAAAACGAATGGCCACTTGCTAGGGGTCTGACAGAGACGGATCAATGTCACATGGGTCCTGAACCAATTTTCAGTGATTCAGATTGTTCTGATGGAAACCGAAGGGAACTCTCCATCAACGTTTTGCAATTGTTCTTCTTGTATTTAACGTAATGAACAGTACATTGTCAGTAACGAGGGGGGAGGTGCGGCAGGATCGTGAGGTTTCAGTGTGGGACATAGACACAGTAAGTCAAATATCCCCAGAGCACGGGAGAACTGTTTGGTCCAGGATCACTGCCATCTTCTGTTTCTAAACCAACAAATGAAATTACTGGAAAATCTCAGCAGGTCTGGTAGCATCTTGGAAATAAAAATCGATTTAAGACTTCGGGACTAGTGACACTTCTTTTCCATGTCTATCTCCACCTGCTTTTGCACACTCTTCCTTTTTATTGAATGTCTCCTGACTTCCAACTTTATATTCAGCTTCTCTTTTATTACTTCCTCTCCAACCATTTTCCCAGTCTCCAATTTTGTCTCAGAACTGTTCCATCTTTCACATTGCCCAGGACTTCCAACTGAACAGATAACTCTGTTTCTATTTCCTTAGATAGCAGATGGCTAGAGACTGGAAGGCAGTGATGTTCCGAAAACTCATTCATGATTCACCCCGAGTCCACAGGGAGCAAGACGTTTACACGCAGCAGAATACGACACCATGTTCTCCAATCCCCTGATGCCAACTGAAAGCTGCCACTGCAGCTTCAATCAGGGCTTCCTGCCAAACCCTGGGACACAGCTCGTGGAAACTCCTTTCCGTGGGAAAGGAGCAAAACTTCCATTTTAAATTGGAAACGGCTTCAGGAGATTGGAAGGTTGTTCCTGTTCTTGGAACGTGTTTTAAACAAAACTCCTGTCTTGAAAATAAGAAGTGGTAAACGTTTTAGGCAGGAAGAACAAAGAACATGTTGATTGTGAGGACTCTGTCTTGTCAGCAGATGGGAAGTTCCCAATACTCTAAACAGAAATGGTTGGGTTTCCTAAGGTAATTTTCCGACTGATTTACTGTCTGCCAGAGTGACTGGAAATTACTTCATGTGGAAATATTCGGGTTGAATCTTAAATGCCGGGACAAGTGTTAAATAGATTGTAATGTTTTGAAGAAATAACAAAAGTGAAAGATGTGAATGATGTTATTTGTGATTGGGAGGAATGAGCTGGATTCTTGCAAAATGCTGTTCCAGGTGAATTATGCTCAGAATGAAATAGCAAACTAATTCATCGTGTCCCAAGCATGGATATCTCAGTTCGGTGCAATATGAGATGTTTAATCAGAGAGTCGTGCGTCCAAGCCCCATAATAGTCGTTTTCACTGTTTAATAGAGTTCATGCTCTTCGTTCCACATGCAGAATTGGAACCCAACGCTGGTAGAGCATTCTTGTTGCTTTCGCTGACACATATGTCCTCCTGCATTGATCACATGTCGGTTTCTGAGTGAAAACTGGCTGCACTTTACTGGAAGTGCCAGAGACAACTTTATCAGTGCAGCTGAAAATACTATGAATGATGTCCATTTCAAAACGTGAGATTCCACTACATCCGTGCACCAACCAACGTGTTCAAAGACACAGAACGCGAATGGCCATTTGTTAGTGGTCTGACAGAGACGGCTCAATGTCTCATGGGTCCTGAACAAAAATTAACTGATTCAGAATGTGCTGATGGAACGGAACGGAGCTCTCCCTGTACATTTTGCAATTGTTCTTGTTGTGTGCTCAAGTAAGTTTATGTAATGAACAGTTTATTGCCAGTAACGAGGGTGGGGGTGGGGAAGGATTCTGAGGTTTCAGTGTGGGACAGACTTGATCTGATCGAACGGGTAAGTCAAATATTCCCAGAACTTGGGAGAGCTGATTGGTCCAGGATCACTCCCATCTTCTGTTTCAGAATCAACAAATGAAATTGCTCTGCCATTCGATTCTGGCTTATATCATACTTAACCCCATTCTCCAGTCCTCTCCCTGAACAGTTACTCCCAACTCTTAGGATTCAGTCTTTTTCCCAGAGTGGGTCCTAATCCGTCGCAAAACCCTCCACATGTGTTGGCAGCTGTTACACCGAGTCTACGTGTCATCAATCTCAGTTTCAGTGATTCTCGGCAAACACGAACTGTTGTGAGCAGCTGATCGGGTCTCTGGCCCCACTGTGATCCTGCGGGGGAAAATTAATCATCTTCATCTCCTACGGAAAGGATCGGCGCTTCAAAAAAACAGACAGAAAGAAAGATAGGCTTGTGTGTCAAGATATGTGCAGGTAATTGCTTTCTGACCTGGTCAGTAAACCTCACTCGGGATATCCCGGTACATTCTAGCTGTTGTGGTGAAAGGGAATACAAGTGCAATTAATTGCCATCTACGCTTTTATTCGATATGTATTCTTCCTTGTTCTGAATATGCAGGGATGTTTCCAGCACTGATGGTCACCATTTCTAAGAGTGCATGCCGCGGGCCCTGATCTTTTCTGGAGAGTAGCAGTATCAGTTTGTGCGAAAGTGGCCCAGTACAAAGCTTAGAAGAAACATTGTTGTTCCCTCTTTCCGGGCGACAGTCTTTCATATCATGATCGATGGGGTTTTATTGCATTCTCATCAGCAAACCTTGTTTTGAATTTACTCGCCCAGTACTACTGTAGCGGTGAAAAGAATATAATTCCGAATACCTGCTGCGTGAAATTCATTTTCAAATTTCTATTCGCAGTGGTCCTTCATATGTGGCGATGTCGATACCACTGCTGGCCATCCTGTTTAAGAGTGCCGTTACATGTGTTCCTCTGTCTTGGCGCTGCAGGGAAAATTGTCTGCGCCTTTTCAGCCAATATTTCCTGGATATTTCAACATGGTATTCTTTATTTTTTCAATCATGTCCACTTTAAGGACACAGTTACCGGGCACTGATCCTTTCTGTAACAACAGTACCGCATTTGCTTGACATGCGAAGGTGGCCTGGATCAGTAACAAGGAGAGCATTCATTTCCTTCTGTCACAGCGAACACTGGATTCATGATGTTAGTCTCTGTCAAATGCATCCGAAAATGTGCTCTGAAAGCTTCATTTGAACGCTGTCTGGCGTTTCTCAACGTGTGCTGGAAATGTGTTGCTGGAAAAGCGCAGCAGGTCAGGCAGCATCCAGGGAACAGGAGAATCGACGTTTCGGGCTTATGCCCGAAACGTCGATTCTCCTGTTCCCTGGGTGCTGCCTGACCTGCTGCGCTTTTCCAGCAACACATTTCCAGCTCTGATCTCCAGCATCTGCAGACCTCACTTTCTCCTCAAAGGTTTCTCAACGTGTGTCAACCAAAACCAGAAATCCTCAATCATAGTTTGGAGCAGTTCATATATTCGAGTTTCGCAGCAGCAGGCACGGATACAGTTCATTCAGTCAACAACAGGAATGAAAAGATTTACAGGCACAGATGTACTATCGATTCTTGTTCTCATACTGTTGCTAATATTACCATGTGGCCTGACGTCTAAGCCATGCTGTAACTGAAAATGAGGAAATCACAGACAGGCTGCCGAATGACGCAGTATGTATTTTGTTTTCTTGTTCTCACAGAGTTCCAGAAAAGTATGACAGCGAGGGAGAGGAATGCAAGTCAAGTGCAGCTCTGGCGAAACACCTTCTGTCTGATTCAGTCATCAACAAGAAACGTGAATGCGACTAAAGCGGGAAACCTTTTCACAACTCGAACAAAGAGCAATCACGAACAGTGACCAACTCTTTGACATCTCAGATTGCCTTTGACCTTCCCTGAATATGTATAGAAACTAATTTTTGTACACCTCGAAGTGAGAACTGTTTGATGTACCGACAATAAGTGAGTCGCATGTCCTTGATTCCCACATCGGTTTCCAACTCAGCTTGCAGCCAGGTGGCAGTTGCTCATGGCTCAGCTGGATAATGCACTATTATGGAGAAACAAAAGGAAAGTTGGAACTCTTATTGGCTCTGGGTTTTGAATAATCTTGCTACGTGTTCTGCCATTCTCTGATTCCAGTGCGAAACCAGTTTTTCAATTTATCTGAGCAGCAGGAGAGTCGGGCGTTTCTGGCAGGAGCAGAATTCGTCATCTCCAGTGATCACTTTATCTGAGGAGAGAAAATGAACAAAGTTTCACACAGCGATTAATCGGAATTGCATTCCGTTTCAGCATGGTAGCAGGTATGGGCTTGCAAATTCAAAGCCAGATTTGCTGATGAGAACAACAAGCACGACCGCTCAGAGAGAGCAATTCTTTCCCACCGCTTATTCTGCAGAACTGGTGCAGTTGCTGTGAGTATGCTGCAGGGTATCATCAGGTACATGCTCTTGGGTTTCCGGTTTTGGCCTGTGTGCTCGCGTGGCTGAGCAACCTGAGACTCTGATTTCAGATTCCACTTCTTAAAAAGGCTTGTGTTTGCATCCCTGCGCGGCCACGTGTGTTAATGGATTAAGCTGGCAACGTTTTGCAGGGATGAGTTTTGTTAAAGTTGAACAGAAAAAAAGGCAGTCATTTCTTCTAACCCGGCTGTGATGTGGCACAGCAGAAAACAACCAACATGTCAGTGCCCACGTTTTCCCCTTGTGCTGTAGTTGTCACGTTCCCCTCCAGCTCGAAAGGCCACCAGCACAATATGCGACTCAAAAACAGGCTGCGCCAATCTTTCATATTCCAGACAATTTGCATTTTTCACCGTTTCTCTGAAAGTGAATGGAGATATTTATTTCCCTGTTTATGTGAAATTAGGTTCTACATTGAATCTGCTCGCAGTTTTCTGTTGTTGTTGCGAAAAGGAGGGAAATTGCGATATGAAACTTGGTTACTTTTCCCTAATTTCCTTAATTTCTGTCCTGATGAGAGAGGCTGGTTATTGGTCCTCTCGATCCGGTGGAGACATCAGCCCAATTGTTAACCTCATCTAATCGAGACTGTAATTGGTAATCTTCACTTTTCATGGTTCATTGTTAGTCAGTTCTGATTCATGTTACTTGAGCACTTTCCTGTAAGTATTGATGCACTAAGGCACCAGTCCGTTGAAAGCACCATTTGGAATTGCCTCGCCTCAAGTTGTGTGAGCAGCTCATAACCCAGACGACTCGCTTTGCCTCAACGAAAGCATTCATGAGTCCGTGTGTCTGAAAATAGTTCTCTTTGTCAGTTCTGCTTCTGTTCATGAGTTGTCAGGTTTTGGTTTCTCTGGAGAGCCGCGCGGGCAACATGATTTGTGAGGTATTTTCCGCAGCCAAAATCTCCCACTGAGAAGTTGGGAATGTGTCAAGAAGAATGGTCATTGGCAGCCTAAGACCAGAAAAAAATGATTCGTTGCTGGTTTTAACCGCAGCAGCCTGTGGGAGTTATCTCAAATGGGAGAGTACTCGCTTTGCATGCGAGAGATTGCAGGGTTGCTAGCTGGGTTCTCCATCCCCTTTTAGGGCGGCACCGTGGCTCAGTGGTTAGCACTGCTGCCTCACAGCACCAGTGTTCCACGTTTGATTCCGGTGCGTAGTTTGCACATTATCCCTGCGTCTGCGTGGGTTTCTTCCCACACTCCAAAAATGTCTAGGGCAGGTGAATTTGACATGCTAATTTGTCCATAATGATCGGTGCATTAGTTCGAGGGAAATTGGTCTGAGTGGGTTACTCTTTGGAGGGTCGGTGTGGACTAGTTGCCCTGAAAGGCCTGTTTCCATACTGTAGGGAATCTAATCTAACCATCCTCCAGAAAACTAGCCCAACGCACTGACCAAGTGATAAGTGCCTATTCAAACTGGTGTTCGCCACTGCAGCATCTCAGAGGGGCTGAGCCCGTAAACAAACGCTCTATTTGCCAAATTTTCACATTTATTCTTTATCAACTTTCCTGTCTGAAAACAGATCCATATGCCTTTGAAATATTGATAGTATACCAGACTCCATCACTAAATCTGACAATTCATTCCAAACAAGCAAACCTTTCTGTGTGAAAAGAACAATGTCCTTCAGATCCCTTTTAAATTTTACCACTCTCCCCTTAAAACACTGTTCCCTTGTTTTGAACTTGCCTGCCTTGGGAAGAAATAGTCAATTACCATTTACTCTACCGTCTCCTTCATATTGATATAAACCTCTGTAAGCCCATCCCTCAGCCCTCAAGCTCCAGGAAAAATTTTCACATCCTATTCAGCTTTACGCTACAGTCCAAACACTGTATGCCTTGCAACATCCTCATAAATATTATCGAACTTACGCCAAGTTCGCCATTGAAAGTGCGTGTGGGTAAGTGCCTGAAGTGAGACGATGCTGAAACACTAATCATGAAACACGTGGTTGCGGGGGTTTGTGTGGCAGCGTGGCAGAGGTGTCGAAGGAGCTGTCTTTAAACTATAACCTCGATCCAGTCATTGATTTGAATTCCCACCACGACCAGAACCACAGGTGAAGTCGAAAACTCTGTTTTTCATGAAAGACCTATAAACAGTGAGATATCAGAATTTGATCCCATATTCGGCTGTTTTTTCACAGGAACTTTCACTAACTAAGGCTGAGGGACTGCCCAAGCTCAGCGATTCAAAACCATGCGTGCATTTATTGACTATTCGAACACAGGAACTCGGACTCATTTTTTTGTGTGTTTCACAGTTACTCGGTGTAAATTTAAAACAGCCTCTGGTTATGCAGAAGAGTTCAAAGCTGGATATTCTCCACTGAAAATGCACAGGAAGCGGCAATCTCTTATTGCTTTTGTTGTAAACTGATAACTTAGACTGTTTAAACTGACAGCATAACGCGGATCCATCCATCCTCTTGGGCACCTTTAACCGCGTTAATATCCGCAAAGGTAAACTCACACTAAGAGGAATGGGCTCATTGCGGTGAATTGTTAAGGAGTGGTGTGTGAGTCAGAGTGAATAGTGGTCAGTAAATACTGACACTGACATTGAACGTTGCAACACCAGCTCCTCACTCACTTGCTGTCTCATGCCTCCCAGTCATCATTGCCTTTCACATTTTCCTCTCGTTCGTTCCACTTCTCAACTTATTCCCGACAGCTTGCAAGTGTTCCCTTAGAAACTGCAGCTTTAGGAAACGTATTACTGGGATAAAGTCATTGCTCAATGTGATGGGATGCACCGTCAATCCCTAATTACTCGAGAGATTGAGATTTTGAGTCACTCCGCATAACCCTGGATGCCCTCAGTAGCGGGGTACAGGCATGATGCCATGAGGCAAGGGTTTAGACGCAGTGACATTGAAGGAACAGCGAAATATTTTCAACTGGGAAACGCGAGAACCTTGGAGGGGTAATTGCTGTGATAGCTTTCGCTTGTATTTGCTGCCATTGTCCTTCCTGACAGATGCTGATCGATCACTGAATCGTTCTGGCAGGATCCGTGTGTGTGTTCTGGGTGCAGCCAGGATTTCGTTTTCATTCGGATAATTCACAAGAAGAGAATTAAATCTATATCTCCTGACTGGGAATGAAAGCCTGTTCTGGGCAATGCAAACTCAGACTTGTATGCAGGGATGTCCATTGATACTGCAGTAGCCTTTGGGACCTGTACAAACTCTAGTGCCTGCTCTTCAAGTCATAATCGTCTTCGTCAGCAGTGTTTCTCTCTCCAAGTTTCCAAGGCGGTTCATATTATCGCCCTTGGTTTCAATGTGAAGAAGGCAATGCTGCGATAAACTGATGTTGTTCAGCAGATATACTGCAGCAAGTTAAGTAAAGACTGATGCAAACACGAGTTCGTTTTGAGCTGCGCTGAGGTTTTGGCAGCAAGAAAGGCATCGTTCAACTCGCCTCATTCCGGATGACGGGCTCGGAATGACCAGTGGTTTCTCGCTGAATTAGTTCAGGCTCTGGAATGTAAAAATCTTCAAATATGAAAGTACAGTGAAAGGAAATGGTTCACAGAGTGCGGAATTCCAAGTGAAACAGTGACGGTGATTATATTTACTGATTTTTCACCTTGTGAATGCTGTTTCCCTGATGTGGACGTTTACATTACCTATAGACAAACTGTCACAGCTAAACCTGGTCTTTGGGTCAGTGACAGAATTGGTAACACGCCTGACGTTGAGTTAGGGGATTATCGGTTCGCATTTAAAATCACAAGGATGTAGCGTGCGACTCCATTCCTGCTGTCTATCAGGAACGGAAGGGTTGGGGTTTTTGAATTTACAGTTTCTTTCGCCCACTTCAAATTCTAGCTCAGAACAACGTCTCTCATTGTCTGTAGAACTGACTTTGGTTTAACCAAAAGCTGCCTTTTGGCGGTTGAACTTGCATGTTGGAGCGGACAGCTGAAGTGAAGCACAAGGAGCTGGTAAAATCCTGAGAACTCTGCCCCTCTCGGGGAATGTGTCTGTGTGCCTCTTTCTGTGGGAGACACGACGTGGGTAATAACACAGTGTGACTATGTCAAACTTCAATCCCATTGTTGTGTCATCTAAGATCAAAGCGAGAACCTCACTGCCATTTGCACTGGAAACATCAGAACACATAAGGTTATCGACTAAAGCCGGAAACTGGCAATAGAATAGACGAATGTCTTTAAACCAGACTGCACCATGGGCCAAATGGGCTTTTCCATTCTGCAAAACTTGAAGACCAGTAGAAAACAATCTGCAGTGAAACTGATCAGGAATGAAAGGGAAAAGCCATTTCATTGAGAATAAGTGCAAGAGCGTCTGTCTTCATTCAGTGTAATGTCGTAATCAGGATTTGGAACGAGAACTGCCATGGCATTAGTTCTATTCTCGGACAGGGAATGAATGTTTTATTGTGCAGGTATGTCGTGGTACCAGTATCTCTGACCACTGGTCCGAACCTGGTAATGCTTGGTTTTGTGCCAGGTTATTAAAAATCAAAAAGATGCAGGTTTTGGAAATCTGAACTAAAAACGAGAATTGATAGAGAAACGCGCTACACCTGGCAACATCTGTGGAGAGAAACAGATTTTTTTTTAGATGGACAGGAAACAGGTTAGTTATAGATTTCTAGATTATACTGTTGGGAAAATAATAATTTTGCCTGTCGAATCAGGATATTTATCAAAATCACTCTTGAGCTTACAAACGTCGAATTTACAATCTTAAAAGGACTTAATCAGCTGTCATGCTACTTTCATTTTCCTGAGCTGGTGGAAGGCTATGTTTTAATGGCTACATTTCCTTTTGCTTTCTGTTAGTTAGCAGTCACGCCAAATGGAGAATTGTTTCTTTTAGTGTCTGCCTCAATATGTGTCTTTGTTTTTTCTATATTTGTCTCTGTATCCTCCTGGGCCTTTTTCACATTCTCCAACTCTCTGGCTGCCCATTTCCCATTTCTGCTCTTGAAAAGCCTGACATTCAGAGACAGTTTGAGATTCGAACTGCTGAGAGGCTTTCTGACGCCTGGCTGGAGTCGGTCGAAGTAGTCTCACATTCTCTGGATAATGCGCCTGTCACTTCGACCTGAGGCAAGGAGACATTTCTTCCTCAAAATCTAAAGACCCTTTCGAAGTTAAAGTTGAATTCCTTATCCAACAGAAAAAGAAAGTCATTACATGATAGCTGAAGAAGAACAAGGATGCATTTACTGTTGGTGTACAACAAATGAATGGTGACAGCAGAGAATGAGGGTGATCGTGTCGTGGTGTCAGTGCCATTACCACAACATTCCCCGGGAATGCTGCAGTGTCTCCTGCCTCACCACTTAATTTCCACAAAACTGGGAATGAAGGAATGAGAATAAGAGGATGAGAAGCAGAAGGGTTTGTGGAACTGCGGGAAGAATCTCCAGGTTAAAATAGTAGTTAAAAAGAGCAACATACACTACTGGATTTCAACCTGGAAAATGAAGCAGGAACTCGAAATCAAAATATAAGGTAATTCAAACAGACACTGAGTTTCTCGATCAGCAACACAATACTTGCGAGAAATAACGAGCTTTCAATACAATGAGCAGGCTCCAGTGTGATGGGAGGTGCTTTCACCAGCTAAGCCACGGCGCCACGTTAAAGCCAGATTTCTCGTCTATATGTGCAATGTCTGAACCACTTGATCACAGGAATTCGAAAACGCGTTTTCTGTATTAGCGTTGCTCAGTATGAATGGCAATCAAACTCTGCTTGTGCAAAAGCAGACATTTCAATGCTGAGCATGCCCCACTGAAAAGGCACAGAAAAAGACAGTATCCTCTTGCATTGGCATCCAACCGATATTTTCATCTGTTTAAACTGACAGAATAAAGCGGATGTGCTCATCTCCTCTCGCGTCCCATTAACCACGTTAATACACACGCAGGGATTTTCAAACCAAGATGAACAGGCTCATTGTTGTGAATTGACAGCAGTGGTGTGTGAGTCATTGCGAACAGTGAGAAATAAATGCTGAACCAATAGCACTGACACTGAGCCTTGCACCATCAGCTCCACACTCACATCTTGTGTCATGTCTCCTCTGCATCAGTGCATTTGACTTTAATTATTCTACCCTGCACCTCTCCTCAAGTTATTCCCGTCCGCTTGCAGTGTCGAATTAGTACATGCAATTATTAGAAATGCACTTCTGGGACACAGTTGTCTTTCAATGAGATAAGATTCACTGCCCATCCCTAATTATCCCAAAGATGTACGGGACGAGTTACTTTTGTCAACTCCTCAAAGATGCCACTCCTGACTCCACTCTGTCAATGTAACTCACTGGGGGAAGAGCAAACTGACGCCACTCAGTCAGTGTTACTCATCCAGGGAAGGGCAGACTGACCCACACTCTCAGTGTAACTCAGCAGACTGATCCCACACGGTCAATATAAGTCATTCTCTGAAGAGCAGTCTGACCCCACTCTATAAATGTAATTCCCTCAGGGAAGAGCAGACTGATCCCATTCTGTCTATGGCACTCACCCAATGAATGAACACGAACCCCACTCTACCAATGTAACTCGCCAGGGAAGAGCAGACGGAACCCAGACTGTCAACATAAATTATCGAGGGAAGAGAATACTGACCCCGCTCTTTCTGTTTCACTCAGGCAGGAAAGAGCAGACTGTCACCACTCTGTGAAAGAAATTCCCCCAGGGAAGGGCAGACTGGCCCTACTGTATCTGCGTGACTGACACAGGTAAGAGCAACTAACCCAACTCTGTCAATATATCTCCCTCAGGGAAGAATACCCTGACCCCTCTCTGTCCATGTAGCTCACCCAGGAAACAGCAGACTAAGCCCAATCTGTCTATTTAAGTTCAGAAAAATCTTCTGAAGTACTTCCTATCCAGACACTCTCCACATCATTGTCTCTGTAACCGTGTGCATTCAATGGCGATTCCAAATAACCTGCAAATGGTTAGAATGTGGCAGCAAACCAGAGCAAACACACAGACATTGGGCGAATGTGCAAACTTCCATCAGGCAGTTATCTAAGCCTGGAATGGAAACCAAACCCGACAGCAGTCGTGATTATAAAATGGCAGAACAGAAACCTGGCAAAAAGAATTGCGTCCCTGTGTGTTGCAACGATTCTGAGTATTAATTAAGCACTTGCTTTTTCCAGCCTTCCTATATCCCGCTTTCATCCCGCTTTTTACCCAATCAGATTTCTGACTTCACAAACTACGTCATAACAGGGTGCCAACTGCAGGATGAGCTTTGTTCCGTTCTCCCCTGATGTTGATGGGAGTAATCCGGCATATTCGAGTAGGACTTGATGCGCTTGCGGGTGGGGTATTCGCGGCATTTTGGCTTCTTTTTTCATTTTCGGTCTGAACTATTTTGAGTTCATTGCGCAGACTTCTGAAGAAGACTTTTTGGAGTCGAAATGGTAACTGTGTTTTCTCTCGAAAGACAGACGTAGCTTTATTTCTGTTCTCTTTTCAATTGATCTTCTTCTGATCTTTGCAAGTGAAATAGGGTGCATTACTATTGCTCGGTTTTAGTTTCAAAATCAAGAGAAACATGAAGGAGAGAATATCAAAGAACACAAAGTTCTGAGTTGTTAACATAATTTTTGGAGCAATGGTGGACAAGAAGATCAAATTAAGATAACGGTTCAAGAACATTTAGTCTGTGGAAGTAGTATGTGAGTTTAGTTCCAAATATATGTTTCCGCTCTTCCAGGACATCTTGTTGACTCCCAGAAAACATTGATTGTTTTCTGTATTCACTTTGTTTCGCGACATCTGTCTTCTGGTCGACCAGGGACAACTTGAATTTGCGTCTGTATTGAATAAGATTTCGCTTTTCTTTCGAGAAGCAAACCTGTGCATTATGTCCCACTTATCATGCAGTGGCTAAGAAATTCAAAATGAATTCCGGTTTATGGATCGTGAGCAAGAATGAAGTGATCCACTTGCGAACAGATGTCACCACGCCCTATTCCTACATCGGGCCTGAACGGTCCATCGGCAGAGTCTGCAGACAGGAAATGTCTAAGTGACTAGTCCTTTGTTCAGTTAGATTTGATACCAATGGTAGTGCTGTTTTGGTGCAGAAATGTGTCAACATCTCTGATGTTAGAGTCAATATTTAAGTCACATCTACACCATGGAGTGTCTTCTCATCTCGGAACATGCTGACATGAAAACATCCAGCTCTGATAGCAAAGGTTTCTTCATTAAACAGGGAGAATGTTTAACTAAGCAATTCAGACAGCCAGGATGAATAATTGGCATTTGGTTCTTCAAGCTGAGCTCTCCACACCAACTGCTCCAACGAAGGCCGTGGATAATATCCCCATCGATTATTTTGGTCAATTTTAGCCTCAACAACAACCTATTGTTCTGAACAATGCTACACCACAAGCAGAGGGCTAAGGCTGATTTTCATCGTTAATTTTCAATTTCAGTTCTTAATGCACAGTTTCTGACGAATGTGGACAGCAGAAGACCGTTAACATTCCATTTCTAATATTTCCAGAAAATTCTACTCCGCTGATATCACCTTGCCTTATCACACCTCAAGCCAGGAACCTGGATCAGTCGAGTTCCTTTCCACACATGGAGTTGCTTTTTTCTAATTCATTGAGTGCTGATATAATAGATCATTGACCTTGAGAGTCAGCTGTAAATTAGGTTCAACTTTCTCAGCTTGACTTTCATCTGATCCTTAAAAAAAAATTCATCACCTGCAGGTAAGTGCATTGCATTGCTTCTTGTTTTGCTGAATTCCACCCCCCGAACATCCAAATTTCACGATAGTTCGACAAATGTGTTGAAACTGATTCGTGTTGGAAGTTGGTGGCTTTTGTGTCTCGACATATAATTTATTCAATTAGATGACTGGGTCAGTCTTGAAATTACTTCGGATTCTTCACAGTTGAAAATTTACTTTCGTGGGGCACGAAATCCAAATCCTGCAAAGGAATTCATCACTTTTAAAAGATTCTACGCTGTGAACAGGATTCGAACCTGCGCAGGAAGACCCCATTGGATTTCGAATCCAACGCCTTAACCTCTCGGTCATCACAGCTGCGGCAAAATCTCCAATTTTCATAGTAAAACAACTGAATTCATGAAATACGTAATTTGTAGGAAGAACAAATTGTCAAGACCCAAAGATTTCGCCACTCCTTTGCAGAGACTCAGACGAACGTTCCCTTAGCAGATTGACAGGCTTTCACCGCAAACTAGATTCTGCCACAGCTGAAGTTGTGGGAATGATTCTTCGTCGAATTATAGAGTCACGGATGTACACCACGAAGAGAGGATCATTGTCCCACTGCGTCCGATCGATTTTGACTCAATTTCTCATCATCTGGTGCCAAATTCGATATGCTGTTGTGTTTTAATATTCATCGACATATGGTATTAGAAATATTGATGCTAAGTCCATAAACACTAGCTACATTCGTAAAGAAAAATATCGGAATTATAAAGAATGCAGAGCCAATTCACAGGAATGGATCCAGCAACTAATCCGTAAGTTCTGACATCAGGTAATGAACTTGTGAGCACAAGAGAGGAAGATTAACCGAAGATTTGGAACTTGAAATCGTCTTGACGGAATTATTTGCAAAGCTTTTGCGGTTCTTCTAGATTCAACAAGTCCTTGAACAATACAACACGGAAAGTGGCCCTTCTTTCCAACTTGACCATGGTGGACAGTTATCCTAAATTAATAGGTCCCATTTGCCAACATTTGGCCCACATCCCTCTAAACCTTGTTACTCATATATCCATTCAGATGCCATTCAATGTTATATTGTACCAGTCTCCAACAACTTCTCTGGCAGCTCATTCTGGACGCGTCTGAAAAAGTTGCCCCTGACGTCCCTTTTAAATCCTTACCCACTAATTTTAAACCGATGTTTTCTAAATTTTGACTTCCTCACCAGCCGGAAAACACCTTGACGAGTCAACCTATCCATGTCCCTCACGATTTAATAAATAGCAACGATTTGACTTTATCATACTTGTCAGGAGGGAAATGTGTGGAGATTATTTGTCGAAGGTTTGAAGTAGAAAGTCTAATGTACAGATTTTTATGCATCTTGGAGAAGTTTTTAATAAGTCATTGAAGTCTAGTAGCAGTTGTAGAAGTCTGTTGTGAAAGCTGCAGGAGGATTTCAGGGCACGAGAATGAAGCATTATTTCCAATGTATGGTGGCTCAGTTCGACCGCACTTGGACTACTGTATGAGGAATTATAATCCTCAATTTAGGAAAGATACTAATGCCATATGAGGAATACCACGAATGGTGATTAGCCTTGATATCATGGATGAACGTTAGTCCTCTGAATTGAAATTGGGCAAATCCCGCCTTTTTAAAAACAGTTTCGAAACAAGAGAGGTAATCTCATTGAGAGTTGCAAAATATTTGAAGAGATAAACAGGGTGGTGCAATTAAATTTTGTTCCCTCATTGGTGAATCTAGAAGCAGGAGAGGACAATTTTAAAATGAAGCATTGTGATTTATGACCAGGATGAGAACTATTGATTTTTGTCTTAGCCTTGAGAAGTCTCACTATTCAGCACTACAGTGATCCTTGGATATTTGGTCTTTGAATGCATCACTATCAGCCTGACCTGCCGACACTTACTGCATCACTATAGACCTGACCCCTCACACTTCCCGCCTTAATATCAGCGTGAACCCCTCAAACTTACTGCATCACTATCCATCTGGCGCCCTCACATTTACTGCGCCACTTTCACTTCGAGACACTCATTTTGACTGCGTCACCATCAGCCTGACTGCCAAACACTTACTTTGCCACTATCAGTCACGCCCTTACACTTCCTATGTTACTATCACCCTGACTCCTTACACTTACTGTGTCACTGTCAGCCTGACTCCATCACATTTATTGTGTCAGTATCAGACTGACGCCTCACACTTATCTTGTCAATAAAACACTGCCCCGTCACATTGACTGTGTCACTATCAGCCTGAACCCCTCACACTTACTGCTTCACTATCGCAATGTCCCTCTCTCACTTACGACGTCATTTACACCCTGACATCCCAGACTTGCTGCGGCACTATCACAGTGAGGGCCTTACACTTAGTGTCACTGTCATCCTGACCCCTTACACTTACTGCGTCACTATCACACTGGTATCTCACACCCACTGTGTCACTATCATCCTGAACCGCTTACACCTATTGCGTCACTATCACTTTGACCCCAACACACTAACTGCATCAATATCAGCCTGACCATCTCACACATATTGCGCCACTACCAGGCTGTCTCCCTCACATATACTGCATCACTATCAGACTTACCCACTGATGCTTACTGCGTCACTATCACCCTGACTCCCCACTCTTACTGCGTCAAGATCATTGTGCTCCCATACACTTACAGCGTAACTATCATCCTGACAACGTTACACTGCGTCCAGATCAGCCTGATCCCCTCAAACGTAATGCGTCACTATCAGCTTCAACACTCACATTTACTGCGTCACTTCTAACACTACCCCTGGACACTTACTACATCCCTATCCGCCTTAGCCCCTCGCATTTACTTCATCACTATCAGCCTGAGACACTCACACTTACAGCTTTACTACAACCTGGCCCTGTGAGTGCATCCACATCACTGTCACCCTGACCTCTTGCCCATACTGCGTCACTATCAGCCTAGCCCCTCAAATGTTCTGTGTCACTATCACACTGAGATCTCACACTCACTGTGCCACTATCACCCTGACACCTCACAATTACTGCATCACTACAACGTGACCCCCTGAAAGCATCTACATCACTGTCACCCTGACCTCTTGCCCATACTGCGTCACTATAAGCCTGGCCCCTCAAATGTTCTGTGTCACTATCACACTGACATCTCACACTCACTGTGCCACTATCACCCTGACACCTCACAATTACTGCATCACTACAACGTGACCCCCTGAAAGCATCTGCGTCACTATCACCCTGACCCCATCACACTTGCCATGTCACCATCACAATGACACATTAACACAGTCTGCTTCACTGTCATCATGACACCTCACACTCACTGGATCACTACCATCCTCCCCCTCATACTGACCTGTCACTATCATCCAGAGCCGCTCACACTTATTGCGTTCCTATCACTCTGCTCCCGACACACTTACTGCGTCACTATCAGCCTGACACTCGCACACTTCCCGCATCACTATCAGCCTGACCCCTCATAATTTCACCGTGTCTATCAGTCTGACTCCTCACATTTCCTGCATCACTATCACCCTGTCACTTTACACTTACTGGCCAGTAGTAGCCTGACGCCCTCACCTTACTGCATCAATATCAGCCTAAACACTCACACTTACTCCGTCACCATCACGCTGACCCCCTCACACTCACTGCGTCACTATCACCCTGTCCCCTCTCACTTCCTACATTAGGATCACTCTGACTCACGGACACTTACTGCATCACTATCAGCCTGACCCCTCACCCATACTGTGACACTATCAGTCTGACCCCACCACACTTGCTGCGTCTCTATCAGCCTGACCCCCTCACACCGACTGCTTCACTATCAGACTGACCCCTCACACTTACGCATGCCTAACAGCCTGACGCCTCACACTTACTGCGTCACTATTCCCCTACCACCTCACTTTTATTGGCCACTATCAGCCTGACGCTCTCAACTTACTGTGTCACTACCAGCCTGAACGCACACACTTACTCCCTCACTATCACCCTGACTGTCTCACACTCACTGCCTCAGTCTCTGGCTGACCCCATCACACTTACTGCGTCACTATCACCCTGTCCCCTTCCACTTTATGCGTCAGGATCAGCCTGACACAGAAACACTTACTGCATCACTGTCAGCCTGATCTCCTTCCAATTACTGCGTCACTATCAGCCTGACCACTCACTCTTACTGCGTCACTGTCACACTGACCCCTCACACAAAGTGCTTCACTATCACCCTCACCACCTCACATTTACTGCGTCACTATTGGTCCGATCCCACAGACTTACTGTATCATTATCACTCTGACCCCCCCTCACTGCGCAACTATCGGCCTGATCCACTCACACAGTCTGCGTCACTACCACGCTGACACCTCACCCTCATTGTGTCACTACCATCCTCACTCCATCACACTTATTGAGTCACTGTCAGCCCGATCCCTGTAATGGAAAATTATCATTTATTGTGAAATCTGTGAAACCATGGTTGAAACAAAGAACTATAGATCTAACTTTGCAAAAAGACAGAAAAAATGTAAAGTTCAACCTAATTTATAGCTGACTCCCAAGGCCAATAATCTATTATATCAGCAGTCAATGAATTAGAAAAAGCAACTCCATGTGTGAAAGGAACTCGACTGATCCAGGTTCCTGGCTTGAGGTGTGATAAGGCAAGGCAATATATAGTATAAAGGGAATATGTGAAAACCGTCAGGCGTCCATTTCATGAGGCGTCTTGCACATGTGTCGGGTCCACTCTGCAAATTTCAAAAATAAACTTTTTCTTTGCTCTTGGTAGCATTTGCGTCGAGTCGATTGAAATTCCACGGCAGTAAACTAGGGGGCTCGCCTGGGACCCTGCGACTGGGTAAGATTTTGAAGATTCCCAGGAGGTGTACGCGCCACTGCCTTGAGGGTCTTTCACTTCATCTCCAGCGCTGAATTGGCCCCTTTGCGTGAGAGGACTGGGGATAAGTGGATCGCCCCAGAGTCGCGTTCCGAATTGAATAGGGTCAGGGTAAGAGTTGTGGCTAAAGTAATCCGACATAGAGACTCGTTCGAAGAGAACAAATGAACCAGGAAGAGGGACCAGTGAACTCTCGCGCGGTATTCGAGGAAAGCTCAAGGGAAAGGATTGCCGTCTCTCGAGAGTTTCAGAGACAGCAAGATTAACGGTGGGTTGAGACTTGGAGCCACCATGGGCAGCGTTGGGGTCGCCAAAGCTGTACCGGTTACGTGGGTTCTTGGTTTGTGAAAACCAAGGCAATGAGGCGGTCACGCCCAATGAGAGGGGACCTCCAGAGGTAAAAGCAAGTTATATTGGCAAAGAGAAGATTATGGTATCGTGAGAGAGAGAGAGAGAGAGAGAGAGAGAAAGAGAGAGACAGACAGATAGACAGACAGATAGACAGACAGAGAGAGATGAACACTTTTCCAATATCCATGAAAATCGGCTCCAGCAAGAGCGAACAAAAAGAGGGTCGTCAGACAATTCGGAATGGTCAAGAAAAAATACAATATATGCTAAATAATTATGGCCCAGTTTCTGTAAAGCAGTTAAAAATGTAAATCAAGGAACGTGGTTTTCTGGAGGAAGGAAGTTTTAGTAACATGCAGTTGCAAATGCTGAGGTCACCGTTGGAGGAGAGAGAGAGAAGGAGAAACGGAAGGGTAAAATAGAACCTGTGAATTGGAGAGCTTGTAACATGTTGAAGGCTGAGCCTGATTTCAGGGAAAGAAAATCTCGAATAAAAGATAGATCAAGGACACGGGCAAACACCAGCGCACATGCACACACACGGAAAACAACCTAATGAAGCTGTACAGTGTCTTAAGACTGGATCAGATCCTGACTTTAATGGGTGCCCTCGGAGAGCTACAGCCCCCCTACGAGATCCATTTCGCGAAGATTCCAAGTCAACGGTCGCCGCCCCAGGGTCTGCTGAATCCCCAATAGCATATCGTCCCCACAATCAATTGAAGCAAGAATCCCTAAAGAAGTCGAGACAATGTCCCAGTACCTTAACTGCCTCACGAAAGTCGATAACGTCTATTGTGGGCTGATACCACCCAAGGACATAACGACGGCAGAGATCGCACTGTATGAGGCAGAACTGAGGAGCAGCTTCATCAATGGAATGCAGTACGAAACAACAAAATAGGTAACAATATCCGTGTATTACCTGGGACACGGGAAAGCTGGATTAGATAGAACAATACGGGATGCATGCTGAAACATTGCTGGCTCAAGAGAACCATAAGCGGAAATTAAAGATGGAACAGCAATCACATAAACCTCAGCTTATTATGATGCAAATGGTCGTTCAGCCGTTGGAGGGAGGAACTGCGGGAAAAGAGAGAGGCACGGGAGGAGTTCACAAAAGAGGAAGGGATCGCGGAAGTGCGCTTGCAGAGATAGATCTGGCTGGTGCTTTGTTTGCGGAGCAATGGACCACTGGTCGAGACAGTGCCCGCACAGACAGCCTCAATCGGTCCTGGAGGCTGGACAGCATGGTGACTGACAGGGGACGACTGAGGTGGGCAGGCCACAAGGTACAGGAAAACCTCTTTCCTTTATAGTTGGCAACGAAGAATCCCTTAGGCTAATCACTTCTACTGAACTAACGGGCACTGAGATGTGTCCCAACTCTATATTGAACATTGAGACTGCGAAGTGTGGACAATATGTTCAATACAACAATGATGCGTATATGTCGATGCCTACCTCTATGTTATAAGTGGAAGGTACACCAGTTACCTTTTTGGTAGATACATGGCCAGCACATTCACTCCTCAAATCAAGACAGTTCAGAGAGTTGATGCCAATAAAGATGAGTGGAATGTTCCTGAACTCAATGGAGGCATCAGGCGTCGTGATATGAGAGAGTTTTACCGCACCCATATTGTGTGAAATCAGTAATGTGTATACATTCTAATTCACAATTTTGTTAGCAGAATTCTGTCCTTTACATTTGATGGCACGGAATCTCATAGTGAGACTGGGGTTGTATTTGCTCAGTACTCCGACGGGCTTGCAGGTAATTCAAAGGGAAGATTCACAAGTGTAAACTGTAAAATACAACCCACGACCCCTGGTGTATGTCTATGAGTGGCGATTAAGCCAGAGAGCAATGAGTTCAGTGAGCAATTCACTCGCCCTGGAAGCAGGTAACCATGTTAATCCTATTAACACCGATTTTTTTTTGCGGGTATGTGCTGCACTGCACAGCACACTTACACCACGGTGGCCCTGAGGAACCATAAGAGAAGTGTTGGTTGAGGGGATTGGTTAAACCAGGTCAGTTGTTATTGTGCGAATTTTATTGAAGGGATGGCAAATGTGCAGTCAGTGTGAACTTATGTAAAGTACCTGTGACGGCAAGTAAACTCTATATTTTTGATGTGGAAGGCTACGGCCTCGCGTGTCACTGGCGAAGGTGTCCAGTGACTGGTGGCAGGATTTGGGGCCATGGGTTCTAAAGGCATAAAGAACGAAATGTTGGGTGTTCTGGGACGATGTGGGTATGTGGTTCAATGCAGATGTGCGGACATATAGGAAGAAATTAATTTGTCTAACTCAGGCAATAGAACAGTCGAGGTAACCCCCGCTAGCCCTGAAGAGCCTAGAAGGCTGGCCTGGCGTTTCCCTAAGATAAACTTCTCAGACCTAAGATTAATAACGGTCCCTACTGAATTATGGGTAAAAGGAAAACATGCTTTGGGGCTTATACGAGGTTGTGAACCAATACGAGTAACCAACGAAGTCGGAGTATCGTCCTGGCAGGGCACAATACCCGATAAAACCCAAGGCCATGGACGTAGTTACTCCAGTCTTTCAATCCTTCCCAAAGGCTACAGAGATAATCCCCTATGTAAACTCACCGGTGAGAACTCCCATTTTTCTGATCAAAAAGGAAAAATTCCAAGTGAACCGGAGGAATGCAGGTTTGTTCAAGACCTGCAGGCAGTCAATAACAGTGTTGTCCCGCGCGCATCAAATGTTCCCAAACCCTATACTGTATTAGTTCAATTTCTACCGGACAGTAAATGGTTCCCTGCTGTGGATTTAGCAAATACATTCTTTAGTGTGACGGTGCATCCAGATAGTCAATTCTGGTTCGCTTTTTCTTTCAAAGGGAAATCTTATGAGTTCATACGACTTTGTCAATGTTACTGTGAGTCACCCACCATATATAATGAGGCTCCTCGCAGGATTCTGGAGACTCTTGTTTTAACCCCTGGGTCTGCGCTTCCGCAATCTGTAGACGATTGCTTAATACTAGCACCGACAGAGGAACAATGTGAGAAGGATTCCCTTGCATTGCACGAGGGAAGGGCACAAAGCCAGTCTCGCAAAGCTTCGATTTATGCAACAACAGGTGAAGTTCTTCAGTCACTTAATATCTGAACAAGGGAGGGCCATTGGTGAAGACAGAGTGCAAGTAATTCAGCAAATTCCAAGGCCTCACATGAAGAAACAATTGCTATCCTTTTGGGGCATGCGCTCCTACTGAAGAACGTTTATCCCACATTACACAAATCTTGAGGCGCCCTGAAGTGACATGGCCCATGGAAAAGGGTAGCAGAACCAAGGTCCGTTGCAATGGATCCCAGCGGCCGAGTTGAATTGAAAAAAGACGTTTGAAAGTCCACCCACACAGGGGATTCCAAATCCAAACAAGCCTTCGGTTAAACGGTAGATGAGACACATGGCTGCATGACATCTGTGTTGTTGCAGGATCATGGGGGAAAATTCAGGCTGGCAGCTTATGTTTCGGCTAAGCTAGACCTCGTAATGGCAGGGTTGCGTAAATGCCTGCGAGCTGTGGTTGCAGCTGAAAAGGCTGTTGCAGTGTCCAGGGATATAATCGGCTCTGGCGACTTCACCAAACTGATCGCACATGCAGTATCCTCACTGCTTTCCGAGCAAAAGACAGCACATACGTCGGCAGCACGTTGACTCAGATATAATACTGTGTTATTGGAGAAGCCTAACATTGCAATAATACGATGTAACGTCCTTAATGCTGCTAATCCTCACATTGCAGAAGGAGACGGAGACCCACATGGTTGTATCGCTGTAATTAATGAAATGTGCTGCCGAGACAAAAATTGCAGAATTCACCACTTGAGAATCTAAATATGGCGTTTTTTTGGTGGATGGGTCAGCATTCAGGAGCAAGGAGATAGGCCAGAATTTTATTGGGCATGCTGTAGTAACTACCCATGAGGTATTCAACGCGCGATCACTCGCTTCTCAACTATCAGCGCAAGCAGCGGAGCTGATGGCCTTGACTGGGGCATGTAGCTTGGCTAAGGGAAACACAGCGAATATTTAACCGATAGCAGATACACATTCGGAGATGCACATGATGTTGGAACCCTGTGGAATTACAGGGACTTCTTGACCTTCACCGGAAAGCCCATCACACACCGTGATCAGATTTCTGACCTCTTGGAAGCGGTCCTATTGCCTAAATCAATCGCTGTGTGTAATTATGATGCCCACACGAAAAATAACGATTCCGTTTCTCAAGGAAATGCAAGGGCAAACTCAGCGGCAATGACGGCAGCCCAGCAGCCGGTAAATGATCAGTTTGACATGGGAATGACAAAAATCCCTGTCAATGATTGAGGCTCAATCCCTGTCAATGATTGAGGCTCAATCCCTGTCACAGACTGAGATTGAACCCCTGTCACAGAATGACGTTCAATCCCTGTCACTGACTGCGATTCTATTCCTATCACTGTCTGAGCGTCAATCCCTGTCACTGATTGAGATTCAATCCCTGTCACTGACTGAGGTTGAATCCCTGTCACTAACTGAATCTCTATCCCTGTCACTGACTGAGTTTCAATCCCTATCACTGACTGAGATTCAATTCCAGTCACTGACTGAGGTTCAATCCCTGTCACTAACTGAGATGCAATTCCTACCACTGACTGAGATTCAATCCCTGGCACTGACTGAGATTCACTTCCTGTCACTGATTGAGATTCAATCCCTCTCACTGACTTAGGGACAATCCCTGTCACTATTTGAGGCTCAATCCATGTCACAGACAGAGATTGAATCCCTGTCACTGACTGAGGCTCAATCCCTGTTACTGATTGAGGCTCAATCCCTGTCAATGACTGAGGTTCAATCCCTGTCACTGACTGAGGCTCACTCACTGTCACTGATTGAGGTTAAATCCCTGTCACTGACTGAGGCTCACTCACTGTCACTGATTGAGGTTAAATCCCTGTCACTGACTGAGATACAATTCCTGTCACTGACTGAGATTCAATCCCTGTCAATGAAAGAGATACAATCCCTGTCACTGACACAGGTTCAATCCCTGTCACTGAATGAGATTCAATCCCTGTCACTGACTGAGATACAATCCCTGTCACTGACTGAGGTTCAATCCCTGTCACTGACTGAGATTCAATTCCTGTCACTGATTGAGATTCAATCCCTCTCACTGACTGAGGGTCAATCCCTGTCACTGACTGAGATTCAATCCCTGGCACTGACTGAGATTCACTTCCTGTCACTGATTGAGATTCAATCTCTCTCACTAAATGAGATTCAATCCCTGTCACTGACTGAAGCATAATCACTGTTACTGATTGAGGCTCAATCCCTGTCACTGACTGAGGTTCAACCCTGTAACTGAATGAGTCTGAATCCCTGTCACTGACTGAGGGCACAATTCCTGTCACTGACTGATGCTTAATCACGGTCACTGCGTGAGGTTCAATCCCTGTCACTGACTGAGGTTCAATCTGTGTCACTGACTGAGATTTATTCCCTATCACTGACTCATATTAAAATACTGTCACTGACTGAGATTCAATCCCTGTCACTGACTGCGATTCAATCCCAGTCACTGACTGAGGTTCAATCTCTGTCACTGACTGAGGCACAATATCAGTCACTGACTGAGATTTAAACCCTGTCACTGACTGAGGCACAATATCAGTCACTGACTGAGATTAAACCCTGTCACTGACTGAGATTCAATCCCTGTCACTGACTAAGGTTCAATCCCTGTCACTGACTGAGATTAAATTCCTGTCACTTCCTGAGATTTCATTCCTCTCACTGACTGAGATACAATCCCTGTCACTGACTGAGGTTCAATTCCTGTCACTGAATGAGATTCAATCCCTGTCACTGACTGCGATACAATCCCTGTCACTGACTGAGGGTCAATCCCTGTCACTATTTGAGGCTCAATCCCTGTCACTGACTGAGATTCAAAACCTGGCACTGACTGAGATTCACTTCCTGTCACTGATTGAGATTCAATCCCTCTCACTGACTGAGGCTCAATCCCTGTCACTGATTGAGGCTCAATCCTTGTCACTGACTGAGGTTCAAGCCTATCACTGACTGAGGCTGAATCCCTGTCACTGACTGAGATTCAATACCTGTCACTGACTGATGCTTAATCACTTTCACTGCCTGAGGTTCACTCACTGTCACTAACTGCGGTTCAATCTATGTCACTGACTGAGATTCAATCCCTGTCACTGACTGAGATTCAATTCCTGTCACTGACTGAGATTCAGTCCCTGTCACTGTCTGCGATTCAATCCCAGTCACTGACTGCGATTCAATCCCAGTCACTGATCGAGATTCAATCCCTGTCACTAACTGAGATGCAATCTCTGTCACTGACTGAGGTTCAATCCCTGCCACTGACTGAGGCTCAATCCCTGTCACTGACTGAGATTCAATCCCTGTCACTGTGTGAGATTCAATCCCTGTCACAGACAAATGTTCAATCCCTGTCACTGACTGAGATTAAAGTCCTGTCACTTACTGAGATTGAGTTCCTGTCAATGACTGAGATGCAATCCCTGTCACTGATTTAGGTTCAATCCCTGTCAGTGACAGAGGTTCAATCCCTGTCACTGATTGAGATTCAATCCGTGTCACTGACTGAGGTTCAATCACTGTCATTAACTGAAATGCAATTCCTACCACTGACTGAGATCCAATCCCTGGCACTGACTGAGATTCACTCCCTGCCACTGACTGAGGTTCAATCCCTGTCACTAACTGGGATGCAATTCCTACCACTGACTGAGATTCACTTCCTGTCACTGACTGAGGGTCAATCCCTTTCGCTATTTGTGGCTTAATCCCTGTCACTGATTGAGGCTCAATCCCTGTTACAGATTGAGGCTCAACCCCTGTCAATGACTGAGGTTCAATCCCTGTCACTGACTGAGGCTTAATCACCGTCACTGATTGAGGTTAAATCCCTGTCACTGACTGAGATACAATTCCTGTCACTGACTGAGATTCAATCCCTGACAATGAAAGAGATTCAATCCCTGTCACTGACAGAGATTCAATCCCTGTCACTGACTGAGGTTCAATCCTTGTCACTGACTGAGATTCAATTCCTGTCACTGATTGAGATTCAATCCCTCTCACTGACTGAGGGTGAATCCCTGTCACTGACTGAGGCTCAATCCCTGTCACTGACTGAGAATCAATCCCTGTTACTGACTGAGGCACAATTCCTGTCCCAACTGATGCTTAATCACTGTCACTGCCTGAGGATCAATCCCTGTCACTGACTGAGGTTCAGCCTGTGTCACTGACTGAGATTCAAAACCTGGCACTGACTGAGATTCACTTCCTGTCACTGATTGAGATTCAATCCCTCTCACTGACTGAGGCTCAATCCCTGTCACTGATTGAGGCTCAATCCTTGTCACTGACTGAGGTTCAAGCCTATCACTGACTGAGGCTGAATCCCTGTCACTGACTGAGATTCAATACCTGTCACTGACTGATGCTTAATCACTTTCACTGCCTGAGGTTCACTCACTGTCACTGACTGCGGTTCAATCTATGTCACTGACTGAGATTCAATCTATGTCACTGACTGAGATTCAATTCCTGTCACTGACTGAGATTCAGTCCCTGTCACTGTCTGCGATTCAATCCCAATCACTGACTGCGATTCAATCCCAGTCACTGATCGAGATTCAATCCCTGTCACTAACTGAGATGCAATCTCTGTCACTGACAGAGGTTCAATCCCTGCCACTGACTGAGGCTCAATCCCTGTCACTGACTGAGATTCAATCCCTGTCACTGTGTGAGATTCAATCCCTGTCACAGACAAATGTTCAATCCCTGTCACTGTCTGAGATTAAAGTCCTGTCACTTACTGAGATTGAGTTCCTGTCAATGACTGAGATGCAATCCCTGTCACTGACTGAGGTTCAATCCCTGTCAGTGACAGAGGTTCAATCCCTGTCACTGATTGAGATTCAATCCCTGTCACTGACTGAGGTTCAATCACTGTCATTAACTGAAATGCAATTCCTACCACTGACTGAGATCCAATCCCTGGCACTGACTGAGATTCACTCCCTGCCACTGACTGAGGTTCAATCCCTGTCACTAACTGGGATGCAATTCCTACCACTGACTGAGATTCACTTCCTGTCACTGACTGAGGGTCAATCCCTTTCACTATTTGTGGCTTAATCCCTGTCACTGATTGAGGCTCAATCCCTGTTATTGATTGAGGCTCAATCCCTGTCAATGACTGAGGTTCAATCCCTGTCACTGACTGAGGCTTAATCACCGTCACTGATTGAGGTTAAATCCCTGTCACTGACTGAGATAAAATTCCTGTCACTGACTGAGATTCAATCCCTGTCAATGAAAGAGATTCAATCCCTGTCACTGACAGAGGTTCAATCCCTGTCACTGAATGAGATTCAATCCCTGTCACTGACTGAGATATTATCCCTGTCACAGACTGAGGTTCAATCCCTGTCACTGACTGAGATTCAATTCCTGTCACTGATTGAGATTCAATCCCTCTCACTGACTGAGGGTGAATCCCTGTCACTGACTGAGGCTCAATCCCTGTCACTGACTGAGACTCAATCCCTGTTACTGACTGAGGCACAATTCCTGTCCCAACTGATGCTTAATCACTGTCACTGCCTGAGGATCAATCCCTGTCACTGACTGAGGTTCAGTCTGTGTCACTGACTGAGATTCAATCCCCGTCACTGACTGAGATTCAAACCCTGTCACTGACTCAGATTCAATTCCTGTTACTGACTGAGATTCAATGCCTGTCACTGACTGAGATTCAATCCCAGTCACTGATCGAGATTCAATCGCTGTCACTGACTGTGATTCAATCTCTGTCACTGACTGAGGTTCAATCTCTGTCACTGACTGAGGCACAATCCCTGTCACTGACTGAGGCACAATCCCTGTCACTGACTGAGATTTAAACCCTGTCACTAACTGAGATTCAATCCCTGTCACTGACTTAGGTTCAATCCCTGTCACTGACTGAGATTAAATTCCTGTCACTTCCTGAGATTTAATTTCTGTCACTGACTGAGGTACAATCCGCGTCACTGACTGAGGGTCAATCCCTGTCACTATTTGAGGCTCAATCCCTGTCACTGCCGGAGGTTCAATCCCTGTCACAGACTGAGGGTCAATCTGTGTCACTGACTGAGGTTCAATCCCTGTCACTGACTGAGATTCAATTCCTGTCACTGACTGAGATTCAGTCCCTGTCACTGACTGCGATTCAATCCCAGTCACTGACTGCGATTCAATCCCAGTCACTTACGGAGATTCAATCCCAGTCACTGATCGAGATTCAATCTCTGTCACGAACTGAGATGCAATTCCTGCCACTGACTGAGGCTCAATCCCTGTCACTGACTGAGATTCAATCCCTGTCACTAACTGAGATTCAATTCCTGTCACTGACAAATGTTCATTCCCTATCACTGTCTGAGATTAAAGTACTGTCTCTTACTGAGATTCAGTTCCTGTCACTGACTGAGGTTCAATCCCTGTCACTAACTGGGATGCAATTCCTGTCACTTTCTGATATTCAGTTCCTGTCACTGACTGAGATTCAATCCCAGTCACTGACTGAGGTTCAATCCCTGTCATTGACTGAGATTCAATTCCAGTCACTGAATGAGATTCAATATCTGTCAGTGACTGAGGTTCAAACCCTGTCACTGACTGCGATTCAATCCGAGTCACTGACTGAGATTCAATCCCTGTCACAGACTGAGATTCAATCACTGTCACTGACTAAGGTTCAATCCCTGACACTGACAGAGGTTCAATATTTGTCACTGAATGAGGTTCAATCCCTGTCAGTGACTAAGGTTCAATCCCTGTCACAGACTGAGATTCAACCCCTGTCACTGACTGAGATTGAATATCTGTCACTCCCTGAGGGTCAATCCCAGTCACTGACTGAGATTCAATCCCTGTCACAGACTGAGGTTCAATATCTGTCACTGACTAAGGTTCAATCCCTGACAGTGACTGAGGGTCAATCCCCATCACTGACTGAAAGTCAATGACTGACACTGACTAAGATTCAATCCCTGTCACTGTCAGAGGGTCAATCCCTGTCACTGACTGAGATTCAATCCCTGTCACTGACTGAGATTCAATCCCTGTCACTGTCTGAGGGTCAATCCCTGTCACTGACTGAGATTAAATCCCTGTAACAGACTGAGATTGAATGCCTCTCACTGACTGAGGGTCAATACCGGTCACTGACTGAGATTCAATCCCTGTCACTGATTGAGATTCAATCTCTGTCAATGTCTGAGTTTCAATCTCTGTCACAGACTGAGATTCAATCCCTGTAACTAACTGAGATTCAATGCCTGTCACCGATTGAGAATCAACCCCTGTCATAGACTGAGGTTCAATCCCTGTCACTGACTGAGATTCAATCCGTGTCACTGACTGAGATTCAATCCCTGTCACTGACTGTGGTTCAATCCCTGTCACTGACTGAGGATCAATCCCAGTCACTGACTGAGGTTCAATCCCTGTCACTGATTGAGATTCAATCCCTGTCACTGACTGAGATTCAATCCCGGTCACTGACTGCGATTCAATTACTGTCACTGACTGAGGTTCAATCCCTGTCACTGACAGAGCCTCAATCCCAGTCACTGTCTGAGATTCAATCCCTGTCACTGTCTGAGGGTCAATGCCAGTCACTGACTGAGATTGCATCCCTGTCACGAACTGGGATTCAATCCCTGTCACTGACTGAGGTTCAATCCCTGTCACTGATGGAGATTCAATCCTGTCACTGACTGAGGGTCAAATCCCTGTCACTGATTGAGTTTCAATCCCAGTCACTGATAGAGATTCAATCCCAGTCACTGACTGAGATTCACTTCCTGTCACTGAATGAGATTCAATCCCTGTCACTGACTGAGGGTCAATCCCTGTCAGTATTTGAGGCTCAATCCCTGTCACTGACTGAGAATCAATTCCTGTCACTGATTGAGTTGAAGTACCTGTCACTGACTGAGATTCAATCCCTGTTACTGACTGAGGCTCAATCCCTGTTACTGATTGAGGCTCAATCCCTGTCACTGACTGAGATACAATCCCTGTCACTGACTGAGATTCAATCCCTGTCACTGATGGAGGCTCAATCCCAGTCACTGAATTAGGATCGATCCCTGTCACTGATTGAGGCTCAGTCCCTGTCACTGACTGCGATTCAATCCCTGTCACAGACTGAGATTGAATCCCTGTCACTGACTGAGATTCAATCCCTGTCACTGATGGAGGCTCAATCCCAGTCACTGAATTAGGATCGATCCCTGTCACTGATTGAGGCTCAGTCCCTGTCACTGACTGCGATTCAATCCCTGTCACAGACTGAGGTTGAATACCTGTCACTGACTGAGGTTCAATCCCTATCACTGACTGAGGTTCAATTGCTGTCACTGACTCATGTTCAATGCCTGTCACTGACTGAGTCTCAATCCCTGTCTCTGACTGAGGCTCAATCCCTTTCACTGACTGAGATTCAATCCCTGTCACTGTCTGAGGGTCAATCCCAGTCACTGACTGAGATTCAATCCCTGTCACAGACTGAGGTTCAATATCTGTCACTGACTAAGGTTCAATCCCTGACAGTGACTGAGGGTCAATCACCATCACTGACTGAAAGTCAATGACTGACACTGACTAAGATTCAATCCCTGTCACTGTCAGAGGGTCAATCCCTGTCACTGACTGAGATTCAATCCCTGTCACTGACTGAGATTCAATCCCTGTCACTGTCTGAGGGTCAATCCCTGTCACTGACTGAGATTAAATCCCTGTAACAGACTGAGATTGAATGCCTCTCACTGACTGAGGGTCAATACCGGTCACTGACTGAGATTCAATCCCTGTCACTGATTGAGATTCAATCTCTGTCAATGTCTGAGTTTCAATCTCTGTCACAGACTGAGATTCAATCCCTGTAACTAACTGAGATTCAATGCCTGTCACCGATTGAGAATCAACCCCTGTCATAGACTGAGGTACAATCCCTGTCACTGACTGAGATTCAATCCGTGTCACTGACTGAGATTCAATCCCTGTCACTGACTGTGGTTCAATCCCTGTCACTGACTGAGGATCAATCCCAGTCACTGACTGAGGTTCAATCCCTGTCACTGATTGAGATTCAATCCCTGTCACTGACTGAGATTCAATCCCGGTCACTGACTGCGATTCAATTACTGTCACTGACTGAGGTTCAATCCCTGTCACTGACAGAGCCTCAATCCCAGTCACTGTCTGAGATTCAATCCCTGTCACTGTCTGAGGGTCAATGCCAGTCACTGACTGAGATTGCATCCCTGTCACGAACTGGGATTCAATCCCTGTCACTGACTGAGGTTCAATCCCTGTCACTGATGGAGATTCAATCCTGTCACTGACTGAGGGTCAAATCCCTGTCACTGATTGAGTTTCAATCCCAGTCACTGATAGAGATTCAATCCCAGTCACTGACTGAGATTCACTTCCTGTCACTGAATGAGATTCAATCCCTGTCACTGACTGAGGGTCAATCCCTGTCAGTATTTGAGGCTCAATCCCTGTCACTGACTGAGAATCAATTCCTGTCACTGATTGAGTTGCAGTACCTGTCACTGACTGAGATTCAATCCCTGTTACTGACTGAGGCTCAATCCCTGTTACTGATTGAGGCTCAATCCCTGTCACTGACTGAGATACAATCCCTGTCACTGACTGAGATTCAATCCCTGTCACTGATGGAGGCTCAATCCCAGTCACTGAATTAGGATCGATCCCTGTCACTGATTAAGGCTCAGTCCCTGTCACTGACTGCGATTCAATCCCTGTCACAGACTGAGATTGAATCCCTGTCACTGACTGAGATTCAATCCCTGTCACTGATGGAGGCTCAATCCCAGTCACTGAATTAGGATCGATCCCTGTCACTGATTGAGGCTCAGTCCCTGTCACTGACTGCGATTCAATCCCTGTCACAGACTGAGGTTGAATACCTGTCATTGACTGAGGTTCAATCCCTATCACTGACTGAGGTTCAATTGCTGTCACTGACTCATGTTCAATCCCTTTCACTGACTGAGATTCAATCCCTGTCACTGACTGAGATTCAATCTCTGTCACTGACTGAGATTCAACCCCTGTCACTGACTGAGGGTCAATCCCATTTTTCTGACTAAGGTTCAATCCCAGTCGCTGTCTGAGATTCAAACCCTGTCACTGACGGAGGTTCAATCCCATTTAACTAACTGAGATTCTATCCCTGTCACTGACTGAGGTTGAATCCCTGTCACAGATTGAGATTCAATTCCTGTCACTGTCTGAGTTTCAATCCCTATCACTGACTGAGGTTGAATCCCAGTCACTGGCTGAAATTCATTCCCTGTCCCTGTCTGGGGGTCAATCCCAGTCACTGACTGAGATTCAATCCCAGTCACTAACTGAGATTCAATCCCTGTCACTGACTGAGATTCAATCCCTGTCACTGACTGAGGTTCAATCTCTGTCACAGACTTAGATTCAATCACTGTCACTGACTGAGGTTCAATCCCTGAAAGTGGCTGAGATTCAATCCCTGTCACTGACTGAGGGTCAATCACTGTCACTGTTGGAGGATCAATTCCTGTCACTGACTGAGGGTCAATCCCTGTCACTGACTGAGGTTCAATCCCTGTCACTGACGGAGGATCAATCCCTGTCCCTGACTGAGATTCAATCCCTGTCACTGACTGAGGTTCAATCCCTGTCACAGACTGAGATTCAATCCCTGTCACAGACTGAGTTTCACTCCCTGTCACTGATTGAGGTTCAATGCCTGTCACTGGCTGAGATTCACTTACGGTCATTGACTGAGGTTCAATCCCTGTCACTGACGGGGGATCAATACCTGTCACTGACTGAGATTCAATCCCTGTCACTGTCTGAGGGTCAATGCCAGTCACTGACTGAGATTGAATCCCTGTCACGAACTGAGATTCAATCCCTGTCACTGTCTGAGGGTCAATCCCAGACACTAACTGAGAAACATTTGCAGTCACTAACTGAAAATCAATCCCTGTCACCGACTGACGCTAAATCCCTGTCTCTGACTGAGATACAATCCCTGTCACTGACGGGGGATCAATACTTGTCACTGACTGAGATTCAATCGCTGTCAATGTCTGAGATTCAATCCCTGTCACAGACTGAGATTCAATCCCTGTTACTGACTGAGGTTCAATCCGTGTCACTGACTGAGATTCAATCCCTGTCACTGACTGAGGCTCAATCCCTGTCACTGACTGAGATTCAATCCCTGTCACTGACTGAGTTTCAATCCCGGTCACTGACTGAGATTCAATCCCTGTCACTGACTGAGGGTCAATACCGGTCACTGACTGAGGATCCATCCCAGTTACTGACTGAGGTTCAATCCCTGTCACTGTCCGAGATTCAATCCCTGTCACTGACTAAGGTTCAATCCCTGTCACTGACTGAGATCCAATCCCATTTAACTAAGTGAGATTCAATCCCTGTCACTGACTGAGGGTCAATCCCTGTGACTGATGGAGGTTCAATCCCAGTCACTGACTGAGATTCAATCCCTGTCACTAACTGAGATTCAATCCCTGTCACTGACTGAGATTCAATCCCTGTCACAGACTGAGATTCAATCCCTGTCACTGACTGAGTTTCAATCCCTGTCACTAGCTGAGATTCAATCCCTGTCACTGACTGAGGTTCAATCCCTGTCACTGGCTGAGATTCAATCCCTGTCACTGACTGAGGTTCAATCCCTGTTACTGACTGAGATTCAATCCCTGTCACTGACTGAGGTTCAATCCCTGTCACAGACTGAGATTCAATCCCTGTCACTGACTGAGGTTCAATCCCTGTCACTGACGGAGGTTCAATCCCTGTCACAGATTGAGGGTCAATCCCTGTCACTGACTGAGGTTCAATCGCTGTCACAGACTGAGATTCAATCCCTGTCACAGACTGAGATTCAATCCCTGTCACTGACTGAGGTTCAATCCCTGTCACTAGCTGAGATTCAATCCCTGTCACTGACTGAGGTTCAATCCCTGTCACTGGCTGAGATTCAATCCCTGTCACTGACTGAGGTTAAATCCCTGTCACTTACTGAGTCTCAATACCTGTCACTGACTGAGGCTCAATCCCTGTCACTGACTGATATTCAATCCCTGTCACTGTCTGAGGGTCAATGCCAGTCACTGACTGAGATTGAATCCCTGTCAATAACTGAGATTCAATCCGTGTCACTGACTGAGGTACAATCCCTGTCACTGATTGAGATTCAATCCCTGTCACAGACTGAGATTCACTTCCTCTCACTGAATAAGATTCAATCCCTGTCACTGACTGAGGGTCAATCCCTGTCACTATTTGAGACTCAATCCCTGTCACTGACTGGGAATCAATTACTGTCACTGATTGATTTGCAATCCCTGTCACTGACTGAGATTCAATCCCTGTTACTGACTGAGGCTCAATCCCTGCTTCTGACTGAGGCTCAATCCCTGTTACCTATTGAGGCTCAATCCATGTCACTGATGGAGATTCAATCCCTGTCATTGACTGAGATTCAATCACTGTCACAGACTGAGATTGAATCCCTGTCACTGATTGAGGTTCAATCGCAGTCATTGACTGAGATTGAATCCCTGTCACTAACTGAGATTCAATCCCTGTCCCAGACTAAGATTGAATCCCTGCCACAGACTGAGGTTCAATCCCTGTCACTGACTGAGATTCAAACCCTGTCACTGTCTGAGGGTCAATCACTGTCACTGACTGAGATTGAATCCCTGTCACTAAGTGAGATTCAATCCCTGTCACAGACTAAGATTCAATCCCTCTCACTGACTGAGATTCCATTCCTATCACTGTCTGAGCGTCAATCCCTGTCACTGACTGAGGTTCAATCCCTCTCACAGACTGAAATTCAATCCCTGTCACTGTCTGAGATTCAATGCCTGTCATTGACTAAGGTTCAATCCCTGTCACTGACTGAGTTTCAATCCCTGTCACTGACTGAGTCTCAATCCCTGTCACTGTCTGAGGGTCAATGCCAGTCACTGACTGAGATTGAATCCCTGTCAATAACTGAGATTCAATCCGTGTCACTGACTGAGGTACAATCCCTGTCACTGATTGAGATTCAATCCCTGTCACAGACTGAGATTCACTTCCTCTCACTGAATAAGATTCAATCCCTGTCACTGACTAAGATTCAATCCCTCTCACTGACTGAGATTCCATTCCTATCACTGTCTGAGCGTCAATCCCTGTCACTGACTGAGGTTCAATCCCTCTCACAGACTGAAATTCAATCCCTGTCACTGTCTGAGATTCAATGCCTGTCATTGACGAAGGTTCAATCCCTGTCACTGACTGAGTTTCAATCCCTGTCACTGTCTGAGGGTCAATGCCAGTCACTGACTGAGATTGAATCCCTGTCAATAACTGAGATTCAATCTGTGTCACTGACTGAGGTACAATCCCTGTCACTGATTGAGATTCAATCCCTGTCACAGACTGAGATTCACTTCCTCTCACTGAATAAGATTCAATCCCTGTCACTGACTGAGGGTCAATCCCTGTCACTATTTGAGACTCAATCCCTGTCACTGACTGGGAATCAATTACTGTCACTGATTGATTTGCAATCCCTGTCACTGACTGAGATTCAATCCCTGTTACTGACTGAGGCTCAATCCCTGCTTCTGACTGAGGCTCAATCCCTGTTACCTATTGAGGCTCAATCCATGTCACTGACGGAGATTCAATCCCTGTCACAGACTGAGATTCAATCACTGTCACAGACTGAGATTGAATCCCTGTCACTGATTGAGGTTCAATCGCAGTCATTGACTGAGATTGAATCCCTGTCACTAACTGAGATTCAATCCCTGTCCCAGACGAAGATTGAATCCCTGCCACAGACTGAGGTTCAATCCCTGTCACTGATTGAGATTCAATTCCTGTCACTGTCTGATGTTCAATCCCTGTCACTGACTGAGATTGAATCCCATTTAACTAACTGAAATTCAATCCCTGTCACTGACTGAGGTTCAATCCCTGTCACTGATGGAGGTTCAATCCCTGTCACTGACTGAGATACAATCCCTGCAATTGACTGAGATTCAATCCCTGTCACTGACTGAGATACAATCCCTGTCACTAACTGAGATTCAATCCCTGTCACTGACTGAGATTCAATCCCTGTCACTGTCTGCGGGTCAATCCCAGTCACTGACTGAGATTAAATCCCTGTCACTAACTGAGGCTCTATCCCTGTCACTGACTGATATTCAATCCATGTCACTGTCTGAGGGTCAATGCCAGTCACTGACTGAGATTGAATCCCTTTCAATAACTGAGATTCAATCCGTTTCACTGACTGAGGTACAATCCCTGAAACTGATTGAGATTCAATCCCAGTCACTGAATGAGATTCAATCCCTGTCACTGACTGAGATTCACTTCCTCTCACTGAATAAGATTCAATCCCTGTCACTGACTGAGGGTCAATCCCTGTCAGTATTTGAGGCTCAATCCCTGTCACTGACTGGGATTCAATTCCTGTCACTGATTGAGTTGAAATCCCTGTCACAGACTGAGATTCAATCCCTGTCACTGTCTGAGATTCAATCACTGTCACTGACTGAGGTTCAATCCCTGTCACTGATGGAGGTTCAATCCCTGTCACTGACTGAGATTCAACCCATGTCACTGACTCAGATTCAATCCCTGTCACTGTTTGCGGTTCAATTCCAGTCACTGACTGAGATTAAATCCCTGTCACTAACTGAGATTCAATCCCTGTCACTGACTGAGGCTCAATCCCTGTCATTGACTGAGATTCAAACCCTGTCACTAACTGAGATTCAATCCCTGTCACTGACTGAATTTCAATCCCTCTCACTGACTGAGATTTAATCCCTGTCACTTACTGCTATTCTGTGCCTGTCAATGACTGAGATTCCATTCCTATCAATGTCTGAGCGACAATCCCTGTCACTGATGGAGGTTCAATCCCTGTCACTGACTGAGATACAATCCCTGTCACTGACTGAGGTTCAAACCCTGTCACAGAGTGAGATTCAATCCCTGTCACTGACTGAGGTTCAATCCCTATTACTGGCTGAGATACAATCCCTGTCACTGATGAAGATTCAATCCCTGTCACTGACTGAGATTAAATCCCTGTCACTGACTGAGATTCAACCCTGTCACTGACTGAGATTCAATTCCTGTCACTGTCTGCGGGTCAATCCCTGTCACTGACTGAGATTAAATCCCTGTCACTAACTGAGATTCAATCCCTGTCACTGACTGAGGCTCAATCCCTGTCACTGTGTGAGGGTCAATCCCTGTCACTGATTGAGATTCAATCCCAGTCACTGACTGAGGGTCATTCCCTGTCACTATTTGAGGCTCAGTCCCTGTCACTGACTGAGATTCAATTCCTGTCACTGACTGAGATTCAATTCCTGTCACTGAGTGAGTTGCATTCCCTATTACTGACTGAGGCTCAATCCCTGTTACTGATTGAGTCTCAATCCCTGTCACAGATTGAGGGTCAATCCCTGTCACTGACTGAGGTTCAATCGCTGTCACAGACTGAGATTCAATCCCTGTCACAGACTGAGATTCAATCCCTGTCACTGACTGAGGTTCAATCCCTGTCACTAGCTGAGATTCAATCCCTGTCACTGACTGAGGTTCAATCCCTGTCACTGGCTGAGATTCAATCCCTGTCACTGACTGAGGTTAAATCCCTGTCACTTACTGAGTCTCAATACCTGTCACTGACTGAGGCTCAATCCCTGTCACTGACTGATATTCAATCCCTGTCACTGTCTGAGGGTCAATGCCAGTCACTGACTGAGATTGAATCCCTGTCAATAACTGAGATTCAATCCGTGTCACTGACTGAGGTACAATCCCTGTCACTGATTGAGATTCAATCCCTGTCACAGACTGAGATTCACTTCCTCTCACTGAATAAGATTCAATCCCTGTCACTGACTGAGGGTCAATCCCTGTCACTATTTGAGACTCAATCCCTGTCACTGACTGGGAATCAATTACTGTCACTGATTGATTTGCAATCCCTGTCACTGACTGAGATTCAATCCCTGTTACTGACTGAGGCTCAATCCCTGCTTCTGACTGAGGCTCTATCCCTGTTACCTATTGAGGCTCAATCCATGTCACTGATGGAGATTCAATCCCTGTCATTGACTGAGATTCAATCACTGTCACAGACTGAGATTGAATCCCTGTCACTGATTGAGGTTCAATCGCAGTCATTGACTGAGATTGAATCCCTGTCACTAACTGAGATTCAATCCCTGTCCCAGACTAAGATTGAATCCCTGCCACAGACTGAGGTTCAATCCCTGTCACTGACTGAGATTCAAACCCTGTCACTGTCTGAGGGTCAATCACTGTCACTGACTGAGATTGAATCCCTGTCACTAAGTGAGATTCAATCCCTGTCACAGACTAAGATTCAATCCCTCTCACTGACTGAGATTCCATTCCTATCACTGTCTGAGCGTCAATCCCTGTCACTGACTGAGGTTCAATCCCTCTCACAGACTGAAATTCAATCCCTGTCACTGTCTGAGATTCAATGCCTGTCATTGACTAAGGTTCAATCCCTGTCACTGACTGAGTTTCAATCCCTGTCACTGACTGAGTCTCAATCCCTGTCACTGTCTGAGGGTCAATGCCAGTCACTGACTGAGATTGAATCCCTGTCAATAACTGAGATTCAATCCGTGTCACTGACTGAGGTACAATCCCTGTCACTGATTGAGATTCAATCCCTGTCACAGACTGAGATTCACTTCCTCTCACTGAATAAGATTCAATCCCTGTCACTGACTAAGATTCAATCCCTCTCACTGACTGAGATTCCATTCCTATCACTGTCTGAGCGTCAATCCCTGTCACTGACTGAGGTTCAATCCCTCTCACAGACTGAAATTCAATCCCTGTCACTGTCTGAGATTCAATGCCTGTCATTGACTAAGGTTCAATACCTGTCACTGACTGAGGCTCAATCCCTGTCACTGACTGATATTCAATCCCTGTCACTGTCTGAGGGTCAATGCCAGTCACTGACTGAGATTGAATCCCTGTCAATAACTGAGATTCAATCCGTGTCACTGACTGAGGTACAATCCCTGTCACTGACTGAGATTCAATTTCTGTCATTGAATGAGATTCAATCCCTGTCAATGACTGAGGTTCAATCCCTGTCACTAACTGAGATTAAATCCCTGTCACTGACTGAGGGTCAATCCCGGTCACTGAATAAGGTTCAATCCCTGTCACTGACTGAGGTACAATCCCTGTCACAGACTGAGATTCAATCCCTGTCACTGTCTGAGATTCAATCCCTGTCACTGACTGAGATTGAATCCCATTTAACTAACTGAAATTCAATCCCTGTCACTGACTGAGGTTCAATCCCTGTCACTGATGGAGGTTCAATCCCTGTCACTGACTGAGATTCAATCCCTGTCACTGACTCAGATTCAATCCCTGTCACTGTCTGCGGTTCAATTCCAGTCACTGACTGAGATTAAATCCCTGTCACTAACTGAGATTCAATCCCTGTCACTGACTGAGGCTCAATCCCTGTCACTGACTGAGAATCAATCCCTGTAACTGACTGTAGTTCAATCCCTGTCACGGACTGAGATTCAATCACTGCCACTGACTGAGATTCAATCTCTGTCAATGTGTGAGGCTCAATCCCTGTCACTGACTGCGATTCAATCACATTCATAGACTGAGATTGAATCCCTGTCACAGACTGAGGTTCAATCCCTGTCAATGATTTAGGTTTCATCGCTTTCAATCACTCATGTTCAATCCCTGTCACAGACTCATGCTTAGTCCCTGTCACTGACTGATGTTCAATCCCAATCACAGACTGAGATTCAATGCCTCTCACTGACTGAGATTCAATCCCTGTCACTGACTGAGATTCAATCCCTGTCACTGACTGAAGTTCAATCCCTGTCACAGACTGAGATTCAATCCCTGTCACTGACTGAGATTCAATCCCTGTCACTGTCTGAGGGTCAATCCCTGTCACTTGCTGAGGCTCAATCCCTGTCACTGACTGAGGCTCAATCCCTGTCACTGACTGAGATTCAATCCCTGTCACTGTCTGAGGGTCAATGCCAGTCACTGACTGAGATTGAATCCCTGTCACTGACGGAGCTTCAATCCGTGTCACTTACTCAGGCTCAATTCCTGTCACTGACTGAGATTCAATCCCTGTCACTGACGGAGGTTCAATCCCTGTCACTCATTGAGGCTCAATCCCTGTCACTGATTGAGATTCAATCCCTGTCACTGTCTGAGGGTCAATGCCTGTTACTGACTGAGATTGTATCCCTGTCACTAACTGAGATTCAATCCCTGTCACTGTCTGAGGTTCAATCCCTGTCACTGACTGAGATTCAATCCCATTTAACTAACTGAAATTCAATCCCTGTAACTGACTGAGGTTCAATCCCTGTTACTGATTGAGTCTCAATCCCTGTCACTGACTGAGATTCAATCCCTGTCATTGACTGAGATTCAATCACTGTCACAGACTGAGATTGAATCCCTGTCACAGACTGAGATTCAATCCCTGTCACTGACGGAGGCTCAATTCCTGTCACTGATTGCGATTCAATCACAGTCACAGACTGAGATTGAATCCCTGTCACAGACTGAGGTTCATTCCCAGTCACTGATTGAGCTTCAATCGCTGTCACTGACTGATGCTTAATCCCTGTCACTGACTGATGTTCAATCCCAATCACTGACTGAGATTCAATCCCTGTAACAGACTGAGATTGAATCCCTGTCAATGACTGAGATTCCATTCCTATCACTGACTGGGCGCCAATCCCTGTCATTGACTGAGATTCATTTCCTGTCACTGACTGAGATTCAATCCCTGTCATTAACTGAGATTCAATCCTTGTCACTGACTGAGGTTCAATCCCCGTCACTGACTGAGATTCAATCCCTGTCACTGACTGAGGTTCAATCCCTGTCACTGCCTGAGATTCAATCCCTGTCACTGTCTGAGGTTCAATCCCTGTCACTAACTGAGGTTCAATACCTGTCACTGACGGAGGTTCAATCCCTGTCACTGATTGAGATTTATTTCCTGTCACAGACCGAGGTTCAATCCCTGTCACTGACTGAGATTCAATCCCTGTCACTAACTGAGGCTCAATCCCTGTCACTGACTGATATTCAATCCCTGTCACTGTCTGAGGGTCAATGCCAGTCACTGACTGAGATTGAATCCCTGTCAATAACTGAGATTCAATCCGTGTCACTGACTGAGGTACAATCCTTGTCACTGATTGAGATTCAATCCCAGTCACTGAATGAGATTCAATCCCTGTCACTGACTGAGATTCACTTCCTCTCACTGAATAAGATTCAATCCCTGTCACTGACTGAGGGTCAATCCCTGTCACTATTTGAGGCTCAATCCCTGTCACTGACTGGGATTCAATTCCTGTCACTGATTGAGTTGAAATCCCTGTCACTGACTGAGATTCAATCCCTGTTACTGACTGAGGCTCAATCCCTGTTACTGATTGAGGCTCAATCCCTATCACTGACTGAGATACAATCCCTGTCAATGACTGAGATTCAATCACTGTCACAGACTGAGATTGAATCCCTGTCACTGACTGAGATTGAATCCCTGTCACTGATTGAGGTTCAATCGCTGTCATTGACTGATGCTTAGTCCCTGTCACTGACTGATGTTCAATCCCACTCACTGACTGAGATTCAATCCCGGTCACTGACTGAGATTCAAACCATGTCACTTACTGCTATTCTGTGCCTGTCAATGACTGAGATTCCATTCCTATCAATGTCTGAGCGACAATCCCTGTCACTGATGGAGGTTCAATCCCTGTCACTGACTGAGATACAATCCCTGTCACTGACTCAGATTCAATCCCTGTCACTGTCTGCGGTTCAATTCCAGTCACTGACTGAGATTAAATCCCTGTCACTAACTGAGATTTAATCCCTGTCACTGACTGAATTTCAATCCCTCTCACTGACTGAGATTCAATCCCTGTCACTTACTGCTATTCTGTGCCTGTCAATGACTGAGATTCCATTCCTATCAATGTCTGAGCGACAATCCCTGTCACTGATGGAGGTTCAATCCCTGTCACTGACTGAGATACAATCCCTGTCACTGACTGAGATTCAATCCCTGTCACTGACTGAGATACAATCCCTGTCACTAACTGAGATTCAATCCCTGTCACTGACTGAGATTCAATCCCTGTCACTGTCTGCGGGTCAATCCCAGTCACTGACTGAGATTAAATCGCTGTCACTAACTGAGGCTCAATCCCTGTCACTGACGGAAGTTCAATCCCTGTCACAGACTGAGATTCAATCCCTGTCACTGACTGAGATTCTATTTCTGTCATTGAATGAGACTCAATCCCTGTCAATGACTAAGGTTCAATCCCTGTCACTAACTGAGATTAAATCCCTGTCACTGACTGAGGGTCAATCCCGGTCACAGAATAAGGTTCAATCCCTGTCACTGACTGAGGTTCAATCCCTGTCACAGACTGAGATTCAATCCCTGTCACTGTCTGAGATTCAATCACTGTCACTGACTGAGATTGAATCCCATTTAACTAACTGAAATTCAATCCCTGTCACTGACTGAGGTTCAATCCCTGTCACTGATGAAGGTTCAATCCCTGTCACTGACTGAGATTCAATCCCTGTCACTGACTCAGATTCAATCCCTGTCACTGTCTGCGGTTCAATTCCAGTCACTGACTGAGATTAAATCCCTGTCACTAACTGAGATTTAATCCCTGTCACTGACTGAGGCTCAATCCCTGTCACTGACTGAGAATCAATCCCTGTAACTGATTGTAGTTCAATCCCTGTCACAGACTGAGATTCAATCCCTGTCACGGACTGAGATTCAATCACTGCCACTGACTGACATTCAATCTCTGTCACTGATGGAGGCTCAATCCCTGTCACTGACTGCGATTCAATCACATTCATAGACTGAGATTGAATCCCTGTCACAGACTGAGGTTCAATCCCTGTCAATGATTTAGGTTTCATCGCTTTCACTCACTCATGTTCAATCCCTGTCACAGACTGATGCTTAGTCCCTGTCACTGACTGATGTTCAATCCCAATCACAGATTGAGATTCAATGCCTCTCACTGACTGAGATTCAATCCCTGTCACTGACTGAGATTCAATCCCTGTCACTGACTGAGGCTCAATCCCTGTCACTGACTGAAGTTCAATCCCTGTCACAGACTGAGATTCAATCCCTGTCACTGACTGAGATTCAATCCCTGTCACTGTCTGAGGGTCAATCCCTGTCACTTGCTGAGGCTCAATCCCTGTCACTGACTGAGGCTCAATCCCTGTCACTGACTGAGATTCAATCCCTGTCACTGTCTGAGGGTCAATGCCAGTCACTGACTGAGATTGAATCCCTGTCACTGACGGAGCTTCAATCCGTGTCACTTACTCAGTCTCAATTCCTGTCACTGACTGAGATTCAATCCCTGTCACTGACTGAGGTTCAATCCCTGTCACTGACTGAGATTCAGTCCCTGTCACTGACGGAGGTTCAATCCCTGTCACTCATTGAGGCTCAATCCTGTCACTGATTGAGATTCAATCCCTGTCACTGTCTGAGGGTCAATGCCAGTTACTGACTGAGATTGTATCCCTGTCACTAACTGAGATTCAATCCCTGTCACTGACTGAGGTTCAATCCCTGTCACTGACGGATTTCCAATCTCTGTCACTGATTGAGATTCAATTCCTGTCACTGTCTGAGGTTCAATCCCTGTCACTGACTGAGATTCAATCCCATTTAACTAACTGAAATTCAATCCCTGTCACTGACTGAGGTTCAATTCCTGTTACTGATTGAGTCTCAATCCCTGTCACTGACTGAGATTCAATCCCTGTCATTGACTGAGATTCAATCACTGTCACAGACTGAGATTGAATCCCTGTCACAGACTGAGATTCAATCCCTGTCACTGACGGAGGCTCAATTCCTGTCACTGATTGCGATTCAATCACAGTCACAGACTGAGATTGAATCCCTGTCACAGACTGAGGTTCATTCCCAGTCACTAATTGAGCTTCAATCGCTGTCACTGACTGATGCTTAATCCCTGTCACTGACTGATGTTCAATCCCAATCACTGACTGAGATTCAATCCCTGTAACAGACTGAGATTGAATCCCTGTCAATGACTGAGATTCCATTCCTATCACTGACTGAGCGCCAATCCCTGTCATTGACTGAGATTCATTTCCTGTCACTGCCTGAGATTCAATCCCTGTCATTGACTGAGTTTCAATCCCTGTCACTGACTGAGATTCAATCCCTGTAATTGACTGAGGTTCAATCCCTTTCACTGAAAGAGGCTCAATCCCTGTCACTGACTGAGATTCAATCCCTGTCATTAACTGAGATTCAATCCTTGTCACTGACGGAGGTTCAATCCCCGTCACTGACTGAGATTCAATCCCTGTCACTGACTGAGGTTCAATCCCTGTCACTGACTGAGGTTCAATCCCTGACACTGCCTGAGATTCAATCCCTGTCACTGTCTGAGATTCAATCCCTGTCACTAACTGAGGTTCAATACCTGTCACTGACGGAGGTTCAATCCGTGTCACTGATTGAGATTCAATTCCTGTCACAGACTGAGGTTCAATCCCTGTCACTGACTGAGATTCAATCCCATTTAACTAACTGAAATTCAATCCCTGTCACTGACTGAGGTTGAATCCCTGTCACCGATGGAGGTTCAATCACTGTCACTGACTGAGATTAAATCCTTGTCACTAACTGAGATTCATCCCTGTCACTGACTGAGGCTCAATCCCTGTCACTGACTGAGAATCAATCCCTGTCACTGACTGAAGTTCAATCCCTGTCACAGAGTGAGATTCAATCACTGTCACTGACTGAGGTTCAATCCCTGTCACTGGTTGAGATTCAATCCCCGTCACTGACGGAGGATCAATCCCTGTCACTGACTGAGGTTCAATCCCTGTTACTTACTGAGGCTCAATCCCTGTCACTGACTGAGGCTCAATCCCTGTCACTGTCTGAGGGTCAATGTCAGTCACTGAATGAGATTGAATCCTTGTCACTGACTGAGATTCAATCCCTGTCACCAACTGAGATTCAATCCCTGTCACTGACTGAGATTCAATCCCTGTTACTGATTGAGTCTCAATCCCTGTCACTGACTGAGATTCAATCCCTGTCATTGACTGAGATTCAATCCCTGTCTCTCACTGAGATTCAATCACTGTCACTGACTGAGATTCAATCCCTGTCACTGACTGAGATTCAATCCCTGTCACTGTCTGTGAGTCAATCCCAGTCACTGACTGAGATTAAATCCCTGTCACTAACTGAGATTCAATAACTGTCACTGACTGAGGCTCAATCCCTATCACTGTGTGAGGGTCAATCCCTGTCACTGATTGAGATTCAATCCCAGTCACTGACTGAGGGTCAATCCCTGTCACTATTTGAGGCTCAGTCCCTGTCACTGACTGAGATTCAATTCCTGTCACTGACTGAGATTCAATTCCTGTCACTGAGTGAGTTGTATTCCCTATTACTGACTGAGGCTCAATCCCTGTTACTGATTGAGTCTCAATCCCTGTCACTGACTGAGATTCAATCCCTGTCATTGACTGAGATTCAATCACTGTCACAGACTGAGATTGAATCCCTGTCACAGACTGAGATTCAATCCCTGTCACTGACGGAGGCTCAATTCCTGTCACTGATTGCGATTCAATCACAGTCACAGACTGAGATTGAATCACTGTCACAGACTGAGGTTCATTCCCAGTCACTGATTGAGCTTCAATCGCTGTCACTGAATGATGCTTAATCCCTGTCACTGACTGATGTTGAATCCCAATCACTGACTGAGGTTCAATCCCTGTCACAGACTGAGATTCATTTCCTGTCACTGACTGAGATTCAATCCCTGTCATTGACTGAGTTTCAATCCCTGTCACTGACTGAGATTCAATCCCTGTAATTGACTGAGGTTCAATCCCTTTCATTGAAAGAGGCACAATCTCTGTCACTGACTGAGATTCAATCCCTGTCATTAACTGAGATTCAATCCTTGTCACTGACGGAGGTTCAATCCCCGTCACTGACTGAGATTCAATCCCTGTCACTGACTGAGATTCAATTCCATTCAGTGATTGAGATTCAATCCCTGTCATTGACTGAGTTTCAATCCCAGTCATTGACTGAGATTCATTTCCTGTCACTGTCTGAGATTCAATCCCTGTCACTGACTGAGATACAATCCCTGTCACTAACTGAGATTCAATCCCTATCACTGACTGAGATTAAATCCCTGTCACTGACTGAGATTCAATTTCCGTCATTGAATGAGATTCAATCCCTGTCAATGACTGAGGTTCAATCCCTGTCACTAACTGAGATTAAATCCCTGTCACTGACTGAGGGTCAATCCCGGTCACTGAATAAGGTTCAATCCCTGTCACTGACTGAGGTTCAATCCCTGTCACAGACTGAGATTCAATCCCTGTCACTGTCTGAGATTCAATCACTGTCACTGACTGAGATTGAATCCCATTTAACTAACTGAAATTCAATCCCTGTCACTGACTGAGGTTCAATCCCTGTCACTGATGAAGGTTCAATCCCTGTCACTGACTGAGATTCAATCCCTGTCACTGACTCAGATTCAATCCCTGTCACTGTCTGCGGTTCAATTCCAGTCACTGAATGAGATTAAATCCCTGTCACTAACAGAGATTCAATCCCTGTCACTGACTGAGGCTCAATCCCTGTCACTGACTGAGAATCAATCCCTGTAACTGATTGTAGTTCAATCCCTGTCACAGACTGAGATTCAATCCCTGTCACGGACTGAGATTCAATCACTGCCACTGACTGAGATTCAATCTCTGTCACTGATGGAGGCTCAATCCCTGTCACTGACTGCGATTCAATCACATTCATAGACTGAGATTGAATCCCTGTCACAGACTGAGGTTCAATCCCTGTCAATGATTTAGGTTTCATCGCTTTCACTCACTCATGTTCAATCCCTGTCACAGACTGATGCTTAGTCCCTGTCACTGACTGATGTTCAATCCCAATCACAGATTGAGATTCAATGCCTCTCACTGACTGAGATTCAATCCCTGTCACTGACTGAGATTCAATCCCTGTCACTGACTGAGGCTCAATCCCAGTCACTGACTGAAGTTCAATCCCTGTCACACACTGAGATTCAATCCCTGTCACTGACTGAGATTCAATCCCTGTCACTGTCTGAGGGTCAATCCCTGTCACTTGCTGAGATTCAATCCCTGTCACTGTCTGAGGGTCAATGCCAGTCACTGACTGAGATTGAATCCCTGTCACTGACGGAGCTTCAATCCGTGTCACTTACTCAGGCTCAATTCCTGTCACTGACTGAGATTCAGTCCCTGTCACTGACGGAGGTTCAATCCCTGTCACTCATTGAGGCTCAATCCTGTCACTGATTGAGATTCAATCCCTGTCACTGTCTGAGGGTCAATGCCAGTTACTGACTGAGATTGTATCCCTGTCACGAACTGAGATTCAATTCCTGTCACTGTCTGAGGTTCAATCCCTGTCACTGACTGAGATTCAATCCCATTTAACTAACTGAAATTCAATCCCTGTCACTGACTGAGGTTCAATCCCTGTTACTGATTGAGTCTCAATCCCTGTCACTGACTGAGATTCAATCCCTGTCATTGACTGAGATTCAATCACTGTCACAGACTGAGATTGAATCCCTGTCACAGACTGAGATTCAATCCCTGTCACTGACGGAGGCTCAATTCCTGTCACTGATTGCGATTCAATCACAGTCACAGACTGAGATTGAATCCCTGTCACAGACTGAGGTTTATTCCCAGTCACTGATTGAGCTTCAATCGCTGTCACTGACTGATGCTTAATCCCTGTCACTGACTGATGTTCAATCCCAATCACTGACTAAGATTCAATCCCTGTCACAGACTGAGATTGAATCCCTGTCACTAACTGAGATTCAATCACTGTCACTGACTGAGGATCAATCCCTGTCACTGTCTGAGATTCAATCCCTGTCACTGACGGAGGCTCAATTCCTGTCACTGATTGCGATTCAATCACAGTCACAGACTGAGATTGAATCCCTGTCACAGACTGAGGTTCATTCCCAGTCACTGATTGAGCTTCAATCGCTGTCACTGACTGATGCTTAATCCCTGTCACTGACTGATGTTCAATCCCAATCACTGACTGAGATTCAATCCCTGTCACAGACTGAGATTGAATCCCTGTCAATGACTGAGATTCCATTCCTATCACTGACTGAGCGCCAATCCCTGTCATTGACTGAGATTCATTTCCTGTCACTTCCTGAGATTCAATCCCTGTCATTGACTGAGTTTCAATCCCTGTCACTGACTGAGATTCAATCCCTGTAATTGACTGAGGATCAATCCCTTTCACTGAAAGAGGCTCAATCCCTGTCACTGACTGAGATTCAATCCCTGTCATTAACTGAGATTCAATCCTTGTCACTGACGGAGGTTCAATCCCCGTCACTGACTGAGATTCAATCCCTGTCACTGACTGAGGTTCAATCCCTGTCACTGACTGAGGTTCAATCCCTGTCACTGCCTGAGATTCAATCCCTGTCACTGTCTGAGATTCAATCCCTGTCACTGACTGAGATTCAATCCCATTTAACAAACTGAAATTCAATCCCTGTCACTGACTGAGGTTGAATCCCTGTCACCGATGGAGGTTCAATCACTGTCACTGACTGAGATTAAATCCTTGTCACTAACTGAGATTCAATCCTTGTCACTGACTGAGGCTCAATCCCTGTCACTGACTGAGAATCAATCCCTGTCACTGACTGAAGTTCAATCCCTGTCACAGACTGAGATTCAATCCCTGTCACTGACTGAGCTTCAATCCCTGTCACTGACTGAGGTTCAATCCCTGTCACAGAGTGAGATTCAATCACTGTCACTGACTGAGGTTCAATCCCTGTCACTGGTTGAGATTCAATCCCTGTCACTGACGGAGGATCAATCCCTGTCACTGACTGAGGGTCAATCCCTGTCACTGACTAAGGTTCAATCCCTGTTACTTACTGAGGCTCAATCCCTGTCACTGACTGAGGCTCAATCCCTGTCACTGTCTGAGGGTCAATGTCAGTCACTGAATGAGATTGAATCCTTGTCACTGACTGAGATTCAATCCCTGTCACCAACTGAGATTCAATCCCTGTCACTGACTGAGATTCAATCCCTGTCACCAACTGAGATTCAATCCCTGTCACTGACTGAGATTCAATCCCTGTCAATGACTGAGATTCAATCCCTGTCTCTCACTGAGATTCAATCACTGTCACTGACTGAGATTCAATCCCTGTCACTGACTGAGATTCAATCCCTGTCACTGTCTGTGAGTCAATCCCAGTCACTGACTGAGATTAAATCCCTGTCACTAACTGAGATTCAATAACTGTCACTGACTGAGGCTCAATCCCTGTCACTGACTGGGAATCAATCCCTGTCACTGACTGAAGTTCAATTCCTGTCGCAGACTGAGATTCAATCCCTGTCACTGACTGAGCTTCAATCCCTGTCACTGACTGAGGTTCAAACCCTGTCACAGAGTGAGATTCAATCACTGTCACTGACTGAGGTTCAATCCCTATTACTGGCTGAGATACAATCCCTGTCACTGATGAAGATTCAATCCCTGTCACTGACTGAGATTCAATCCCTGCCACTGACTGAGATTCAACCCTGTCACTGACTGAGATTCAATTCCTGTCACTGTCTGCGGGTCAATCCCTGTCACTGACTGAGATTAAATCCCTGTCACTAACTGAGATTCAATCCCTGTCACTGACTGAGGCTCAATCCCTGTCACTGTGTGAGGGTCAATCCCTGTCACTGATTGAGATTCAATCCCAGTCACTGACTGAGGGTCATTCCCTGTCACTATTTGAGGCTCAGTCCCTGTCACTGACTGAGATTCAATTCCTGTCACTGACTGAGATTCAATTCCTGTCACTGAGTGAGTTGCATTCCCTATTACAGACTGAGGCTCAATCCCTGTTACTGATTGAGTCTCAATCCCTGTCACTGACTGAGGTTCAAACCCTGTCACAGAGTGAGATTCAATCCCTGTCACTGACTGAGGTTCAATCCCTGTCACTAGCTGAGATTCAATCCCTGTCACTGACTGAGGTTCAATCCCTGTCACTGGCTGAGATTCAATCCCTGTCACTGACTGAGGTTAAATCCCTGTCACTTACTGAGTCTCAATACCTGTCACTGACTGAGGCTCAATCCCTGTCACTGACTGATATTCAATCCCTGTCACTAACTGAGATTCAATCCCTGTCACTGACTGAGGCTCAATCCCTGTCACTGTGTGAGGGTCAATCCCTGTCACTGATTGAGATTCAATCCCAGTCACTGACTGAGGGTCATTCCCTGTCACTATTTGAGGCTCAGTCCCTGTCACTGACTGAGATTCAATTCCTGTCACTGACTGAGATTCAATTCCTGTCACTGAGTGAGTTGCATTCCCTATTACTGACTGAGGCTCAATCCCTGTTACTGATTGAGTCTCAATCCCTGTCACTGACTGAGATTCAATCCCTGTCACAGACTGAGATTCAATCCCTGTCACTGACGGAGGCTCAATTCCTGTCACTGATTGCGATTCAATCACAGTCACAGACTGAGATTGAATCACTGTCACAGACTGAGGTTCATTCCCAGTCACTGATTGAGCTTCAATCGCTGTCACTGACTGATGCTTAATCCCTGTCACTGACTGATGTTGAATCCCAATCACTGACTGAGGTTCAATCCCTGTCACAGACTGAGATTGAATCCCTGTCAATGACTGAGATTCCATTCCTATCACTGACTGAGCGCCAATCCCTGTCATTGTCTGAGATTCATTTCCTGTCACTTCCTGAGATTCAATCCCTGTCATTGACTGAGTTTCAATCCCTGTCACTGACTGAGATTCAATTCCTGTAATTGACTGAGGTTCAATCCCTTTCATTGAAAGAGGCACAATCTCTGTCACTGACTGAGATTCAATCCCTGTCATTAACTGAGATTCAATCCTTGTCACTGACGGAGGTTCAATCCCCGTCACTGACTGAGATTCAATCCCTGTCACTGGCTGAGATTCAATTCCATTCAGTGATTGAGATTCAATCCCTGTCATACAGAGGTTCAATCCCTGTCACTGCCTGAGATTCAATCCCTGTCACTGTCTGAGATTCAATCCCTGTCATTGACTGAGTTTCAATCCCTGTCACTGACTGAGATTCAATCCCTGTAATTGACTGAGGTTCAATACCTTTCATTGAAAGAGGCACAATCTCTGTCACTGACTGAGATTCAATCCCTGTCATTAACTGAGATTCAATCCTTGTCACTGACGGAGGTTCAATCCCCGTCACTGACTGAGATTCAATCCCTGTCACTGACTGAGGTTCAATTCCATTCACTGATTGAGATTCAATCCTGTCACTGACTGAGGTTCAATCCCTGTCACTGCCTGAGATTCAATCCCTGTCACTGTCTGAGATTCAATCCCTGTCACTAACTGAGGTTCAATACCTGTCACTGACGGAGGTTCAATCCGTGTCACTGATTGAGATTCAATTCCTGTCACAGACTGAGGTTCAATCCCTGTCACTGACTGAGATTCAATCCCTGTCACTGATTGAGATTCAATCACTGTCACTGACTGAGATTCAATCCCTGTCACTAACTGAGATTCAATCACTGTCACTGACTGAGATTCAATCCCTGTCACTGTCTGTGAGTCAATCCCAGTCACTGATTGAGATAAAATCCCTGTCACTAACTGAGATTCAATCCCTGTCACTGACTGAGGCTCAATCCTTGTCACTGACTGAGAATCAATCCCTGTCACTGACTGAAGTTCAATCCCTGTCACAGGCTGAGGTTCAATCCCTTTCATTGAAAGAGGCACAATCTCTGTCACAGACTGAGATACAATCCCTGTCATTAACTGAGATTCAATCCTTGTCACTGACTGAGGTTCAATCCCTGTCACTGGTTGAGATTCAATCCCTGTCACTGACGGAGGATCAATCCCTGTCACTGACTGAGGGTCAATCCCTGTCACTGACTGAGGTTCAATCCCTGTTACTTACTGAGGCTCAATCCCTGTCACTGACTGAGGCTCAATCCCTGTCACTGTCTGAGGGTCAATGTCAGTCACTGAATGAGATTGAATCCTTGTCACTGACTGAGATTCAATCCCTGTTAACAACTGAGATTCAATCCCTGTCACTGACTGAGATTATATCCCTGACACTGTCTGAGGGTCAATCCCCAGTCACTGACTGAGATTCAATTGCTGTCACTAACTGAAAATCAATCCCTGTCACCGAGTGATTCTCAATCCCGGTCACTGACTGAGATTCAATCCCTGTCACTGACTGAGTTTCAATCCCTGTCACAGACTGAGATTCAATCCCTGTCACTGATTGAGGTTCAATGCCTGTCACTGGCTGAGATCCACTTCCTGTAACTGACTGAGGTTCAAACCCTGTCACTGACGGAGGATCAATACCTGTCACTGACTGAGGGACAATCCCTGTCACTGACTGAGGCTCAATCACTGTCACTGACTGAGATTCAATCTCTGTCACTGACTGAGGTTCAATTCCTGTCACTGACTGAAAATCAATCACTGTCTCTGACTGAGGGTCAATCCCTGTCATTGACTGAGGCTTAAACCCTGTCACAGCTTGAGATTCAATCCCTGTCACTGACTGAGGGTGAATCCCTGTCACTGACTGAGGTTCAATCCTTGCCACTGATTGAGGTCAATCCCTGTCACTGACTGAGATTGAATGCCTGTCACTAAGTGAGATTCAATCCCTGTCACTAACTGAGATTCAATCCCTGTCACTGTCTGCGGGTCAATCCCTGTTACTGACTGAGATTTACTTCCTGTCACTGACTGAGAATCAATCCCTGTGACTGACTGCGATTCAATCCATGTCACAGACTGAGATTCAATCCCTGTCATTAACTGAGATTCAATCCTTGTCACTGACGGAGGTTCAATCCCCGTCACTGACTGACATTCAATCCCTGTCACTGACTGAGATTCAATTCCATTCACTGATTGAGATTCAATCCCTGTCACTGCCTGAGATTCAATACCTGTCACTGTCTGAGATTCAATCCCTGTCACTAACTGAGGTTCAATACCTGTCACTGACGGACGTTCAATCCCTGTCACTGATTGAGATTCAATTCCTGTCACTGTCTGAGGTTCAATCCCTGTCACTAACTGAGATTCAATCACTGTCACTGACTGAGATTCAATCCCTGTCACTGTCTGTGAGTCAATCCCAGTCACTGACTGAGATTAAATCCCTGTCACTGACTGAGAATCAATCCCTGTCACTGACTGAGGCTCAATCCCTGTCACTGACTGAGAATCAATCCCTGTCACTGACTGAAGTTCAATCCCTGTCACAGACTGAGATTCAATCCCTGTCACAGAGTGAGATTCAATCACTGTCACTGACTGAGGTTCAATCCCTGTCACTGGCTGAGATTCAATCCCTGTTACTGACTGAGGCTCAATCCCTGTCACTGACTGAGGCTCAATTCCTGTCACTGTCTGAGGGTCAATGTCAGTCACTGACTGAGATTGAACCCTTGTCACTGACTGAGATTCAATCCCTGTCACCAACTGAGATTCAATCCCTGTCACTGACTGAGATTCAATCCCTGACACTGTCTGAGGGTCAATCCCCAGTCACTGACTGAGATTCAATTGCTGTCACTAACTGAAAATCAATCCCTGTCACTGAGTGATTCTCAATCCCGGTCACTGACTGAGATTCAATCCCTGTCACAGACTGAGATTCAATCCCTGTCACTGTCTGAGATTTAATCCCTGTCACAGACTGAGATTCACTCCCTGTCACTGATTGAGGTTCAATGCCTGTCACTGGCTCAGATTCACTTGCTGTAACTGACTGAGGTCCAAACCCTGTAACTGACGGAGGATCAGTACCTGTCACTGACTGAGGGACAATCCCTGTCACTGACTGAGGCTCAATCACTGTCACTGACTGAGATTCAATCCCTGTCACTGACTGAGGATCAATCCCTGTCACTGACTGAGGGTCAATTCCTGTCACTGACTGAGGATCAATCCCTGTCACTGACTGAGGGTCAATCCCTGTCACTGACTGAGATTCAATTCGATTCACTGATTGAGATTCAATCCCTGTCACTGTGTGAGGGTCAATCCCTGTCACTGATTGAGATTCAATCCCAGTCACTGACTGAGGGTCATTCCCTGTCACTATTTGAGGCTCAGTCCCTGTCACTGACTGAGATTCAATTCCTGTCACTGACTGAGATTCAATTCCTGTCACTGAGTGAGTTGCATTCCCTATTACTGACTGAGGCTCAATCCCTGTTACTGATTGAGTCTCAATCCCTGTCACTGACTGAGATTCAATCCCTGTCACAGACTGAGATTCAATCCCTGTCACTGACGGAGGCTCAATTCCTGTCACTGATTGCGATTCAATCACAGTCACAGACTGAGATTGAATCACTGTCACAGACTGAGGTTCATTCCCAGTCACTGATTGAGCTTCAATCGCTGTCACTGACTGATGCTTAATCCCTGTCACTGACTGATGTTGAATCCCAATCACTGACTGAGGTTCAATCCCTGTCACAGACTGAGATTGAATCCCTGTCAATGACTGAGATTCCATTCCTATCACTGACTGAGCGCCAATCCCTGTCATTGTCTGAGATTCATTTCCTGTCACTTCCTGAGATTCAATCCCTGTCATTGACTGAGTTTCAATCCCTGTCACTGACTGAGATTCAATTCCTGTAATTGACTGAGGTTCAATCCCTTTCATTGAAAGAGGCACAATCTCTGTCACTGACTGAGATTCAATCCCTGTCATTAACTGAGATTCAATCCTTGTCACTGACGGAGGTTCAATCCCCGTCACTGACTGAGATTCAATCCCTGTCACTGGCTGAGATTCAATTCCATTCAGTGATTGAGATTCAATCCCTGTCATACAGAGGTTCAATCCCTGTCACTGCCTGAGATTCAATCCCTGTCACTGTCTGAGATTCAATCCCTGTCATTGACTGAGTTTCAATCCCTGTCACTGACTGAGATTCAATCCCTGTAATTGACTGAGGTTCAATACCTTTCATTGAAAGAGGCACAATCTCTGTCACTGACTGAGATTCAATCCCTGTCATTAACTGAGATTCAATCCTTGTCACTGACGGAGGTTCAATCCCCGTCACTGACTGAGATTCAATCCCTGTCACTGACTGAGGTTCAATTCCATTCACTGATTGAGATTCAATCCTGTCACTGACTGAGGTTCAATCCCTGTCACTGCCTGAGATTCAATCCCTGTCACTGTCTGAGATTCAATCCCTGTCACTAACTGAGGTTCAATACCTGTCACTGACGGAGGTTCAATCCGTGTCACTGATTGAGATTCAATTCCTGTCACAGACTGAGGTTCAATCCCTGTCACTGACTGAGATTCAATCCCTGTCACTGATTGAGATTCAATCACTGTCACTGACTGAGATTCAATCCCTGTCACTAACTGAGATTCAATCACTGTCACTGACTGAGATTCAATCCCTGTCACTGTCTGTGAGTCAATCCCAGTCACTGATTGAGATAAAATCCCTGTCACTAACTGAGATTCAATCCCTGTCACTGACTGAGGCTCAATCCTTGTCACTGACTGAGAATCAATCCCTGTCACTGACTGAAGTTCAATCCCTGTCACAGGCTGAGGTTCAATCCCTTTCATTGAAAGAGGCACAATCTCTGTCACAGACTGAGATACAATCCCTGTCATTAACTGAGATTCAATCCTTGTCACTGACTGAGGTTCAATCCCTGTCACTGGTTGAGATTCAATCCCTGTCACTGACGGAGGATCAATCCCTGTCACTGACTGAGGGTCAATCCCTGTCACTGACTGAGGTTCAATCCCTGTTACTTACTGAGGCTCAATCCCTGTCACTGACTGAGGCTCAATCCCTGTCACTGTCTGAGGGTCAATGTCAGTCACTGAATGAGATTGAATCCTTGTCACTGACTGAGATTCAATCCCTGTTAACAACTGAGATTCAATCCCTGTCACTGACTGAGATTATATCCCTGACACTGTCTGAGGGTCAATCCCCAGTCACTGACTGAGATTCAATTGCTGTCACTAACTGAAAATCAATCCCTGTCACCGAGTGATTCTCAATCCCGGTCACTGACTGAGATTCAATCCCTGTCACTGACTGAGTTTCAATCCCTGTCACAGACTGAGATTCAATCCCTGTCACTGATTGAGGTTCAATGCCTGTCACTGGCTGAGATCCACTTCCTGTAACTGACTGAGGTTCAAACCCTGTCACTGACGGAGGATCAATACCTGTCACTGACTGAGGGACAATCCCTGTCACTGACTGAGGCTCAATCACTGTCACTGACTGAGATTCAATCTCTGTCACTGACTGAGGTTCAATTCCTGTCACTGACTGAAAATCAATCACTGTCTCTGACTGAGGGTCAATCCCTGTCATTGACTGAGGCTTAAACCCTGTCACAGCTTGAGATTCAATCCCTGTCACTGACTGAGGGTGAATCCCTGTCACTGACTGAGGTTCAATCCTTGCCACTGATTGAGGTCAATCCCTGTCACTGACTGAGATTGAATGCCTGTCACTAAGTGAGATTCAATCCCTGTCACTAACTGAGATTCAATCCCTGTCACTGTCTGCGGGTCAATCCCTGTTACTGACTGAGATTTACTTCCTGTCACTGACTGAGAATCAATCCCTGTGACTGACTGCGATTCAATCCATGTCACAGACTGAGATTCAATCCCTGTCATTAACTGAGATTCAATCCTTGTCACTGACGGAGGTTCAATCCCCGTCACTGACTGACATTCAATCCCTGTCACTGACTGAGATTCAATTCCATTCACTGATTGAGATTCAATCCCTGTCACTGCCTGAGATTCAATACCTGTCACTGTCTGAGATTCAATCCCTGTCACTAACTGAGGTTCAATACCTGTCACTGACGGACGTTCAATCCCTGTCACTGATTGAGATTCAATTCCTGTCACTGTCTGAGGTTCAATCCCTGTCACTAACTGAGATTCAATCACTGTCACTGACTGAGATTCAATCCCTGTCACTGTCTGTGAGTCAATCCCAGTCACTGACTGAGATTAAATCCCTGTCACTGACTGAGAATCAATCCCTGTCACTGACTGAGGCTCAATCCCTGTCACTGACTGAGAATCAATCCCTGTCACTGACTGAAGTTCAATCCCTGTCACAGACTGAGATTCAATCCCTGTCACAGAGTGAGATTCAATCACTGTCACTGACTGAGGTTCAATCCCTGTCACTGGCTGAGATTCAATCCCTGTTACTGACTGAGGCTCAATCCCTGTCACTGACTGAGGCTCAATTCCTGTCACTGTCTGAGGGTCAATGTCAGTCACTGACTGAGATTGAACCCTTGTCACTGACTGAGATTCAATCCCTGTCACCAACTGAGATTCAATCCCTGTCACTGACTGAGATTCAATCCCTGACACTGTCTGAGGGTCAATCCCCAGTCACTGACTGAGATTCAATTGCTGTCACTAACTGAAAATCAATCCCTGTCACTGAGTGATTCTCAATCCCGGTCACTGACTGAGATTCAATCCCTGTCACAGACTGAGATTCAATCCCTGTCACTGTCTGAGATTTAATCCCTGTCACAGACTGAGATTCACTCCCTGTCACTGATTGAGGTTCAATGCCTGTCACTGGCTCAGATTCACTTGCTGTAACTGACTGAGGTCCAAACCCTGTAACTGACGGAGGATCAGTACCTGTCACTGACTGAGGGACAATCCCTGTCACTGACTGAGGCTCAATCACTGTCACTGACTGAGATTCAATCCCTGTCACTGACTGAGGATCAATCCCTGTCACTGACTGAGGGTCAATTCCTGTCACTGACTGAGGATCAATCCCTGTCACTGACTGAGGGTCAATCCCTGTCACTGACTGAGATTCAATTCCATTCACTGATTGAGATTCAATCCCTGTCACTGCCTGAGATTCAATCCCTGTCACTGTCTGAGATTCAATCCCTGTCACTAACTGAGGTTCAATACCTGTCACTGACGGACGTTCAATCCCTGTCACTGATTGAGATTCAATTCCTGTCACTGTCTGAGGTTCAATCCCTGTCACTAACTGAGATTCAATCACTGTCACTGACTGAGATTCAATCCCTGTCACTGTCTGTGAGTCAATCCCAGTCACTGACTGAGATTAAATCCCTGTCACTGACTGAGAATCAATCCCTGTCACTGACTGAGGCTCAATCCCTGTCACTGACTGAGAATCAATCCCTGTCACTGACTGAAGTTCAATCCCTGTCACAGACTGAGATTCAATCCCTGTCACAGAGTGAGATTCAATCACTGTCACTGACTGAGGTTCAATCCCTGTCACTGGCTGAGATTCAATCCCTGTTACTGACTGAGGCTCAATCCCTGTCACTGACTGAGGCTCAATTCCTGTCACTGTCTGAGGGTCAATGTCAGTCACTGACTGAGATTGAACCCTTGTCACTGACTGAGATTCAATCCCTGTCACCAACTGAGATTCAATCCCTGTCACTGACTGAGATTCAATCCCTGACACTGTCTGAGGGTCAATCCCCAGTCACTGACTGAGATTCAATTGCTGTCACTAACTGAAAATCAATCCCTGTCACTGAGTGATTCTCAATCCCGGTCACTGACTGAGATTCAATCCCTGTCACAGACTGAGATTCAATCCCTGTCACTGTCTGAGATTTAATCCCTGTCACAGACTGAGATTCACTCCCTGTCACTGATTGAGGTTCAATGCCTGTCACTGGCTCAGATTCACTTGCTGTAACTGACTGAGGTCCAAACCCTGTAACTGACGGAGGATCAATACCTGTCACTGACTGAGGGACAATCCCTGTCACTGACTGAGGCTCAATCACTGTCACTGACTGAGATTCAATCCCTGTCACTGACTGAGGATCAATCCCTGTCACTGACTGAGGGTCAATTCCTGTCACTGACTGAGGATCAATCCCTGTCACTGACTGAGGGTCAATCCCTGTCACTGACTGAGGCTTATACCCTGTCACATACTGAGGATCAATCCCTGTCACTGACTGAGGGTGAATACCGGTCACTGACTGAGGTTCAATCCTTGCCACTGATGGAGGTCAATCCCTGTCACTGACTGAGATTGAATCCCTGTCACCAACTGAGATTCAATCCCTGTCACTAGGTGAGATTCAATCCCTGTCACTGACTGAGGCTCAATCCGTGTCACTGACTGAGAATCAATCCCTGTCACTGACTGCGATTCAATCCATGTCACAGACTGAGATACAATCTCTGTCACTGACCGAGTGTCAATGCCAGTCACTGACTGAGATTGAATCCCTGTCACTAACTGTGATTCAATCCCTGTCACTGACTGAGGATCAATCCCTGTCACTGTCTGAGATTCAATCCCTGTCACTGACTGAGGTTCAATCCCTGTCACTGATTGAGATTCAATTCCTGTCACTGTCTGAGGTTCAATCCCTGTCACTGACTGAGATTCAATCCCATTTAACTAACTGAAATTCAATCCCTGTCACTGACTGAGATTCAATCCCTGTCACTAACTGAGATTCAATCACTGTCACTGACTGAGATTCAATCCCTGTCACTGTCTGTGAGTCAATCCCAGTCACTGACTGAGATTAAATCCCTGTCACTGACTGAGAATCAATCCCTGTCACTGACTGAGGCTCAATCCCTGTCACTGACTGAGAATCAATCCCTGTCACTGACTGAAGTTCAATCCCTGTCACAGACTGAGATTCAATCCCTGTCACTGACTGAGCTCCAATCCCATTTAACTAATTGAGATTCAATCCCTGTCACAGAGTGAGATTCAATCACTGTCACTGATTGAGGTTCAATCCCTGTCACTGGCTGAGATTCAATCCCTGTTACTGACTGAGGCTCAATCCCTGTCACTGACTGAGACTCAATTCCTGTCACTGTCTGAGGGTCAATGTCAGTCACTGACTGAGATTGAACCCTTGTCACTGACTGAGATTCAATCCCTGTCACCAACTGAGATTCAATCCCTGTCACTGACTGAGATTCAATCCCTGACACTGTCTGAGGGTCAATCCCCAGTCACTGACTGAGATTCAATTGCTGTCACTAACTGAAAATCAATCCCTGTCACTGAGTGATTCTCAATCCCGGTCACTGACTGAGATTCAATCCCTGTCACTGACTGAGATTCAATCCCTGTCACTGTCTGAGATTTAATCCCTGTCACAGACTGAGATTCACTCCCTGTCACTGATTGAGGTTCAATGCCTGTCACTGGCTCAGATTCACTTGCTGTAACTGACTGAGGTTCAAACCCTGTAACTGACGGAGGATCAATACCTGTCACTGACTGAGGGACAATCCCTGTCACTGACTGAGGCTCAATCACTGTCACTGACTGAGATTCAATCCCTGTCACTGACTGAGGATCAATCCCTGTCACTGACTGAGGGTCAATCCCTGTCATTGACTGAGGCTTATACCCTGTCACAGACTGAGGATCAATCCCTGTCACTGACTGAGGGTGAATACCGGTCACTGACTGAGGTTCAATCCTTGCCACTGATGGAGGTCAATCCCTGTCACTGACTGAGATTCAATCCCTGTCACTAGGTGAGATTCAATCCCTGTCACTGACTGAGGCTCAATCCGTGTCACAGACTGAGATACAATCTCTGTCACTGTCCGAGTGTCAATGCCAGTCACTGACTGAGATTGAATCCCTGTCACTAACTGAGATTCAATCCCTGTCACTGACTGAGGATCAATCCCTGTCACTGTCTGAGATTCAATCCCTGTCACTGACTGAGGTTCAATCCCTGCCACTGGCTGAGATTCAATCACTGTAAATGACTGAGGTTCAATCCCTGTCCCTGACGGAGGTTCAATCCCTGTCACTGGCTGAGATTCAATCCCTGTCACTGACTGAGGCTCAATCCCTGTCACTGACTGAGGTTCAATCCCTGCTACAGACTGAGATTCATTCCCTGTCACTGACTGAGGTTCACTCCCTGTCACTGACTGAGCTTCAATCCCTATCACTGACTGAGATTCAATCCCTGTCACTGACTGCGATTCAATCCATGTCACAGACTGAGATACAATCTCTGTCACTGTCTGAGTGTCAATGCCAGTCACTGACTGAGATTGAATCCCTGTCACTAACTGAGATTCAATCTCTGTCACTGTCTGAGTGTCAATGCCAGTCACAGACTGAGATTGAATCCCTGTCACTGACTGAGATTGAATCCCTGTCACTGATGGAGGCTCAATCCCAAGTCACTGATTGAGGCTCAATCCCTGTCACTGACTGCGATTCAATCCCTCTCACAGACTGAGATTGAATCCCTGTCACAGACTGAGGTTCAATCCCTGTCACTGATTGACGTTCAATCGCTGTCATTGACTGATGCTTAATCCCAGTCACTGACTGAGATTCAATCCCTGTCTCTGACTGAGATTCAATCCCTGTCACTGACTGAATTTCAATCCCTCTCACTGACTGAGGTTCAAACCCTGTCACTGACGGAGGTTCAATCCCTGTCACTGATTGAGATTCAATTCCTGTCACTATCAGAGTCAATCCCTGTCACTGACGGAGGTTCAATCCCTGTCACTGACTGAGATTCAATCCCATTTAACTAACTGAAATTCAATCCCTGTCACTGACTGAGCTTCAATCCCTGTCACTGATGGAGGTTCAATCCCTGTCACTGACTGAGATACAATCCCTGTCATTGACTGAGATTCAATCACTGTCACAGACTGAGATTCAATTCCTGTCACTGACTGAGATTCAATCCCTTTCTCTGACTGAGATTCAATCCCTTTAACTGACGGAGGTTCAATCCCTGTCACTGACTGAGATTCAATCCCTGTCACTGACTGAGGCTCAATCACTGCCACTGACTGAAGCTCAATCCCTGTCACGGACAGAGATTCAATCCCTGCCAATGTCTGCGGGTCAATCCCAGTCACTGACTGAAATTAAATCCCTGTCACTAACTGAGGCTCAATCCCTTTCACAGACTGAGATTCAATCCCTGTCACTGACTGAGATTCAATCCCTGTCACTGTCTGCGGGTCAATCCCAGTCACTGACTGAGATTCAATCCCTGTCACTGATGGAGGTTCAATCCCTGTCACTTTCTGAGGCTCAATCCCTGTCATTGACTGAGGTTCAATCCCTGTCACTGTCTGAGGGTCAATGCAAGTCACTGACTGAGATTGAATCCCTGTCACGAAAGGAGGCTCAATCCCTGTCACTGACTTAGATTCAATCCCTGTCACTGATGGAGTTTCAATCCCTGTCACTGACTGTGATTCAATCCCTGTCAGTGACTGAGGTTCAATCCCTGTCACTAACTGAGATTAAATCCCTGTCACTGACTGAGGGTCAATCCCGGTCACTGATTAAGGTTCAATCCCTGTCACTGACTGAGGTTCAATCCCTGTCACTGACTGAGATTCAATACCTGTTACTGACTGAGGCTCAATCCCTGTTACTGATTGAGGCTCAATTCCTGTCACTGACTGAGATACAATCACTGTCACAGACTGAGATTGAATTCCTGTCACTGACTGAGATTGAATCCCTGTCACTGATGGAGGCTCAATCCCAGTCACTGACTGCGGATCGATCCCGGTCACTGATTGAGGCTCAATCCCTGTCACTGACTGCGATTCAATCCCTCTCACAAACTGAGATTGAATCCCTGTCACAGACGGAGGTTCAATCCCTGTCACTGATTGAGGTTCAATCGCTGTCATTGACTGATGCTTAATCCCTGTCACTGACTGATGTTCAATCCCACTCACTGACTGAGATTCAATTCCTTTCACTAACAGAGATTCAATTCCTGTCACAGACTAAGATTGAATCCCTGTCACAGACTGAGGTTCAATCCCTGTCTCTGACTGAGATTCAATCCCTGTCACTGACTGAATTTCAATCCCTCTCACTGACTGAGGTTCAAACCCTGTCACTGACTGAGCTTCAATCCCTGTCACTGATTGAGATTCAATTCCTGTCACTATCAGAGTCAATCCCTGTCACTGACGGAGGTTCAATCCCTGTCACTGACTGAGATTCAATCCCATTTAACTAACTGAAATTCAATCACTGTCACTGACTGAGCTTCAATCCCTGTCACTGATGGAGGTTCAATCCCTGTCACTGACTGAGATACAATCCCTGTCATTGACTGAGATTCAATCACTGTCACAGACTGAGATTCAATTCCTGTCACTGACTGAGATTCAATCCCTTTCTCTGACTGAGATTCAATCCCTTTAACTGACGGAGGTTCAATCCCTGTCACTGACTGAGATTCAATCCCTGTCACTGACTGAGGCTCAATCACTGTCACTGACTGAAGCTCAATCCCTGTCACGGACAGAGATTCAATCCCTGCCAATGTCTGCGGGTCAATCCCAGTCACTGACTGAAATTAAATCCCTGTCACTAACTGAGGCTCAATCCCTTTCACAGACTGAGATTCAATCCCTGTCACTGACTGAGATTCAATCCCTGTCACTGTCTGCGGGTCAATCCCAGTCACTGACTGAGATTCAATCCCTGTCACTGATGGAGGTTCAATCCCTGTCACTTTCTGAGGCTCAATCACTGTCATTGACTGAGGTTCAATCCCTGTCACTGTCTGAGGGTCAATGCAAGTCACTGACTGAGATTGAATCCCTGTCACGAAAGGAGGCTCAATCCCTGTCACTGACTTAGATTCAATCCCTGTCACTGATGGAGTTTCAATCCCTGTCACTGACTGTGATTCAATCCCTGTCAGTGACTGAGGTTCAATCCCTGTCACTAACTGAGATTAAATCCCTGTCACTGACTGAGGGTCAATCCCGGTCACTGATTAAGGTTCAATCCCTGTCACTGACTGAGGTTCAATCCCTGTCACTGACTGAGATTCAATACCTGTTACTGACTGAGGCTCAATCCCTGTTACTGATTGAGGCTCAATTCCTGTCACTGACTGAGATACAATCCCTGTCATTGACTGAGATTCAATCACTGTCACAGACTGAGATTGAATTCCTGTCACTGACTGAGATTGAATCCCTGTCACTGATGGAGGCTCAATCCCAGTCACTGACTGCGGATCGATCCCGGTCACTGATTGAGGCTCAATCCCTGTCACTGACTGCGATTCAATCCCTCTCACAGACTGAGATTGAATCCCTGTCACAGACTGAGGTTCAATCCCTGTCACTGATTGAGGTTCAATCGCTGTCATTGACTGATGCTTAATCCCTGTCACTGACTGATGTTCAATCCCACTCACTGACTGAGATTCAATTCCTTTCACTAACAGAGATTCAATTCCTGTCACAGACTAAGATTGAATCCCTGTCACAGACTGAGGTTCAATCCCTGTCTCTGACTGAGATTCAATCCCTGTCACTGACTGAATTTCAATCCCTCTCACTGACTGAGGTTCAAACCCTGTCACTGATGGAGGTTCAATCCTTGTCACTGATTGAGATTCAATTCCTGTTACTATCAGAGTCAATCCCTGTCACTGACGGAGGTTCAATCCCTGTCACTGATTGAGATTCAATTCCTGTCACTGTCTGAGATTCAATCCCTGTCACTTTCTGAGCGTCATTCCCTGTCACTGATTTAGATTCAATCCCTGTCACTGACTGAGATTCAATCCCTGTCACTGACTGAGATTCAATCACTGTCACAGACTGAGATTCAATTCCTGTCACTGACTGAGATTCAATCCCTGTCTCTGACTGAGATTCAATCCCTGTCACTGACTGAGGTTCAATCCCTGTCACTGACTGAGATTCAATTCCATTCACTGACTGAGATTCAATCACTTTCACTGACTGAGGTTCAATCCCTGTCACAGACTGAGATTCTATCCCATTCACAGAATGAGATTAGATTAGATTAGATTATTTTTTAGATTAGGTTAATTACAGTGTGGAAACAGGCCCTTCAGCCCAACAAGTCCAAATCGACCCGCCGAAACGCAACCCACCCATACCCCTTTTTACCTAACACTACGGGCAATTTAGCATGGCCAATTCACCTGACCTGCACATCTTTGGACTGTGGGAGGAAACCGGAGCACCCGGAGGAAACCCACACAGACACGGGGAGAATGTGCAAACTCCACACAGTCAGTCGCCTGAGTCGGGAATTGAACCCGGGTCTCTGGCGCTGTGAGGCAGCAGTGCTAACCACTGTGCCACCGTGCCGCCCAAAATCCTTGTCACTGACAGATGTTCAATCCCTGTCACAAACTGAGATTCAATCACTTTCACTGACTGAGGTTCAATCCCTGTCACTGTCTGAGGGTCAATGCCAGTCACTGACTGAGATTGAATCCCTGTCACTAACTGAGATTCAATCCCTGTCACTGACTGACGTTCAATCCCAGTCACAGAATGAGATTCAATCCCTGTCACTGACTGTGGGTCAATCCCTGTCACTGACTTAGGTTCAATCGCTGTCACTGACTGAGGTTCAATCCCAGTCACAGACTGAGATTCAATCCCTGTCACTGTCTGAGATTCAATCCCTGTCACTGACTGAGGTTCAATCCCTGTCACTGACGGAATTTCAATCCCTGTCACTGATTGAGATTCAATTCCTGTCACTGTCTGAGGTTCAATCCCTGTCACTGACTGAGATTCAATCCCATTTAACTAACTGAAATTTAGTCCCTGTCACTGACTGAGGTTCAATCCCTGTCACTGACTGAGATTCAATCCCTGTCACTGACTGAGATTCAATCCCTGTCACTGTCTGCGGGTCAATCCCAGTCACTGACTGAGAATCAATCCCTGTCACTGACTGAAGTTCAATCCCTGTCACTGTCTGAGATTCAATCCCTGTCACAGACTGAGATTCAATCCCTGTCACTGACTGAGATTCAATCCCTGTCACTGTCTGCGGGTCAATCCCAGTCACTGACTGAGAATCAATCCCTGTCACTGACTGAAGTTCAATCCCTGTCACTGTCTGAGATTCAATCCCTGTCACAGACTGAGATTCAATCCCTGTCACTGACTAAGGTTCAATCCCTGCCACAGACTGAGATTCAATCACTCTCACTGACTGAGGTTCAATGCCTGTCACTGGCTGAGATTCACTTCCTGTAACTGACTGAGTTTCAATTCCTGTCACTGACGGAGGATCAATCCGTGTCACTGACTGAGAATCAATCCCTGTCACTAACTGCGATTCAATCCATGTCACAGACTGAGATACAATCTCTGTCACTGTCCGAGTGTCAATGCCAGTCACTGAGGTTGAATCCCTGTCACTAACTGAGATTCAATCCCTGTCACTGACTGAGGATCAATCCCTGTCACTGTCTGAGATTCAATCCCTGTCACTGACTGAGGTTCTATCCCTGTCACTGGCTGAGATTCAATCACTGTAAATGACTGAGGTTCAATCCCTGTCACTGACGGAGGTTCAATCCCTGTCACAGACTGAGGTTCAATTCCTGTCACTGACTGAGGTTCAATCCCTGTCACTGACTGAGATTCAATCCCTGTCACTGACTGAGATTTAATCCCTGTCACTGACTGAGATTCAATCCCTGACACTGACTCAGGGTCAATCCCAAGTCACTGACTGAGATTCAATTACTGTCACTCACTGAAAATCAATCCCTGTCACCGAGTGATTCTCAATCCCTGTCACTGACTGAGATTCAATCCCTGTCACTGACTGAGGTTCAATCCCTGTCACAGACTGAGATTCAAACCCTGTCACTGTCTGAGATTCAATCCCTGTCACTGATTGAGGTTCAATGCCTGTCATTGGCTGAGATACACTTCCTGTCACTGACTAAGGTTAAATCCCTGTCACTGACTGAGGTTCAATCCCTGTCACTGACTGAGATTCAGTCACTGTCACTAACTGAGATTCAATCCCAGTCACTGACTGAGATTCATTTGCTGTCACTAAATTAAAATCAATCCCTGTCACCGACTGAGGATCAATCCCTGTCACTGACTGAGTCTCAATCCCTGTCACTGACTGAGGTTCAATCCCTGTCACTGACTGAGATTCAATCCCTGTCACGAACTGAGATTCAATCCCTGTCACTGACTGAGATTCAATCCCTGTCACGGACAGAGGATCAATCCCTGTCACTGACTGAGATTCAATCCCTGTCACAGACTGAGATTCAATCCCTGTCACTGACTGATGGTCAATACCGGTCACTGACTGAGGTTCAATCCTTGTCACTGATGGATGTCAATCCCTGTCACTGACTGAGATTCAATCCCTGTCACTAACTGAGATTCAATTCCTGTCAACGAACAGAGATTCAATCCCTGTCACTGACTGAGGCTCAATCCCTGTCACTGACTGAGATTCAATCCCTGTCACTGACTGAGGTTCAATCCCTGACACTGTCTCAGGGTCAATCCCCAGTCACTGACTGAGATTCAATTGCTGTCACTAACTGAAAATCAATCCCTGTCACCGAGTGATTCTCCATCCCTGTCACTGAGTGAGATTCAATCCCTGTCACTGACTGAGGCTCAATCCCTGTCACAGACTGAGATTCAATCCCTGTCACTGTCTGAGATTCAATCCCTGTCACTGACTGAGTCTCAATCCCTCTCACTGACTGAGATTCAATCCCTGTCACCGGCTGAGGCTCAATCCCTGTCACTGACTGAGTCTCAATCCCTGTCACTGACTGACGTTCAATCCCTGTCACTGACTGAGAACCAATCCCATTTAACTAACTGAGATTCAATCCCTGTCACTGACTGAAATTCAATCCCTGTCACTGACAGAGGATCAATCCCTGTCACTGACTGAGATTCAATCCCTGTCACTGTCTGAGGGTTAATACCGGTCACAGACTGATATTCAATCCTTGTCACTGATGGAGGTCAATCCCTGTCACTGACTGAGATTCAATCCCTGTCACTAACTGAGATTCAATCCCTGTCACTGACTGAGGCTCAATCCCTGTCACTGACTGAGATTGAATCCCTGTCACTAACTGCGATTCAATCCCTGTCACAGACTGAGATTCAATCCCTGTCACTGACTGAGGGTCAATCCCTGTCACTGACTAATGTTCAATCCCTGTCACTGACTGACGTTCAATCCCTGTTATTGACTGAGATTCAATCCCTGTCACTGTCTGAGATTCAATCCCTGTCACTGACAAAGGTTTAATCCCTGTCACTGTCTGAGATTCAATCACTGTCACTGTCTAAGGTTCAATACCTATCACTGACTGAGAACCAATCCCATTTAACTAACTGAGATTCAATCCCTGTCACTGACTGAGGTTCAATCCCTGTCACTGATGGATGTTCAATCCCTGTCACCAACTGAGATTCAATCCCTGTCACTGACTGAGATTCAATCCCTGACACTGTCTGAGGGTCAATGCCCAGTCACTGACTGAGATTCAATCCCTGTCACTGACTGAGATTCAATCCCTGTCACTGTCTGAAAATCAATTTTTGTCACCGAGTGATTCTCAATCCCGGTCACTGACTGAGATACAATCCCTGTCACTGACTGAGGTTCAACCCCTGTCACAGACTGAGATTCAATCCCTGTCACTGTCTGAGATTCAATCCCTGTCACAGACTGAGTTTCACTCCTTGTCACTGATTGAGGTTCAATGCCTGTCACTGGCTGAGATTCACTTACTGTCATTGACTGAGGTTCAATCCCTGTCAATGACGGGGGATCAAAACCTGTCACTGACTGAGATTCTATCCCTGTCACTGTCTGAAGGTCAATGCCAGTCACTGACTGAGATTGAATCCCTGTCACTAACTGAGATTCAATCCCTGTCACTAACTGAGATTCAGTCACTGTCACTAACTGAGATTCAATCCCTGTCACTGTCTGAGGGTCAATCCCTGTCTCTAACTGCGATTCATTTGCTGTCACTAACTGAAAATCAATCCCTGTCACCGACTGAGGCTAAATCCCTGTCTCTGAGTGAGATTCAAATCCTGTCACTGACAGAGGGTCAATCACTGTCACTGACTGAGGTTCAATCCCTGTCACCAACTGAGGCTTAATCCCTGTCACTGACTGAGGCTCAAACCCTGTCACTGAATGAGATTCAATCACTGTCACTGTCTGAGGTTCAATACCTGTCACTGACTGAGAACCAATCCCATTTAACAAACTGAGATTCAATCCCTGTCACTGTCTGAGGGTCAATCCCTGTCACAGACTGTGTTTCAATCCCTTTTACTGATTGAGGTTCTATCCCTGTCACTGGCTGAGATTCACTTCCTGTCACTGACTGAGGTTCAATCCGTGTCGCTGACTGAGGTTCAATCCCTGTCACTAACTGACATTCAATCCCTGTCACTGACTGATATTCAATCCCGGTCACTGACTGAGATTCAATCCCTGTCACTGACTGAGGGTCAATACCGGTCACTGACTGAGGATCAATCCCAGTCACTGACTGAGGTTCAATCCCTGTCACTGACTGAGATCCAATCCCATTTAACGAACTGAGATTCAATCCCTGTCACTGACTGAGGGTCAATACCTGTTACTGATGGAGGTTCAATCCCTGTCACTAACTGAGATTCAATCCCTGTCACTGTCTGAGGGTCAATCCCAGTCACTGACTGAGATTCAATTCCTGTCACTGACTGAGGGTCAATCCCTGTCTCTGACTGAGGTTCAATCCCTGTTACTTGCTGAGGCTCAATCCCTGTCACTGACTGAGGCTCAATCCCTGTCACTGTCTGACGGTCAATGTCAGTCACTGCCTGAGATTGAATCCCTCTCACTGACTGAGATTCAATCCCTGTCACCAACTGAGATTCAATCCCTGTCACTGACTGAGATTCAATCCCTGACACTGTCTGAGGGTCAATGCCCAGTCACTGACTGAGATTCAATCCCTGTCACTGACTGAGATTCAATCCCTGTCACTGTCTGAAAATCAATTTTTGTCACCGAGTGATTCTCAATCCCGGTCACTGACTGAGATACAATCCCTGTCACTGACTGATGTTCAACCCCTGTCACAGACTGAGATTCAATCCCTGTCACTGTCTGAGATTCAATCCCTGTCACAGACTGAGTTTCACTCCCTGTCACTGATTGAGGTTCAATGCCAGTCACTGACTGAGGTTCAATCCCTGTCACTGACTGAGATCCAATCCCATTTAACGAACTGAGATTCAATCCCTGTCACTGACTGAGGGTCAATACCTGTTACTGATGGAGGTTCAATCCCTGTCACTGACTGAGATTCAATCCCAGTCACTGACTGAGGTTCAATCCCTGTCACTGACTGAGGGTCAATACCGGTCACTGACTGAGGATCAATCCCAGTCACTGACTGAGGTTCAATCCCTGTCACTGACTGAGATCCAATCCCATTTAACGAACTGAGATTCAATCCCTGTCACTGACTGAGGGTCAATACCTGTTACTGATGGAGGTTCAATTCCTGTCACTGACTGAGATTCAATCCCTGTCACTGACTGAGGTTCAATCCCTGTCACTGGCTGAGATTCAATCCCTGTCACTGACTGAGGTTCAATCCCTGTCACTGACTGAGATACACTTCCTGTCACTAACTGAGATTCAATCCCTGTCACTAACTGAGATTCAGTCACTGTCACTGACTGAGGTTCAATCCCTGTCACTGACTGAGAACCAATCCCATTTAACTAACTGAGATTCAATTCCTGTCACTGACTGAAATTCAATCCCTGTCACTGACAGAGGATCAATCCCTGTCACTGTCTGAGGGTCAATACCGGTCACAGACTGAGATTCAATCCTTGTCACTGATGGAGGTCAATCCCTGTCACTGACTGAGATTCAATCCCTGTCACTAACTGAGATTCAATCCCTGTCACTGACTGAGGCTCAATCCCTGTCACTGACTGAGATTCAATCCCTGTCACTGACTGAGGTTCAATCCCGGTCACTGTCTGAGGGTCATTGCCAGTCACTGACTGAGATTGAATCCCTGTCACTAACTGCGATTCAATCCCTGTCACAGACTGAGAATCAATCCCTGTCACTGACTGAGGGTCAATACCTGTCACTGACTAATGTTCAATCCCTGTCACTGACTGACGTTCAATCCCTGTCACAGACTGAGATTCAATCCCTGTCACTGTCTGAGATTCAATCCCTGTCACTGACAAAGGTTTAATCCCTGTCACTGTCTGAGATTCAATCCCTGTCACTGTCTAAGGTTCAATACCTGTCACTGACTGAGAACCAATCCCATTTAACTAACTGAGATTCAATCCCTGTCACTGACTGAGGTTCAATCCCTGTCACTGTCTGAGGGTCAGTCCCAGTCACTGACTGAGATTCAATCCCTGTCACTGACTGAGTGTCAATCCCTGTCTCTGACTGAGGTTCAATCCCTGTTACTTGCTGAGGCTCAATCCCTGTCACTGACTGAGGCTCAATCCCTGTCACTGTCTGACGGTCAATGTCAGTCACTTCCTGAGATTGAATCCCTCTCACTGACTGAGATTCAATCCCTGTCACCAACTGAGATTCAATCCCTGTCACTGACTGAGATTCAATCCCTGACACTGTCTGAGGGTCAATGCCCAGTCACTGACTGAGATTCAATCCCTGTCACTGACTGAGATTCAATCCCTGTCACTGTCTGAAAATCAATTTTTGTCACCGAGTGATTCTCAATCCCGGTCACTGACTGAGATACAATCCCTGTCACTGACTGATGTTCAACCCCTGTCACAGACTGAGATTCAATCCCTGTCACTGTCTGAGATTCATTCCCTGTCACAGACTGAGTTTCACTCCCTGTCACTGATTGAGGTTCAATGCCAGTCACTGGCTGAGATTCACTTACTGTCATTGACTGAGGTTCAATCCCTGTCAATGACGGGGGATCAAAACCTGTCACTGACTGAGATTCAATCCCTGTCACTGTCTGAGGGTCAATGCCAGTCACTGACTGAGATTGAATCCCTGTCACTAACTGAGATTCAATCACTGTCACTGTCTGAGTTTCAATCCCTGTCACTGTCTGAGATTCAATCCCTGTCACTGACTGAGGTTCAATCCCTGTCACTGACGGAATTTCAATCCCTGTCACTGATTGAGATTCAATCGCTGTCACTGACTGAGGTTCAATCCCAGTCACTGTCTGAGATTCAATCCCTGTCACTGACTGAGGTTCAATCCCTGTCACTGACGGAATTTCAATCCCTGTCACTGATTGAGATTCAATTCCTGTCACTGTCTGAGGTTCAATCCCTGTCACTGACTGAGATTCAATCCCATTTAACTAACTGAAATTTAGTCCCTGTCACTGACTGAGGTTCAATCCCTGTCACTGACTGAGATTCAATCCCTGTCACTGACTGAGATTCAATCCCTGTCACTGTCTGCGGGTCAATCCCAGTCACTGACTGAGAATCAATCCCTGTCACTGACTGAAGTTCAATCCCTGTCACTGTCTGAGATTCAATCCCTGTCACAGACTGAGATTCAATCCCTGTCACTGACTGAGATTCAATCCCTGTCACTGTCTGCGGGTCAATCCCAGTCACTGACTGAGAATCAATCCCTGTCACTGACTGAAGTTCAATCCCTGTCACTGTCTGAGATTCAATCCCTGTCACAGACTGAGATTCAATCCCTGTCACTGACTAAGGTTCAATCCCTGCCACAGACTGAGATTCAATCACTCTCACTGACTGAGGTTCAATGCCTGTCACTGGCTGAGATTCACTTCCTGTAACTGACTGAGTTTCAATTCCTGTCACTGACGGAGGATCAATCCGTGTCACTGACTGAGAATCAATCCCTGTCACTAACTGCGATTCAATCCATGTCACAGACTGAGATACAATCTCTGTCACTGTCCGAGTGTCAATGCCAGTCACTGAGGTTGAATCCCTGTCACTAACTGAGATTCAATCCCTGTCACTGACTGAGGATCAATCCCTGTCACTGTCTGAGATTCAATCCCTGTCACTGACTGAGGTTCTATCCCTGTCACTGGCTGAGATTCAATCACTGTAAATGACTGAGGTTCAATCCCTGTCACTGACGGAGGTTCAATCCCTGTCACAGACTGAGGTTCAATTCCTGTCACTGACTGAGGTTCAATCCCTGTCACTGACTGAGATTCAATCCCTGTCACTGACTGAGATTTAATCCCTGTCACTGACTGAGATTCAATCCCTGACACTGACTCAGGGTCAATCCCAAGTCACTGACTGAGATTCAATTACTGTCACTCACTGAAAATCAATCCCTGTCACCGAGTGATTCTCAATCCCTGTCACTGACTGAGATTCAATCCCTGTCACTGACTGAGGTTCAATCCCTGTCACAGACTGAGATTCAAACCCTGTCACTGTCTGAGATTCAATCCCTGTCACTGATTGAGGTTCAATGCCTGTCATTGGCTGAGATACACTTCCTGTCACTGACTAAGGTTAAATCCCTGTCACTGACTGAGGTTCAATCCCTGTCACTGACTGAGATTCAGTCACTGTCACTAACTGAGATTCAATCCCAGTCACTGACTGAGATTCATTTGCTGTCACTAAATTAAAATCAATCCCTGTCACCGACTGAGGATCAATCCCTGTCACTGACTGAGTCTCAATCCCTGTCACTGACTGAGGTTCAATCCCTGTCACTGACTGAGATTCAATCCCTGTCACGAACTGAGATTCAATCATTGTCACTGACTGAGATTCAATCCCTGTCACGGACAGAGGATCAATCCCTGTCACTGACTGAGATTCAATCCCTGTCACAGACTGAGATTCAATCCCTGTCACTGACTGATGGTCAATACCGGTCACTGACTGAGGTTCAATCCTTGTCACTGATGGATGTCAATCCCTGTCACTGACTGAGATTCAATCCCTGTCACTAACTGAGATTCAATTCCTGTCAACGAACAGAGATTCAATCCCTGTCACTGACTGAGGCTCAATCCCTGTCACTGACTGAGATTCAATCCCTGTCACTGACTGAGGTTCAATCCCTGACACTGTCTCAGGGTCAATCCCCAGTCACTGACTGAGATTCAATTGCTGTCACTAACTGAAAATCAATCCCTGTCACCGAGTGATTCTCCATCCCTGTCACTGAGTGAGATTCAATCCCTGTCACTGACTGAGGCTCAATCCCTGTCACAGACTGAGATTCAATCCCTGTCACTGTCTGAGATTCAATCCCTGTCACTGACTGAGTCTCAATCCCTCTCACTGACTGAGATTCAATCCCTGTCACCGGCTGAGGCTCAATCCCTGTCACTGACTGAGTCTCAATCCCTGTCACTGACTGACGTTCAATCCCTGTCACTGACTGAGAACCAATCCCATTTAACTAACTGAGATTCAATCCCTGTCACTGACTGAAATTCAATCCCTGTCACTGACAGAGGATCAATCCCTGTCACTGACTGAGATTCAATCCCTGTCACTGTCTGAGGGTTAATACCGGTCACAGACTGATATTCAATCCTTGTCACTGATGGAGGTCAATCCCTGTCACTGACTGAGATTCAATCCCTGTCACTAACTGAGATTCAATCCCTGTCACTGACTGAGGCTCAATCCCTGTCACTGACTGAGATTGAATCCCTGTCACTAACTGCGATTCAATCCCTGTCACAGACTGAGATTCAATCCCTGTCACTGACTGAGGGTCAATCCCTATCACTGACTAATGTTCAATCCCTGTCACTGACTGACGTTCAATCCCTGTTATTGACTGAGATTCAATCCCTGTCACTGTCTGAGATTCAATCCCTGTCACTGACAAAGGTTTAATCCCTGTCACTGACTGAGATTCAATCCCTGTCACTGTCTGAGGGTCAATGCCAGTCACTGACTGAGATTGAATCCCTGTCACTAACTGAGATTCAATCACTGTCACTGTCTGAGTTTCAATCCCTGTCACTGTCTGAGATTCAATCCCTGTCACTGACTGAGGTTCAATCCCTGTCACTGACGGAATTTCAATCCCTGTCACTGATTGAGATTCAATCGCTGTCACTGACTGAGGTTCAATCCCAGTCACTGTCTGAGATTCAATCCCTGTCACTGACTGAGGTTCAATCCCTGTCACTGACGGAATTTCAATCCCTGTCACTGATTGAGATTCAATTCCTGTCACTGTCTGAGGTTCAATCCCTGTCACTGACTGAGATTCAATCCCATTTAACTAACTGAAATTTAGTCCCTGTCACTGACTGAGGTTCAATCCCTGTCACTGACTGAGATTCAATCCCTGTCACTGACTGAGATTCAATCCCTGTCACTGTCTGCGGGTCAATCCCAGTCACTGACTGAGAATCAATCCCTGTCACTGACTGAAGTTCAATCCCTGTCACTGTCTGAGATTCAATCCCTGTCACAGACTGAGATTCAATCCCTGTCACTGACTGAGATTCAATCCCTGTCACTGTCTGCGGGTCAATCCCAGTCACTGACTGAGAATCAATCCCTGTCACTGACTGAAGTTCAATCCCTGTCACTGTCTGAGATTCAATCCCTGTCACAGACTGAGATTCAATCCCTGTCACTGACTAAGGTTCAATCCCTGCCACAGACTGAGATTCAATCACTCTCACTGACTGAGGTTCAATGCCTGTCACTGGCTGAGATTCACTTCCTGTAACTGACTGAGTTTCAATTCCTGTCACTGACGGAGGATCAATCCGTGTCACTGACTGAGAATCAATCCCTGTCACTAACTGCGATTCAATCCATGTCACAGACTGAGATACAATCTCTGTCACTGTCCGAGTGTCAATGCCAGTCACTGAGGTTGAATCCCTGTCACTAACTGAGATTCAATCCCTGTCACTGACTGAGGATCAATCCCTGTCACTGTCTGAGATTCAATCCCTGTCACTGACTGAGGTTCTATCCCTGTCACTGGCTGAGATTCAATCACTGTAAATGACTGAGGTTCAATCCCTGTCACTGACGGAGGTTCAATCCCTGTCACAGACTGAGGTTCAATTCCTGTCACTGACTGAGGTTCAATCCCTGTCACTGACTGAGATTCAATCCCTGTCACTGACTGAGATTTAATCCCTGTCACTGACTGAGATTCAATCCCTGACACTGACTCAGGGTCAATCCCAAGTCACTGACTGAGATTCAATTACTGTCACTCACTGAAAATCAATCCCTGTCACCGAGTGATTCTCAATCCCTGTCACTGACTGAGATTCAATCCCTGTCACTGACTGAGGTTCAATCCCTGTCACAGACTGAGATTCAAACCCTGTCACTGTCTGAGATTCAATCCCTGTCACTGATTGAGGTTCAATGCCTGTCATTGGCTGAGATACACTTCCTGTCACTGACTAAGGTTAAATCCCTGTCACTGACTGAGGTTCAATCCCTGTCACTGACTGAGATTCAGTCACTGTCACTAACTGAGATTCAATCCCAGTCACTGACTGAGATTCATTTGCTGTCACTAAATTAAAATCAATCCCTGTCACCGACTGAGGATCAATCCCTGTCACTGACTGAGTCTCAATCCCTGTCACTGACTGAGGTTCAATCCCTGTCACTGACTGAGATTCAATCCCTGTCACGAACTGAGATTCAATCATTGTCACTGACTGAGATTCAATCCCTGTCACGGACAGAGGATCAATCCCTGTCACTGACTGAGATTCAATCCCTGTCACAGACTGAGATTCAATCCCTGTCACTGACTGATGGTCAATACCGGTCACTGACTGAGGTTCAATCCTTGTCACTGATGGATGTCAATCCCTGTCACTGACTGAGATTCAATCCCTGTCACTAACTGAGATTCAATTCCTGTCAACGAACAGAGATTCAATCCCTGTCACTGACTGAGGCTCAATCCCTGTCACTGACTGAGATTCAATCCCTGTCACTGACTGAGGTTCAATCCCTGACACTGTCTCAGGGTCAATCCCCAGTCACTGACTGAGATTCAATTGCTGTCACTAACTGAAAATCAATCCCTGTCACCGAGTGATTCTCCATCCCTGTCACTGAGTGAGATTCAATCCCTGTCACTGACTGAGGCTCAATCCCTGTCACAGACTGAGATTCAATCCCTGTCACTGTCTGAGATTCAATCCCTGTCACTGACTGAGTCTCAATCCCTCTCACTGACTGAGATTCAATCCCTGTCACCGGCTGAGGCTCAATCCCTGTCACTGACTGAGTCTCAATCCCTGTCACTGACTGACGTTCAATCCCTGTCACTGACTGAGAACCAATCCCATTTAACTAACTGAGATTCAATCCCTGTCACTGACTGAAATTCAATCCCTGTCACTGACAGAGGATCAATCCCTGTCACTGACTGAGATTCAATCCCTGTCACTGTCTGAGGGTTAATACCGGTCACAGACTGATATTCAATCCTTGTCACTGATGGAGGTCAATCCCTGTCACTGACTGAGATTCAATCCCTGTCACTAACTGAGATTCAATCCCTGTCACTGACTGAGGCTCAATCCCTGTCACTGACTGAGATTGAATCCCTGTCACTAACTGCGATTCAATCCCTGTCACAGACTGAGATTCAATCCCTGTCACTGACTGAGGGTCAATCCCTATCACTGACTAATGTTCAATCCCTGTCACTGACTGACGTTCAATCCCTGTTATTGACTGAGATTCAATCCCTGTCACTGTCTGAGATTCAATCCCTGTCACTGACAAAGGTTTAATCCCTGTCACTGTCTGAGATTCAATCACTGTCACTGTCTAAGGTTCAATACCTATCACTGACTGAGAACCAATCCCATTTAACTAACTGAGATTCAATCCCTGTCACTGACTGAGGTTCAATCCCTGTCACTGATGGATGTTCAATCCCTGTCACCAACTGAGATTCAATCCCTGTCACTGACTGAGATTCAATCCCTGACACTGTCTGAGGGTCAATGCCCAGTCACTGACTGAGATTCAATCCCTGTCACTGACTGAGATTCAATCCCTGTCACTGTCTGAAAATCAATTTTTGTCACCGAGTGATTCTCAATCCCGGTCACTGACTGAGATACAATCCCTGTCACTGACTGAGGTTCAACCCCTGTCACAGACTGAGATTCAATCCCTGTCACTGTCTGAGATTCAATCCCTGTCACAGACTGAGTTTCACTCCTTGTCACTGATTGAGGTTCAATGCCTGTCACTGGCTGAGATTCACTTACTGTCATTGACTGAGGTTCAATCCCTGTCAATGACGGGGGATCAAAACCTGTCACTGACTGAGATTCTATCCCTGTCACTGTCTGAAGGTCAATGCCAGTCACTGACTGAGATTGAATCCCTGTCACTAACTGAGATTCAATCCCTGTCACTAACTGAGATTCAGTCACTGTCACTAACTGAGATTCAATCCCTGTCACTGTCTGAGGGTCAATCCCTGTCTCTAACTGCGATTCATTTGCTGTCACTAACTGAAAATCAATCCCTGTCACCGACTGAGGCTAAATCCCTGTCTCTGAGTGAGATTCAATTCCTGTCACTGACAGAGGGTCAATCACTGTCACTGACTGAGGTTCAATCCCTGTCACCAACTGAGGCTTAATCGCTGTCACTGACTGAGGCTCAAACCCTGTCACTGAATGAGATTCAATCACTGTCACTGTCTGAGGTTCAATACCTGTCACTGACTGAGAACCAATCCCATTTAACAAACTGAGATTCAATCCCTGTCACTGTCTGAGGGTCAATCCCTGTCACAGACTGTGTTTCAATCCCTTTTACTGATTGAGGTTCTATCCCTGTCACTGGCTGAGATTCACTTCCTGTCACTGACTGAGGTTCAATCCGTGTCGCTGACTGAGGTTCAATCCCTGTCACTAACTGACATTCAATCCCTGTCACTGACTGATATTCAATCCCGGTCACTGACTGAGATTCAATCCCTGTCACTGACTGAGGGTCAATACCGGTCACTGACTGAGGATCAATCCCAGTCACTGACTGAGGTTCAATCCCTGTCACTGACTGAGATCCAATCCCATTTAACGAACTGAGATTCAATCCCTGTCACTGACTGAGGGTCAATACCTGTTACTGATGGAGGTTCAATCCCTGTCACTAACTGAGATTCAATCCCTGTCACTGTCTGAGGGTCAATCCCAGTCACTGACTGAGATTCAATCCCTGTCACTGACTGAGGGTCAATCCCTGTCTCTGACTGAGGTTCAATCCCTGTTACTTGCTGAGGCTCAATCCCTGTCACTGACTGAGGCTCAATCCCTGTCACTGTCTGACGGTCAATGTCAGTCACTGCCTGAGATTGAATCCCTCTCACTGACTGAGATTCAATCCCTGTCACCAACTGAGATTCAATCCCTGTCACTGACTGAGATTCAATCCCTGACACTGTCTGAGGGTCAATGCCCAGTCACTGACTGAGATTCAATCCCTGTCACTGACTGAGATTCAATCCCTGTCACTGTCTGAAAATCAATTTTTGTCACCGAGTGATTCTCAATCCCGGTCACTGACTGAGATACAATCCCTGTCACTGACTGATGTTCAACCCCTGTCACAGACTGAGATTCAATCCCTGTCACTGTCTGAGATTCAATCCCTGTCACAGACTGAGTTTCACTCCCTGTCACTGATTGAGGTTCAATGCCAGTCACTGACTGAGGTTCAATCCCTGTCACTGACTGAGATCCAATCCCATTTAACGAACTGAGATTCAATCCCTGTCACTGACTGAGGGTCAATACCTGTTACTGATGGAGGTTCAATCCCTGTCACTGACTGAGATTCAATCCCTGTCACTGACTGAGGTTCAATCCCTGTCACTGACTGAGGGTCAATACCGGTCACTGACTGAGGATCAATCCCAGTCACTGACTGAGGTTCAATCCCTGTCACTGACTGAGATCCAATCCCATTTAACGAACTGAGATTCAATCCCTGTCACTGACTGAGGGTCAATACCTGTTACTGATGGAGGTTCAATTCCTGTCACTGACTGAGATTCAATCCCTGTCACTGACTGAGGTTCAATCCCTGTCACTGGCTGAGATTCAATCCCTGTCACTGACTGAGGTTCAATCCCTGTCACTGACTGAGATACACTTCCTGTCACTAACTGAGATTCAATCCCTGTCACTAACTGAGATTCAGTCACTGTCACTGACTGAGGTTCAATCCCTGTCACTGACTGAGAACCAATCCCATTTAACTAACTGAGATTCAATTCCTGTCACTGACTGAAATTCAATCCCTGTCACTGACAGAGGATCAATCCCTGTCACTGTCTGAGGGTCAATACCGGTCACAGACTGAGATTCAATCCTTGTCACTGATGGAGGTCAATCCCTGTCACTGACTGAGATTCAATCCCTGTCACTAACTGAGATTCAATCCCTGTCACTGACTGAGGCTCAATCCCTGTCACTGACTGAGATTCAATCCCTGTCACTGACTGAGGTTCAATCCCGGTCACTGTCTGAGGGTCATTGCCAGTCACTGACTGAGATTGAATCTCTGTCACTAACTGCGATTCAATCCCTGTCACAGACTGAGAATCAATCCCTGTCACTGACTGAGGGTCAATACCTGTCACTGACTAATGTTCAATCCCTGTCACTGACTGACGTTCAATCCCTGTCACAGACTGAGATTCAATCCCTGTCACTGTCTGAGATTCAATCCCTGTCACTGACAAAGGTTTAATCCCTGTCACTGTCTGAGATTCAATCCCTGTCACTGTCTAAGGTTCAATACCTGTCACTGACTGAGAACCAATCCCATTTAACTAACTGAGATTCAATCCCTGTCACTGACTGAGGTTCAATCCCTGTCACTGTCTGAGGGTCAGTCCCAGTCACTGACTGAGATTCAATCCCTGTCACTGACTGAGTGTCAATCCCTGTCTCTGACTGAGGTTCAATCCCTGTTACTTGCTGAGGCTCAATCCCTGTCACTGACTGAGGCTCAATCCCTGTCACTGTCTGACGGTCAATGTCAGTCACTTCCTGAGATTGAATCCCTCTCACTGACTGAGATTCAATCCCTGTCACCAACTGAGATTCAATCCCTGTCACTGACTGAGATTCAATCCCTGACACTGTCTGAGGGTCAATGCCCAGTCACTGACTGAGATTCAATCCCTGTCACTGACTGAGATTCAATCCCTGTCACTGTCTGAAAATCAATTTTTGTCACCGAGTGATTCTCAATCCCGGTCACTGACTGAGATACAATCCCTGTCACTGACTGATGTTCAATCCCTGTCACTGTCTGAGATTCATTCCCTGTCACAGACTGAGTTTCACTCCCTGTCACTGATTGAGGTTCAATGCCAGTCACTGGCTGAGATTCACTTACTGTCATTGACTGAGGTTCAATCCCTGTCAATGACGGGGGATCAAAACCTGTCACTGACTGAGATTCAATCCCTGTCACTGTCTGAGGGTCAATGCCAGTCACTGACTGAGATTGAATCCCTGTCACTAACTGAGATTCAATCACTGTCACTGTCTGAGTTTCAATACCTGTCACTGACTGAGAACCAATCCCATTTAACTAACTGAGATTCAATCCCTGTCACTGTCTGAGGGTCAATCTCTGTCAATGTCTGAAATTCAATCCCTGTCACAGACTGTGTTTCAATCCCTTTTACTGATTGAGGTTCTATCCCTGTCACTGGCTGAGATTCACTTCCTATCACTGACTGAGGTTCAATCCGTGTCACTGACTGAGGTTCAATCCCTGTCACTTACTGAGGCTCAATCCCTGTCACTGACTGAGATTCAATGCCTGTCACTAACTGAGATGCACTCCCTGTCACTGTCTGAGGGTCAATGCCAGTCACTGACTGAGATTGAATCCCTGTCACTAACTGACATTCAATCGCTGTCACTGACTGATATTAAATCCCGGTCACTGACTGAGATTCAATCCCTGTCACTGACTGAGGGCCAATACCGGTCACTGACTGAGGATCAATCCCAGTCACTGACTGAGATTCAATCCCTGTCACAGACTGAGATTCAATCCCTGTCACTGTCCGAGATTCAATCCCTGTCACTGACTAAGGTTCAATCCCTGTCACTGGCTGAGATTCAATCCCTGTCACAGACGGAGGTTCACACCCTGTCACTGACTGAGATCCAATCCCATTTAACTAACTGAGATTCAATCCCTGTCACTGACTGAGGGTCAATCCCTGTTACTGATGGAGGTTCAATCCCTGTCACTGACTGAGATTCAATCCCTGTCACAAACTGAGATTCAATCCCTGTCACTGACTGAGGGTCAATCCCTGTTACTGATGGAGGTTCAATCCCTGTCACTGACTGAGATTCAATCCCTGTCACAAACTGAGATTCAATCCCTGTCACTGACTGAGATTCAATCCCTGTCACTGACTGAGGTTCAATCCCTGTCACTGGCTGAGATTCAATCCCTGTCACTGACTGAGGGTCAATCCCTGTCACTGACTGAGGTTCAATCGCTGTCACAGACTGAGATTCAATCCCTGTCACTGACTGAGGTTCAATCCTGTCACTGGCTGAGATTCAATCCCTGTCACTGACTGAGGTTCAATCCCTGTCACAGACTGAGATTCAATCCCTGTCACTGACTGAGGTTCAATCCCTGTCACTGGCTGAGATTCAATCCCTGTCACTGACTGAGGTTCAATCCCTGTCAGTTACTTACTCTCAATACCTGTCACTGACTGAGGCTCAATCCCTGTCACTGACTGATATTCAATCCCTGTCACTGTCTGAGGGTCAATGCCAGTGACTGACTGAGATTGAATCCCTGTCAATAACTGAGATTCAATCCGTGTCACTGACTGAGGTACAATCCCTGTCACTGATTGAGATTCAATCCAAGTCACTGAATGAGATTCAATCCCTGTCACTGACTGAGATTCACTTCCTCTCACTGAATAAGATTCAATCCCTGTCACTGACGTAGGGTCAATCCCTGTCACTATTTGAGACTCAATCCCTGTCACTGACTGGGAATCAATTCCTGTCACTGATTGAGTTGCAATCCCTGTCACTGACTGAGATTCAATCCCTGTTACTGACTGAGGCTCAATCCCTGTTACTGACTGAGGCTCAATCCCTGTCACTGATTGAGGCTCAATCCCTGTCACTGACTAAGATTCAATCCCTGTCACTAACTGAGATTCAGTCACTGTCACTAACTGAGATTCAATCCCTGTCACTGTCTGACGGTCAATCCCTGTCACTAACTGCGATTCATTTGCTGTCACTAACTGAAAATCAATCCCTGTCACCGACTGAGGCTAAATCCCTGTCTCTGAGTGAGATTCAATTCCTGTCACTGACAGAGGGTCAATCACTGTCACTGACTGAGGTTCAATCCCTGTCACCCACTGAGGCTTAATCCCTGTCACTGACTGAGGCTCAAACCCTGTCACTGAATGAGATTCAATCACTGTCACTGTCTGACGTTCAATACCTGTCACTGACGGAGAACCAATCCCATTTAACAAACTGAGATTCAATCCCTGTCACTGTCTGAGGGTCAATCCCTGTCACAGACTGTGTTTCAATCCCTTTTACTGATTGAGGTTCTATCCCTGTCACTGGCTGAGATTCACTTCCTATCACTGACTGAGGTTCAATCCGTTTCGCTGACTGAGGTTCAATCCCTGTCACTAACTGACATTCAATCCCTGTCACTGACTGATATTCAATCCCGGTCACTGACTGAGATTCAATCCCTGTCACTGACTGAGGGTCAATACCGGTCACTGACTGAGGATCAATCCCAGTCACTGACTGAGGTTCAATCCCTGTCACTGACTGAGATCCAATCCCATTTAACGAACTGAGATTCAATCCCTGTCACTGACTGAGGGTCAATACCTGTTACTGATGGAGGTTCAATCCCTGTCACTGACTGAGATTCAATCCCTGTCACTGACTGAGGTTCAATCCCTGTCACTGACGGAGGTTCAATCCCTGTCACTGACTGAGGGTCAATCCCTGTCACTGACTGAGGTTCAATCGCTGTCACAGACTGAGATTCAATCCCTGTCACTGACTGAGGTTCAATCCCTGTCACTGGCTGAGATTCAATCCCTGTCACTGACTGAGGTTCAATCCCTGTCACAGACTGAGATTCAATCCCTGTCACTGACTGAGGTTCAATCCCTGTCACTGACTGAGATTCAATCCCTGTCACTGACTGAGGTTCAATCCCTGTCAGTTACTGAGTCTCAATACCTGTCACTGACTGAGGCTCAATCCCTGTCACTGACTGATATTCAATCCCTGTCACTGTCTGAGGGTCAATGCCAGTGACTGACTGAGATTGAATCCCTGTCAATAACTGAGATTCAATCCGTGTCACTGACTGAGGTACAATCCCTGGCAATGACGGGGGATCAAAACCTGACACTTACTGAGATTCAATCCCTGTCACTGTCTGAGGGTCAATGCCAGTCACTGACTGAGATTGAATCCCTGTCACTAACTGAGATTCAATCCCTGTACTAACTGAGATTCAGTCACTGTCACTGACTGAGATTCAATCCCTGTCACTGTCTGAGGGTCAATGCCAGTCACTGACTGAGATTGAATCCCTGTCACTAACTGACATTCAATCGCTGTCACTGACTGATATTAAATCCCGGTCACTGACTGAGATTCAATCCCTGTCACTGACTGAGGGCCAATACCGGTCACTGACTGAGGATCAATCCCAGTCACTGACTGAGATTCAATCCCTGTCACAGACTGAGATTCAATCCCTGTCACTGTCCGAGATTCAATCCCTGTCACTGACTAAGGTTCAATCCCTGTCACTGGCTGAGATTCAATCCCTGTCACAGACGGAGGTTCACACCCTGTCACTGACTGAGATCCAATCCCATTTAACTAACTGAGATTCAATCCCTGTCACTGACTGAGGGTCAATCCCTGTTAATGATGGAGGTTCAATCCCTGTCACTGACTGAGATTCAATCCCTGTCACAAACTGAGATTCAATCCCTGTCACTGACTGAGATTCAATCCCTGTCACTGACTGAGGTTCAATCCCTGTCACTGGCTGAGATTCAATCCCTGTCACTGACTGAGGTTCAATCCCTGTCAGTTACTGAGTCTCAATACCTGTCACTGACTGAGGCTCAATCCCTGTCACTGACAGAGTTTAAATCCCTGTCACTGGTTGTGTCTCAATCCCTGTCACTGATTGTGGCTTATTCCCTGTCACTGACTGAGGCTCAATCCCTCTCACTGACTGAGGCTCAATCCCTGTCACTGACTGAGGCTCAATCCCTGTCACTGACTGAAATTCAATCCCTGTCACTGACTGAGGTATAATTCCTGTCACTGATTGAGAATCAATCCATGTCACTGACTGAGGCTCAATCCCTGTCACTGATTGAGATACAATCCCTGTCACTGACTGAGGCTCAATTCCTGTCTCTGACTGAGATTCAATCCCTGTCACTGACTGAGGTATAATTCCTGTCACTGATTAAGAATCAATCCATGTCACTGACTGAGGTTCAGTTCCTGTCACAGACTGAGATTCAAACCCTGTCACTGAATGAGGCTCAATCCCTGTCATTAACTGAGGTTCAATGTCTGTCACAAACTGAAGTTCAATCCTTGTCACTGATTGAGATTCAATCCCTGTTACTGATTGTGGGTCAATCCCTGTCACTGACTAAGATTCAATCCCTGTCACTGACTGAGGTTCAAACCCTGTCACTGACTGCGGTTAAATCCCTGTCACTGACTGAGATTCAATTGCTGTCACTAACTGAGGTTCAATCCCTGTCACTGACTGAGATTCAATTCCTGCAACTGACTGAGATTCAATTCCTGTCACTGACTGAGATTCAATTCCTGTCACTGACTGAGATTCAATCCCTGTCACTGACTGAGATTGAATCCCTGTCACTGTCTTCGATTCAATCCCTGTCACTGATTGAGATTCAATTCCTGTCACTGATTGTGGTTCAATCCCTGTCACTGACTAAGATTCAATCCCTGTCACTGACTGCGGTTCAAACCCTGTCACTGACTGCGGTTCAATCCCTGTCACTGACTGAGATTCAATCGCTGTCACTAACTGAGGTTCAATCCCTGTCACTGACTGAGATTGAATCCCTGTCACTGAATGAGAATCAATCCCTGTCACTGACTGATATCCAATATTTGTCACTGACTGAGGTTCAATCCCTGTCACTGACTGAGGTTCAAACCCTGTCACTGACTGCGGTTCAATCCCTGTCACTGACTGAGATTGAATCCCTGTCACTGAATGAGAATCAATCCCTGTCACTGACTGATATCCAATATTTGTCACTGACTAAGGTTCAATCCCTGTCACTGACTGAGGTTCAATCCCTGTCACTGAATGAGGCTCAATCCCTCTCACTGACTGAGGCTCAATCCTTGTCACTGACTGAGGCTCACTCCCTGTCACTGACTGAGATTCAATTCCTGTCACTGATTGAGATTCAATCCCTGTCACTGACTGAGATTCAATCCCTGTCACTGACTGAGGTTCAATCCCTGTCAGTTACTGAGTCTCAATACCTGTCACTGACTGATATTCAATCCCTGTCACTGTCTGAGGGTCAATGCCAGTGACTGACTGAGATTGAATCCCTGTCAATAACTGAGATTCAATCCGTGTCACTGACTGAGGTACAATCCCTGGCAATGACGGGGGATCAAAACCTGACACTTACTGAGATTCAATCCCTGTCACTGTCTGAGGGTCAATGCCAGTCACTGACTGAGATTGAATCCCTGTCACTAACTGACATTCAATCGCTGTCACTGACTGATATTAAATCCCGGTCACTGACTGAGATTCAATCCCTGTCACTGACTGAGGGCCAATACCGGTCACTGACTGAGGATCAATCCCAGTCACTGACTGAGATTCAATCCCTGTCACAGACTGAGATTCAATCCCTGTCACTGTCCGAGATTCAATCCCTGTCACTGACTAAGGTTCAATCCCTGTCACTGGCTGAGATTCAATCCCTGTCACAGACGGAGGTTCACACCCTGTCACTGACTGAGATCCAATCCCATTTAACTAACTGAGATTCAATCCCTGTCACTGACTGAGGGTCAATCCCTGTTAATGATGGAGGTTCAATCCCTGTCACTGACTGAGATTCAATCCCTGTCACAAACTGAGATTCAATCCCTGTCACTGACTGAGATTCAATCCCTGTCACTGACTGAGGTTCAATCCCTGTCACTGGCTGAGATTCAATCCCTGTCACTGACTGAGGTTCAATCCCTGTCAGTTACTGAGTCTCAATACCTGTCACTGACTGAGGCTCAATCCCTGTCACTGACAGAGTTTAAATCCCTGTCACTGGTTGTGTCTCAATCCCTGTCACTGATTGTGGCTTATTCCCTGTCACTGACTGAGGCTCAATCCCTCTCACTGACTGAGGCTCAATCCCTGTCACTGACTGAGGCTCAATCCCTGTCACTGACTGAAATTCAATCCCTGTCACTGACTGAGGTATAATTCCTGTCACTGATTGAGAATCAATCCATGTCACTGACTGAGGCTCAATCCCTGTCACTGATTGAGATACAATCCCTGTCACTGACTGAGGCTCAATTCCTGTCTCTGACTGAGATTCAATCCCTGTCACTGACTGAGGTATAATTCCTGTCACTGATTGAGAATCAATCCATGTCACTGACTGAGGTTCAGTTCCTGTCACAGACTGAGATTCAAACCCTGTCACTGAATGAGGCTCAATCCCTGTCATTAACTGAGGTTCAATGTCTGTCACAAACTGAAGTTCAATCCTTGTCACTGATTGAGATTCAATCCCTGTTACTGATTGTGGGTCAATCCCTGTCACTGACTAAGATTCAATCCCTGTCACTGACTGAGGTTCAAACCCTGTCACTGACTGCGGTTAAATCCCTGTCACTGACTGAGATTCAATTGCTGTCACTAACTGAGGTTCAATCCCTGTCACTGACTGAGATTGAATCCCTGTCACTGAATGAGAATCAATCCCTGTCACTGACTGATATCCAATATTTGTCACTGACTGAGGTTCAATCCCTGTCACTGACTGAGGTTCAAACCCTGTCACTGACTGCGGTTCAATCCCTGTCACTGACTGAGATTCAATCGCTGTCACTAACTGAGGTTCAATCCCTGTCACTGACTGAGATTGAATCCCTGTCACTGAATGAGAATCAATCCCTGTCACTGACTGATATCCAATATTTGTCACTGACTAAGGTTCAATCCCTGTCACTGACTGAGGTTCAATCCCTGTCACTGAATGAGGCTCAATCCCTCTCACTGACTGAGGCTCAATCCTTGTCACTGACTGAGGCTCACTCCCTGTCACTGACTGAGATTCAATTCCTGTCACTGATTGAGATTCAATCCCTGTCACTGACTGAGATTCAATCCCTGTTACTGATTGAGGCTCAATCCTTGTCACTGACTGAGGCTCACTCCCTGTCACTGACTGAGATTCAATTCCTGTCACTGATTGAGATTCAATCCCTGTCACTGACTGATATCCAATATTTGTCACTGACTAAGGTTCAATCCCTGTCACTGACTGAGGTTCAATCCCTGTCACTGAATGAGGCTCAATCCCTCTCACTGACTGAGGCTCAATCCTTGTCACTGACTGAGGCTCACTCCCTGTCACTGACTAAGATTCAATCCCTGTCACTGATTGCGGTTCAAACCCTGTCACTGACTGCGGTTTAATCCCTGTCACTAACTGAGATTCAATCCCTGTCACTAACTGAGGTTCAATGCCTATCACAGACTGAGTTCAATCCTTGTCACTGACTGAGGCTCACTAACTGTCACTGACTGAGATACAATTCCTGTCACTGACTGAGATTCAATTCCTGTCACAGAATGAGATTCAATCCCTGTCACTGACTGAGATTGAATCCCTGTCACTGAATGAGATTCAATCTCTGTCACTGACTGAGATCCAATATTTGTCACAGACTGTGTTTCAATGTGTGTCACTGACTAAGATTCAATTCCTGTCACTGATTGAGATTCAATCCCTGTCACTGACTGAGATTCAATCCCTGTTACTGATTGAGGCTCAATCCCTGACACTGACTGAGGTTCACTCCCTGTCACAGACTGAGATTCAATCCCTGTCACTGACTGAGGTTTAATCCCTGTCACTGAAAGGGCTCAATCCCTCTCACTGACTGAGGCTCAATCCTTGTCACTGACTGAGGTTCAATCCCTGTCACTGACTAAGATACAATTCCTGTCACTGATTGAGATCCAATATTTGTCACTGATTGAGGGTCAATCCCTATCACTGACTAAGATTCAATCCCTGTCACTGACTGCGATTTAATCCCTGTCACTAACTGAGATTCAATCCCTGTCACTAACTGAGGTTCAATCCCGATCACAGACTGAGGTTAAATCCTTGTCACTGACTGAGGCTCACTCCCTGTCACTGACTGAGATTCAATTCCTGCCACTGACTGAGATTCAATTCCTGTCACTGACTGAGATTCAATTCCTGTCACTGACTGAGATTCAATCCCTGTCACTGACTGAGGTTTAATCCCTGTCACTGAAAGGGCTCAATCCCTCTCACTGACTGAGGCTCAATCCTAGTCACTGACTGAGGTTCAATCCCTGTCACTGACTAAGATACAATTCCTGTCACTGATTGAGATCCAATATTTGTCACTGATTGAGGGGCAATCCCTGTCACTGACTAAGATTCAATCCCTGTCACTGACTGCGATTTAATCCCTGTCACTAACTGAGATTCAATCCCTGTCACTAACTGAGGTTCAATCCCTATCACAGACTGAGGTTAAATCCTTGTCACTGACTGAGGCTCACTCCCTGTCACTGACTGAGATTCAATTCCTGCCACTGACTGAGATTCAATTCCTGTCACTGACTGAGATTCAATTCCTGTCACTGACTGAGATTCAATCCCTGTCACTGACTGAGATTGAATCCCTGTCACTGTCTTCGATTCAATCCCTGTCACTGATTGAGATTCAATTCCTGTCACTGATTGTGGTTGAAACTCAGTCAGTGACTGAGGCTCAATCTCTCTCACTGACTGAGGTTCAATCCCTGCCACTGACTGAGATTCAATCACTGCCACTGATTGAGATTCAATCACTGTTACTGACTGAGATTCAATCCCTGTCACTGAATGAGATACAATCCCTGTCACGGACTGAGATAGAATCCCTGTCACTGACTGAGGCTAAATTCCTGACATTGACTGAGGTTAACTCCCTGTCACTGACTGAGATTCATATCCCTGTCACTGAGTGAGATTCAAAAACTGTTACTGATTGAGATTCAATCCATGTCACTGACTGAGATTCAATCCCTGTCACTGACTGAGGTTCAATCCCTGTCACTGACTGAGATTCATATCCCTGTCACTGAGTGAGATTCAAAAACTGTTACTGATTGAGATTCAATCCATGTCACTGACTGAGATTCAATCCCTGTCACTGATTGCGGTTCAATCCCTTTCACTAACTGAGATTCAATCGCTGTCACTAACTGAGGTTCAATCCCTGTCACTGACTGAGATTCATTCCTGCCACTGACTGAGATTCAATTCGTGTCACTGACTGAGATTCAATTCCTGTCACTGATTAAGATTCAATCCCTGTCACTGACTGAGATCCAATATTTATCACTGACTGAGGTTCAATTCCTGTCACTGATTGAGATTCTGTCCCTGTCACTGACTGAGATTCAATTCCTGTCACTGATTGAGATTCTGTCCCTGTCACTGACTGAGATTCAAACCCTGTTACTGACTGAGGTTCAATCCCTTTCACTGAATGAGGCTCAATCCCTCTCAGTGACTGAGGCTCAATCCTTGTCACTGACTGAGATTCAATTCCTGTCACTGACTGAGAGTCAATTCCTGTCACTGACTGAGATTCAATCCCTGTCACTGACTGAGATTGAATCCGTGTCACTGAATGAGATTCAATCCCTGTCACTGACTGAGATTCAATTCCTGTCACTTTTTGAGATTCAATTCCTGTCACTGACTGAGATTCAATCCCTGTCACTGACTGAGATTGAATTCCTGTCACTGAATGAGATTCAATCTCTTTCATTGTTTGAGATCCAATATTTGTCACTGACTGAGGTTCAATCCTTGTCACTGACTAAGATTCAATTCCTGTCACTGATTGAGGCTCAATCCCTGACACTGACTGAGGTTCACTCCCTGTCACAGACTGAGATTCAATCCCTGTCACTGACTGAGATTCAATCCCTGTCACTGACTGAGTGTCACAGACTGAGGTTCTATCCCTGTTACTGACTGAGTTTGAATCCCTGTCACTGAATGAGATTCAATCCCAGTTACTGATTGAGGGTCAATCCCTGTCACTGACTGCGGTTTAATCCCTGTCACTAACTGAGATTCAATCCCTGTCACTAACTGAGGTTCAATGCCTATCACAGACTGAGGTTCAATCCTTGTCACTGACTGAGGCTCACTAACTGTCACTGACTGAGATACAATTCCTGTCACTGACTGAGATTCAATTCCTGTCACAGAATGAGATTCAATCCCTGTCACTGACTGAGATTGAATCCCTGTCACTGAATGAGATTCAATCCCTGTCACTGACTGAGATCCAATATTTGTCACAGACTGTGTTTAAATGTGTGTCACTGACTTAGATTCAATTCCTGTCACTGATTGAGATTCAATCTCTGTCACTGACTGAGATTCAATCCCTGTTACTGATTGAGGCTCAATCCCTGACACTGACTGAGGTTCACTCCCTGTCACAGACTGATATTTAATCCCTGTCACTAACTGAGGGTCGATCCCTGTCACTGTCTCAGGGACAATTCCTATGACTGACTGAGGCTCAATCCCTGTCACTGACTGAGATTCAATTCCTGTCTCTGACTGAATGTCAATCCCTGTCACTGTCTCAGGGTCAATTCCTATGAGTGACTGAGGCTCAATCACTGTCACTGACTGAGGTTCAAACCTGTCACAGACGGAGATTCAATCCCTGTCACTGACAGAGGTTCAATCCCTGTCACTGACTGAGGCTCAATCTCTCTCACTGATCGAGATTCCATCCCTGTTACTGATTGAGATTCAATCCCTGTCACTGACTCACTTTCAATCCCTGTCACCGATCGAGATTCAATCCCTGTCACAGACTGAGATTCATTCTCTGTCACTGACTGAGGGTCAATCCCTGTCACTGTCTGAGATTCAATGCCTGTCACTGACTGAATGTCAATCCATGTCACTGTCTCAAGGTCAATTCCTATGACTGACTGAGGCTCAATCCCTGTCACTGACTGATGTTCAAACCCTGTCACAGAAGAAGATTCAATCCCTGTCACTGACTGAGGTTTAATCCCTGTCACTGACTGAGGCTCAATCTCTCTCACTGACTGAGTTTCAATCCCTGCATCTGATCGAGATTCAATCCCTGTCACTGATTGAGATTCAATCCCTGTCACTGACTGAGGGTCAATCCCTCTCACTGACTGAGGTTCAATCCCTGCCACTGATTGAGATTTAATCCCTGTCACTGATTGAGATTCAATCCCTGTCACTAACTCACTTTCAATCCCTGTCACTGATCGAGATTCAATCCCTGTCTCAGACTGAGCGTCAATCCCTGTCACTGACTGAGATTCAATCCCTGTCACTGACTGAGGCTCAATTTCTGTCACTGATTAAGATTCAATCCCTGTCACTGACTGAGATCCAATACTTATCACTGACTGATGTTCAATCCTTGTCACTGACTGAGATTCATTTCCTGTCACTGACTGAGGCTCAATCCCTGTCACTGACTGAGATTGAATCCCTGTCACTGAATGAGATTTAATCCCTGTCACTGACTGAGATCCAATATTTGTCACAGACTGTGTTTCAATGTGTGTCACTGACTAAGATTCAATTCCTGTCACTGATTGAGATTCAATCTCTGTCACTGACTGAGATTCAATCCCTCTTACTGATTGAGGCTCAATCCCTGACACTGACAGAGGTTCACTCCCTGTCACAGACTGAGATTTAATCCCTGTCACTGACTGAGGGTCAATCCCTATCACTGTCTCAGGGTGAATTCCTATGTCTGACTGAGGCTCAATCCCTGTCACTGACTGAGGCTCAATCCCTGTCACTGACTGAGATTCGATCCCTGTCATTGAATGAATGTCAATCCCTGTCACTGTCTCAGGGTCAATTCCTATGACTGACTGAGGGTCAATCCCTGTCACTGACTGCGGTTCAAACCCTGTCACTGACTGCGGTTCAATCCCTGTCACTGACTGAGATTCAATCGCTGTCACTAACTGAGGTTCAATCCCTGTCACTGACTGAGATTCAATTCCTGTCACTGACTGAGATTCAATTCCTGTCACTGACTGAGATTCAATCCCTGTCACTGACTGAGATTCAAACCCTGTCACTGAATGAGATTCAATCCCTGTCACTGACTAAGATTCAATTCCTGTCACTGATTGAGGCTCAATCCCTGACATTGACTGAGATTCAATCCCTGTCACTGAATGAGGCTCAATCCTTGTCACTGACTGAGGCTCATTCCCTGTCACTGACTGAGATTCAATTCCTGTCACTGACTGAAATTCAATTCCTGTCACTGTCTGTGATTCAAACCCTGTCACTGACTGAGATTGAATCCCTGTCACTGAATGAGATTCAATCCCTGTCACTGACTGATATCCAATATTTGTCACTGACTGAGGTTCAATCCCTGTCACTGACTAAGATTCAATTCCTGTCACTGATTGAGGCTCAATCCCTGACATTGACTGAGATTCAATCATTGTCACTGAATGAGGCTCAATCCTTGTCACTGACTGAGGCTCACTCCCTGTCACTGACTGAGATTCAATTCCTGTCACTGACTGAAATTCAATCCCTGTCACTGACTGAGATCCAATATTTGTCACTGACTGAGGTTCAATCCCTGTCACTGACTAAGATTCAATTCCAGTCACTGATTGAGATTCAATCCCTGTCACTGACTGAGATTCAATCCCTGTTACTGATTGAGGCTCAATCCCTGACACTGCCAGAGGATCACTCCCTGTCACTGACTGTGGTTCAATTCCTGTCACAGTCTGAGGTTCTATCCCTGTTACTGACTGAGTTTGAATCCCTGTCACCTAATGAGATTCAATCCCTGTTACTGATTGAGGGTCAATCCCTGTCACTGACTGAGAATCAATCCGTGTCACTGACTGCGGTTCAAACCCTGTCACTGACTGCAGTTCAATCCCTTTCACTGACTGAGATTCAATCGCTGTCACTAACTGAGGTTCAATCCCTGTCACTGAATGAGATTCAATCCCTGTCACTGACTGCGGTTTAAACCCTGTCACTGACTGCGGTTTAATCCCTGTCACTAACTGAGGTTCAATGGCTATCACAGACTGAGGTTCAATCCTTGTCACTAACTGAGGCTCACTCCCTGTCACTGACTGAGATACAATTCCTGTCACTGACTGAGATTCATTTCCTGTCACAGAATGAGATTCAATCCCTGACACTGACTGAGATTGAATCCCTGTCACTGAATGAGATTCAATCCCTGTCACTGACTGAGATCCAATATTTGTCACAGACTGTGTTTCAATGTGTGTCACTGACTAAGATTCAATTCCTGTCACTGATTGAGATTCAATCTCTGTCACTGACTGAGATTCAATCCCTGTTACTGATTGAGGCTCAATCCCTGACACTGACTGAGGTTCACTCCCTGTCACAGACTGAGATTCAATCCCTGACACTGACTGAGATTGAATCCCTGTCACTGAATGAGATTCAATCCCTGTCACTGACTGATATCCAATATTTGTCACTGACTGAGGTTCAATCCCTGTCACTGACTAAGATTCAATTCCTGTCACTGATTGAGGCTCAATCCCTGACATTGACTGAGATTCAATCCCTGTCACTGAATGAGGCTCAATCCTTGTCACTGACTGAGGCTCACTCCCTGTCACTGACTGAGATTCAATTCCTGTCACTGACTGAAATTCAATCCCTGTCACTGACTGAGATCCAATATTTGTCACTGACTGAGGTTCAATCCCTGTCACTGACTAAGATTCAATTCCAGTCACTGATTGAGATTCAATCCCTGTCACTGACTGAGATTCAATCCCTGTTACTAATTGAGGCTCAATCCCTGACACTGACAGAGGATCACTCCCTGTCACTGACTGTGGTTCAATTCCTGTCACAGTCTGAGGTTCTATCCCTGTTACTGACTGAGTTTGAATCCCTGTCACCTAATGAGATTCAATCCCTGTTACTGATTGAGGGTCAATCCCTGTCACTGACTGAGATTCAATCCCTGTCACTGACTGAGGCTCAATCTCTCTCACTGACTGAGGTTCAATCCCTGCCACTGACTGAGATTCAATCACTGCCACTGATTGAGATTCAATCACTGTTACTGACTGAGATTCAATCCCTGTCACTGAATGAGATACAATCCCTGTCACGGACTGAGATAGAATCCCTGTCACTGACTGAGGCTAAATTCCTGACATTGACTGAGGTTAACTCCCTGTCACTGACTGAGATTCATATCCCTGTCACTGAGTGAGATTCAAAAACTGTTACTGATTGAGATTCAATCCATGTCACTGACTGAGATTCAATCCCTGTCACTGACTGAGGTTCAATCCCTGTCACTGACTGAGATTCATATCCCTGTCACTGAGTGAGATTCAAAAACTGTTACTGATTGAGATTCAATCCATGTCACTGACTGAGATTCAATCCCTGTCACTGATTGC